>NC_084549.2:31582500-31950000 GCF_033978685.3 Nerophis lumbriciformis
ACGATGGTTATATTTGTCTTCTTTGAAACTACAAGGGTGTCATATACAGGGCAAACTAATTGTTCAATATTTTTTAGTGCAAATATTAAAAATAATTAACTGTTTAATTTAAGAAACTTCTTAATTATCAATTCAAAATTCAGACACAATATGTGTATGCTCCAGTGACGTGCGGTCACTGGAGGCAGGTGAGGCGGGGCCTCACCTGCCATCATGGAAAGAAAAAAAATGTAAAAATAAAAAAATAAAAATTAAATTGCTATATGTATTCAGTGATTATACTATAAAGTTATTTTCCATTTAACTTCACAAGTTTTAGATTATTTTTATTCAAAATCGCTGAATTTTCACATTTGCCGTTCAAATACTGAGAAGAGACGGTGCAGTGATCAGCAGCCAGTTGAGGCACGTCACTCAGTTGTGCCTCAACATGGATTGCGGACTCGGCTAACTGCTGGCCTGCTGTGCAGTGAGACCGTATTGCTATATGAACTATATTATACATTTCCATAGTTTAGTTAGCTGAGGTATATAATGTACAGTGTATTTTGTCAACAACTGTATGTGTGTAACGTATTTCTTGTGCTGAGCAATCATAAAACTGCTGCGAAGACGCACTGTGTGAGGCTCGCAGTAATCCCGCCTCCTGGTGCCGGTTAATGCACCCCCGCCGCAGAATGCACGCCCCAACGGGAGCGCCACACCAACCAAAGCCCACACCCAAACCCTTCACGTGCAAGACCGAATCCACTCAAAAAAGGTCACTTAACAAGAAGCCAAAAAGTGCAAAAACAACAATGCTCGTGCCGGCGGAGCCGTGAACGACTGCAGGGACACAATATTAGGTACACCTGCAGACTGCAGCAGGGATTTCATATTTCATTCATTCACAACTCCTCCAACACGAACACCACTGTTCACGCACTTATAAGTAAAGGTAAGACCATAATAACGTTTTTTTTATTAAATGTGCTTTCTTGTGTGCTACAGTTTGTATGTGTAAAGTTAAAGTTTAGTTAAAGTACTAATGATTGTCACACACACACTAGGTGTGGTGAAATGTGTCCTCTGCATTTGACCCATCCCCTTGATCACCCCCTGGGAGGTGAGGGGAGCAGTGGGCAGCAGTGGCGCCGCGCCCGTGGAATCATTTTTGGTGATTTAACCCCCAATTCCAACCCTTGATGCTGAGTGCCAAGCAGGGAAGAATGCTGGTATGAGCTTTTAAACATAACCCGTTAACTGCTGCCAATCAAATGGTGAATAAGATACTCTTTAGGGTTCATATGTTTGTAAATCTGACTGTGATGAAGTCAGTGCCTCACCAGCCATCAACCTCACCGCACGTCACTGGAATGCTCATTAAACGACTTAGATACACATCTTGTGATTTCAGGATAAAACATAAGTATGACAACAAAAGATCAGAGTTGTTAAATGATACCTCGAAAATAAATAAGCTAGCAATGCGACTACTGCTAAATTAGCACGGCAGTCATTCGGTAAAAAGTCGAAGCTAGCTGCCGTCAAGCTAAGGCAGAGTGACAGTTAAGACTGTTCAATTTCTGCATGAAGTTTAGCGCCATTACATAAAAATCCTTCCATAAAGCAGCATATTGGCATTTTCACAATTTCATTGTTTTGAACTAATCAAATCAAATCAAATCAACTTTATTTATAAAGCACATTTAAAATTTACCACAGGGGTAGCCAAAGTGCTGTACAATGAACAGGTTAAAAGATAAAACGAGTACCGAGCAAACACAACACAACACAAACAGAACACGATAGAAAATAAATAATTAAAATAGAATAAATAAAAACATAAAAACATAAAAACAGGTTCACAGCAGGTGTATTATGGGGCGCCATTGCAGGATGGATATCACTCAGTGTTAAAAGCCATGGAATAAAAGTATGTTTTTAAGAGAGATTTAAAAACAGGAAGAGAGGAGGCTTGTCTAACACTCAGGGGTAGGTCGTTCCAGAGCTTGGGAGCAGCAACAGCGAAAGCTCTGTCACCTCTAAGTTTCAGCCTTGTGTCAGGGACCATCAACAGCAGCTGATCGGCTGATCTTAAGGATCGGGTGGGGCAGTAAGGCTGAAGGAGGTCGGAGAGATAGGTCGGCGCGAGGTTGTTTAGACATTTAAAAACAAATAAAAGGAGTTTAAAATTGATTCGGTAACGCACAGGGAGCCAGTAAAGGGACGCTAAAATAGGGGTGATGTGCTCACGTCTGCGGGTCTGTGTTAGCAGACGAGCAGCAGAGTTCTGCACGAGCTGCAGGCGGGCGAGGGAGGCCTGGCTAATGCCTACATACAGGGCATTACAGTAATCAAGACGAGTCGAGATAAAGGCGTGGATTAATTTCTCAAGATCATGTCTTGATAGAAGCGGTTTCACTTTCGCTATTTGGCGTAATTGATAAAAGCTTTTTTGAACGACGCTGCTGATTTGTTTTTCGAATTTAAAATCTGAGTCAAACTTTACCCCCAGGTTTGTGACAGAGTCGCTGAGATACGGGGTCAGAGTGCCGAGGTCAACGTTGGGGGAGAGACAGCGACTTGGACCGAACAACATAACTTCTGTTTTATCTTCATTTAGGCTCAGGAAGTTAGCTGAAAGCCAGACTTTGATGTCGTGCAGGCAGTCAATAAGACGTTGAACCGTGTTATTTTGTGCCATGGGAAAATAAATCTGGCAATCATCGGCGTAAAAATGAAATGCAATACTGTACTTCTTAAAAATAGAACCAAGGGGGAGAAGGTAAAGCGCAAATAAAATTGGGGCAAGGATTGAGCCCTGGGGGACCCCATGTGGTAAAGGAGCTGTGGACGACATAAAACTGTCTACTTTTACACAAAAACTCCTGTCGGTGAGGTACGACCGGAACCAGTTGAGGGCGGCGCCCTTAATGCCCACACAGTTCTCAAGACGAGCGATTAAGGTGGCGTGGTCGACGGTGTCGAACGCAGCAGACAGATCTAAAAGCACCAGGACAACATATTTACCAGAATCAGTGGACAGGAGGATATCGTTAAAAACTTTTAGAAGGGCTGACTCTGTGCTGTGGAAGGCTTTAAAACCGGACTGGAACAGCTCAGTGATACCATTATCCTCTAAGAAGGGCAACAACTGACTATAGACAACCTTCTCTAATATTTTGGAAATGTATGGAAGATTAGAGATAGGTCTGAGGTTAGAGAGGAGAGAGGGGTCGAGGCTGGGTTTTTTAAGTAGAGGTCGTACCACTGCATGTTTAAACTCTACTGGAACTATTCCAGAAGAGAGGCTACTATTGATAATGTTAAGGACACTTGATCCAATAGTAGCAAGTACCTCCTTAAACAGGTGAGGTGGGAGGGCATCTGCAGGAGAACCAGAGGGCTTCATATGACTAACTGTGTCACTTAAAAAAGAAAAGGACACCGGCTCAAACTGATGGAAAACAGAAGAGAAATGCAGAGGAACAGAAGGGTCATATGAAGGCTGAGATAGACTGGCTCTAGTTGACACAATTTTGTCAGTGAAAAAATGGAGACAATTTTCACAGAATTCAAAAGAAGCATCAAAACCAACAGATTTGGGAGCATCAATGACAGTGTTAATAGTTTTAAACAGAACTCTGGGGTTGTTACAGTTAGAAGATATAATCTGAGATAGATATATATTCATTTCTGCTTTTACAGTCATCTGAAAGGAAAACAGGCTTTCTTTAAAAATGGCAAAAGACACATGCAGCCTGTCTTTTTTCCATTTTCTCTCTGCTCTTCTACATACACGCCTGGCAGCCCGAGTGACGTCATTCAACCAGGGCTGAGGCGTAGCTTTAGAGCGGCGGCATTTGAAAGGCGCGATCGTGTCCAGTGTTTGTAAACAAATAGAGTTGAACCCAGAAACCAACTCTTCAGTATTCAGACATACAGAGGCTGTAGAATTATCATCACAAAGAGTCGAAAAAATAGAGGAGAACCGAGCAGGAGACGAAGAATTAAACATGCGAGAGCGTTGGGGCGGTGCGCACAATTTAACTGGACACTGCGTGGCAATATCAAACAAGATCGGCATATGACCAGAGAACACAGCGTCGCAAATGTCCAAATTAAAAACACACAAACCATACGAGAGCACTAAATCGAGTGTATGCCCGCGTTGATGTGTAGAACCACACCCAGACTGTACAAAGTTAAATGAGTCGATAATATTCAGGAAGCTCCTGGAAAGCGGCTCGTCTGGACAGCAGGTGTGAATATTAAAATCACCCACAATAAGGACACGATCATATTTGGGCAGGATTTCAGCCAGAAATTCAAAAAAGTCAGTTATAAAGTATTTGTGGTACTTGGGTGGTCGATAGATGACGGCACACAGGACGACATCAGAAAGACCCAGTTCAAACATGCACAGTTCGAAGCTTGAAAAGGAGGATTGTAGGCGGATCTGACGGCATTTAAAGTCATTTTTAAAAACGACTGCTAATCCTCCTCCTTTTCGACCGGACGGCCGTGGGGAATTAAAGTAGGAACACTCCGGAGGCAGAAGTTCATTAAGAGGGGCGGACTCACCGGCTCTCAGCCATGTCTCCGTCACACAGGGCGGACTCACCGGCTCTCAGCCATGTCTCCGTCACACAGAGGAAGTCCAGTCCGCGGGAAGTGAAGAAATCCTTCAGGATAAACGTTTTGTTTGTCAAAGATCTTGCGTTCACAAGACCGAACCTGGCGGGGGCCAGCACGTCCAAGGCCGCAATTAATCCGGGTGGGGCCCGACACACAGCCCGCAGGTGGCGGTAATCCACCCCGCGCCTCCGGGGGCGGGGACAGCAGGAGCGACGACGGCAAGCCTCTTCCTCCAAACCAATGATAGGAACCAGCCAGGAGCCGATGGGATCGAGCGAGCGTGGGTGCAGGAGGAGACCGGATACCGCATCATTCCTCCTCCGGGAAGCCACGGGAAGCCGGGCCAGGAGTGCCCTAACTTTCACCAGCTGGCCGCCACGTTTACCGCGGCGCCGGAGACGCTTCCGCCGGGGGAGAGGAGCCAGGGGGCGGGAAAGGAAGGCAGGAATCCGGCCAGGTGAAAAAGCTGACTGGGACGTCGAAAAACCAACGTCGAAGTTGATCATATCAGTGGGAGAGGGGCAAAGATCCAACAGTGTTTGGCGGTCATACACAAGCAGTGAGCTGACAGAGACGAAAATAGATGCAAAAAACACAAAAACGAACAGAGCTGACAGCGAGAGACGGCAGGCCAAAGCACATACTGGCGCCATCTTGGTCAGAGCGTGGCCAATCAATCATCAAGTACCAATGATTGTCACACACACACACTACGTACTGTACGTTGAAGAGGGGCTGGTAGATTTTGGCCCACCTAAATTATTGGCTACAGGAAATGAGGTAAACAGCTTTCTATTGTTTTCGAGCCAAGTGTCAATCAAAAGCTCCAGAGATAAGAGCGGTTTTGGTAGCACGTGTGTGGCTAATTCTTCTATGCTAATAGACTTTGCAATCAACACATTAGGTCTTTTTCCACCGCAGGAACTTTTACAATTTAGTTCTACAGGAACTATTTTTAATTCCGAGTAGTGATGTGGGACTTTCAGAAGTTCCCCAAGAATCTCAGCGAGGCAGACTGTGCTGTCAAATGCTGATTGGTTGAACACAGTTGGGGCGTTTCCAAAACTTAGTATTTAAAGTTTCAGCCACCATGACAATATGGGAGGACAACTTGTTTATTTCTTATGCATTTACATTCATAACAACAGAGAGAAGGAAGAACGAAAGGAACTTTTGACTTGCAGTAACTTTTGTGGGGCATCTTTGTACTGAAGAACGCAGATCAGCGGAACTATCTTGCAGTGTTTCTACTTAGCTGTAGTCTTTAAACTAGTATGCCGTTTCATGCTGTTTATTCATTTTTACAAACTTAAAGCTACAAGAAGTGGACAGACTCTTGTGAATGTATATACAGAGAAATATAAATTATTCAGCCGGACTTCAAAGTGGCAAGGCGAGCTGAGCTGCTCACCGGGACTCCGACCTCATTGTTTGATGGATAAATGTGTATGCAAGGACAAAGTGGAACGAAGGTAAATCACATCAAATATTCACTATTTACTTTGGTACAAGCTGTAAAAGTAGTCATTGATACGCCATTAGTGTGGTTATTTGTCTCAACCCGAGTGAACCGAATGCTAATGCTAACAAACTAATATTAAATTTGATGCGTTTATGTTGTGCCGTGAGAAAGATACTGACATTTATTATTTATATATTGTTATTTACAGCTGAAATGGATCACAAGTAATTTGCCTGACCCTCAAGAATTAATATTTACCTTGGGGAACGACTTACTTATCTCATATCGTTTTGTATTGTATTACATGGTATTTAATTTACTTACACTTTGGTAAAAGAAACATTACTTAAAGGGGAACATTATCACCAGACCTATGTAAGCGTCAATATATACCTTGATGTTGCAGAAAAAAGATCATATATTTTTTTAACCGATTTCCGAACTCTAAATGGGTGAATTTTGGCGAATTAAACGCCTTTCTATTATTCGCTCTCGGAGCGATGACGTCACGTTGTGATGTCACATCGGGAAGCAATCCGCCATTTTCTCACTTTCGTCGGTGTGTTGTCGGAGGGTGTAACAACACGAACAGGGACGGATTCAAGTTGCACCAGTGGCCCAAAGATGCGAAAGTGGCAAGAAATTGGACGAAATTTGTTCAAAATACGAGGGTGTGGGGAAAGCCGACGAAATGGTCAGTCGTTTGTTCCGCACACTTTACCGACGAAAGCTATGCTACGGCAGAGATGGCAAGAATGTGTGGATATCCTGCGACACTCAAAGCAGATGCATTTCCAACGATAAAGTCAAAGAAATCTGCCGCCAGTCCCCATTGAATCTGCTGGAGTGTGTGAGCTATTCAGGGACAACGGACCTCGGTAGCACGGCAAGCAATGGCGGCAGTTTGTTCCCGCAGACGAGCGAGCTAAACCCCCTGGATGTCTTGGCTCACACCGTCCCTTATGCCACCGAAGATGATCAAGAGAAGAATATCGACCCTAGCTTCCCTGGCCTGCTGACATCAACTCCAAAACTGGACAGATCAGCTTTCAGGAAAAGAGAGCGGATGAGGGTATGTCTACAGAATATATTAATTGATGAAAACTTTATTCATTACTCGCGGTTTTACGTTAATTATTATACATAAACTGTTTACCAATAATTTAGCTTAAAAACGTTTTTTTTTTCAATCATTCGAGTACATTCGGGTAGTCTTGTGTAATGCAGTATTTTGTTTCTATTTAGGTATGGTTAACCTGAGTGCTGAAATTGTGGAAAAATATATGTTCTTAGCGCGCCTGAAATGGGCTGTCTGCACTCTCAAAGTGCATGTTGTTGCCAAATGTATTTCATATGCTGTAAACCTAGTTCATAGTTGTTAGTAATTATCTTATCAGACAGTGTTAAGCCGCTGAAATCCGAGTCTGAATCCGAGCTAATGTCGCTATACCTTGCTGTTCTATCCGCCATGTTTGTTTGAATTGGCATCACTGTGTGACGTCACAGGAAAATGGACGGGTGTATATAACGATGGTTAAAATCAGGCACTTTGAAGCTTTTTTTAGGGATATTGCGTGATGGGTAAAATTTTGAAAAAAACTTCGAAAAATAAAATAAGCCACTGGGAACTGATTTTTAATGGTTTTAACCCTTCTGAAATGGTGATAATGTTCCCCTTTAATATGTTTATTTACATGGTATCAGTGTAGAAATGTACTCTATCACTCATCTATACATCATCAGCCTGATTTGTATAAACTACTCTGAACTGTGAAATGCGGGAGAAACACAAACCACACACCTCTACAGGAGCCTTTATTTCCAAGAACTAAAGTTCATGAACCCTTGGTGCAAAAAGGCCTAATGGGGAATGTGTGTGTTTATGACCAAAACTATAGATTTTTCTGCGGTGAGTATGTTTTTATGTATGCATGTAAGGTTTGGTGCAAACTAACTATTATAGTGTAATGTCTAGAGTATATCTATTGGGTTTTATCAACACAAGAAGACCTTATTTAGTCAATTTGTATCAGCTTTTCAAATACAATAAGTCATCAAAGTTAAATGATAAATGGGTTGTACTTGTATAGCGCTTTTCTACCTTCAAGGTACTCAAAGCGCTTTGACACTACTTCCACATTTACCCATTCACACACACATTCACACACTGATGGAGGGAGCTGCCATGCAAGGCGCTAACCAGCACCCATCAGGAGCAAGGGTGAAGTGTCTTGCTCAGGACACAACGGACATGACGAGGTTGGTACTAGGTGGGGATTGAACCAGGGACCCTCGGGTCGCGCACGGCCATTCTTCCACTGCGCCACGCCGTCCCCAGTTTTTTTTGGACTAGTGTAACTTTTGTGTAAAGGAACCTTCACTTATAATTGTATCCGGAAATTATGTACATCAGTCAAATCTAAGAAAAATACGTTTTCAAATGATGTGGTGTTTAACCCCAATATTGTTATGAAATGGACAGGCAGTTGGGATGCTAAAAGGTAAATATCATTTTCAAATATCACAGTAATACGAGATAATTAAATAAGAGATAAATATGTAACAATTGCATTTCTCAAGGAACGGTTAGTAACCTTACTCTTACCTTATTGAGAGCTGTGTTGCGATAGACTCCAACTCCCCTGCAACTCGATGTGAATATGTGCTTATGAAGATGATGGATGGATGTGCAGTAACACTTTGCTTCTCTGTTCACTGACTGCAGATTGTAATCTGTTCTTACTTTTATTCATTAGGGATGAAAATGTGGTAAAGCCTCAAGAATGATGCTGAAGTTTTCTTCCCACTGTACTGTATACCCACTCATTACCTTGATGAACTGTGTGTACATGGCAATGCCTAGCTGCCACAGTCGATTACTCCCTGGAAGGCGAAACGTGGGTAACAGCTTGTCAACAGGAAATCTCTCAGTTCTGGTTTCTAGCTGTGTTTTTTTTTTTTTACACCAGAATGGTCAAGAAGTGTCAAGGTATGACCCTAATACTCCTGCTCAGTGTTGACTTTTAAAAACAACTATCATACTGTCTGAATGTTTTTTGTGCTGTATTGTATAGGGGGCGAATGTCTCTGTGCATATAAATCATGGCGTAACAGCAGGAAACCAGCACTAAACCTGAGCTCAAGTATGGCGGTGGAAAAAAATGGGTGGTAGACACATTCATTTAGCTTTAAAGGAGAGGTACTGGTGTGAAATGACACACTGTCTGCTTCTTCCAGAACAATTTCCAACAAGAATTGCCAAAACATAAGCTAATGCACCTTTACATAACTGCTATAAATTCAGCCTTAGTGGCCTATATAAGCTTGTTGAGAAATAGGACATATACAACTAAAACCATCAACCCGGTACAGTCAAGTCTTGATTTGGAGGAAATCATTACCAAACCAGTTTATCAATTTACAGCGAGATAACATAACAAAATCTGAACTTACAAAGCAAGTTGGGGGGTAATCAGCTATTGGCTCTAAACAAAATAGAATAGATGAATGTGACAACAGGACCTTGGACCCCAGTCAGAGAGCTGTCACTTCAATGGCATGGCCAGGGACTGAAGGACATGCTAATCCATTCCCACAGACCGTGTCACAGCAAAGAGCCAGAGAGGTTGTGACCTCCACCAGCCCTTTGTGGAGCATTGTCCACAGCTTCATTAAGAAGGTGTGCTAAAATGTCTGTAAAATAACGCTTGAAAAAAGCCTCTTCAATGATTTCTTTGCCAAGTTATCTCAAGGAAAGAGAGGCTCCTGCATAGAAAGCGAGGAGGGATTAAAGCAGAGCAATTTGTGATGCAGGTTCTCAGAGTTTTTGTTTAGCAACGCTCTCTTTCACAGAGTGTCATCATGGGAAGTGAGAAATCCGGCTTAACTTGAGGCCGGATGAAAATCCATGATGACTAGTCTGATGGCACTTCAAAGAAAAGGTCACAAGTGGCCATCTAAATGTCACAAGTAATACTCGTTATTGGCAGGGGTCTGTGGCAGGTTGAACCCGCTTTAATATGAAATAAACATTCAATCCTGGGATCACAAGCTCTCGGGGGGTATAGTGTAGAATGAAAACTGGTTGCTAATGCCAGAAAACACACACTTATCTTTTGATTTGGTTTTTTTATGTTCGAATGTGTGTCTTGTAGTTCACATTAAACTTAAACTTAAACGTCATATATTTAAACTCTGCCAGCACGTTATTCCTGTTTTCATAGAGCTAATCTTTTTCATCTTATAGTCATTAGTTTGATACCCAAATTCTTAACGTGGTGATGGAAAAGCCTCTGGTGCTACACAGGGCTAAAACCACATCCTGCCCTTAATACAAGGTACAACTCATAGTAGATACATATCTGCTTTGGCTTTGGCTTCAGACGTAAGTAGCTGAGCAGCTTTAGGGAATTGGCTACACAAAAAGAACAGAGCTAATGTAGATCTAACCGTGAAGTGACAGAGATTCCAAATGAAGCAATCTAAACAAAAGCATCCCTCCCAACCCATATTTGGTTAAGAAAATATTGTTCATGTCACAGTGTCAGTGTGAAGCAAGTTACATTGTCTAGAGGTCGTAAGACTTGAGTCCATTGTTATGCCTGCCCCCAACTTTCGAGCCATGGGGGACAGACTGGGGTTTTTAAGCCCCGGCTGAATTCCTTTCCTTTGAGATATTTGTAGAGAAAGTGGAGCACTCATTATAGACTGCATCACTTAAGAAACTCAGAGCAGCCAGTAAACAAGAATTGAGAGCTCTCAAGGTTCTTCATCTGATCTCTCGCCTCTTGATTTGTTGCAACCTTAGGAGAATATTCACAAGACCCTGAAAGAGACTATTTAGGTTCTCATGAGACAGCAATAATTTATGTGTTCAGCAAGCGGGGAAATACCCCAGCAAAGCTGAAAAGCACAGACCAGTATGGTCTTCTCTGGTAATACCCACTAATCTGTCGGATGCATCTGTTTGAAATGCCACCTCCGGATGAAACACAGTTCAAAATGTACTGTACGTCACCTTGTTTACACTTCCTTCTGACATTCAGATTATTGTACTCTGATTGAGCAATGTATTTTATGCAAAAAAAATAATGTCCGAGGTGCTGTGATTTACAGGACTACCCACATGTCACACAAACCAAGCTGCACAGCTTACACTGGCACAATGACCACATCAAGAGCTTTGGTTGCTTCAATCCTCCATGCACGGTGTAACCACAGCTCTCGGATGCTGGACCAATCTTTGAGGGATAATTGTTTTTTTTTGTTTTTTTTAGCTTCCCTCAACTACAATTTTGATCTTTGTGTGTGTTTGCCGATCTTGGTAAGAAGCTTAGACATCAGTTTAGCCAGAGAGGCTGCTGTGTCGGATTCACAGAGGAAGCATGTTATGGGCCACCATCTGGGGAAACAAATATGCTGCTCCTCTATGGCTAGATGAGAAGTTGACCTTATAAAAGATATGTGCTTAATGTGCAGTGTTTGACTATTCAAAAGAAATATGATACATTTTGTTTTTGTCAACGATTTGTAATATTTTGTTAATGTGTTCCTTTACGCTCATGATTCAAAAATGTTAATCCATAGCAAATACTGTACAGTATTGTTTCTAAAACCCAAGTTCTTCCTTTTTGTTGCAAATCCGAGTGACTGGACTTGACATCCTGCAGTGATCATTTGTAAATGGAAACAATTGGGCTGTTGTAGCACGGAACATCCAAAAAACAATGCTGCAAATCAGAGTGTTATGTCAAAGCCTTTCCCAAACATAAATTGGCAATTGTTGCAGTACATCTCTGAAACATATTTAATCAATTGTCAAGCAAACACAATGTTATAACTATATATTATATATACTGAACACAATTATAAACGCAACACTTTTGTTTTTGAGTTGAACTCAAAGATCTAAAAGTTTGACTATATACACAAAATACCTGTTCCTCTCAAATATTGTTCACAAATATGTCTAAAACTGTGTTGGTGAGCACTTCTTCTTTGCCAAGACCATCCATCCCACCTCACAGGTGTGGCAAATCAAGATGCTAATTAAACAACATGATTATTGCACAGGTGTGCTTTAGGCTGCCGACAATAAAAGGTCACGCTGAAATTTGCATTTTTGCTTTATTGGGAGTCTGGGGGGGGTCAGAAAGGCAGTCAGCATCTGATGTGACCACCATTTGCCTCATGCAGTGCAACACATCTCCTTTGCTGAGAGTTGATCAGGTTGTTGATTGTGGTCTGTAGAATGTTGGTCCACTCCTCTTCAGTGGCTGTGCGAAGTTGCTGGAAATTGGCATGAACTGGAACACGCTGTCCTATACGCCGATCCACAGCATCCCGAACATGCTCAATGGGTGACATGTCCTGTGATTATGCTGGCCATGCAAGAACTGGGATGTTTTCAGCTTCCAGGTATTGTGTACATATCCTTGCAACATGGGGCCTTGCATTGTCATGCTGCAACATGAGGTGATGGTCTCGGGTTAATGGCACAATGGGCCTCAGGATCTCGTCACGCATCTCTGTGCATTCAAAATGCCATCAATATAATGCACTTGCGTTGGTTATCTGTAACATGTGCCTGCCCATACCATAACCCCAGCCCCATCATGGGCCACTCGATTCACAACGTAGACATTAGCAAACCGCTCTCCCACACAACGCCACACACTCTGTCCATCATCTGCTCTGAACAGTCAAATCCGGGATTCATCCGTGAAGAGAACACTTCTCCAATGTGCCAGATGCCATCGAATGTGAGCATTTGCCCACCCAAGTTGGTTACGACGACGTACTGCAGTCAGGTCAAGATCCCGATGAGAAAGACGAGCATGCAAATGAGCTTCCCTGGGACGGTTTCTCGCAGTTCGTGCAGAAATTATTTGGTTATGCAAACCAATTGTTGCAGCAGCTGTCCTGGTGGCTGGTCTCAGACGATCATGGAGGTACACCTGCTGGATGTTGAGGTCCTGGGCTGGCGTGGTTACACACAATCTGCAGTTATGAGGCCGGTTGGATGTATTGCCAAACTATCTGAAACGCCTTTGGAGACGGCTTAGTACAGATATGAACATTCAATTCATTGCCAACAGCTCTGGTAGACATCCCTGCAGTCAGCATGCCAACTTCACGCTCCCTTAAAACTTGCAACATTTGTGGCATTGTGCTGTCTGATAAAACTGCACATTTTAGAGTGGTACCGTATTTTTCGGATTATAAGTCACAGTTTTTTGCATAGTTTGGCCGGGGGTACGACATATACTCCGGAGCGACTTATGTGTGAAATTATTAACACATTACCGTAAAATATCAAATAATATTATTTATCTCATTCGCGTAAGAGACGAAGCAAATGTCCACAATCGTCACACACACGTCAGCAATCGTCACACACGTCAACCAATAAGAATTTGACGGGGGCGGGTCATGGCAGAAGTGCATTGTGCGTCATGGCAGAAGTGCATTGTGGGTCATGGGATGCTAACTGCTGCTACATCCGTAGCTATTAAAATGGATTATTTCAACATTGGCGGTAACTTATAAACACTGAGAAGGGCTGAACTAAAACGGCACCGGAAAGGAAATCATATACTGCAGATTACAAGCTGGACGTAGTGAAATATGCAGCAGAAAACGGCAATCGAGCAGCAGAAAGAAAGGAAATGGCACATACCAGAGGCGACACCGGGGCGGAAGATTTCATCGGATTTAGCGATCGGGAGTGACAGATTGTTTGGTAAACGCATAGCATGTTCTATATGTTATAGTTATTTGAATGACTCTTACCATAATATGTTACGTTAACATACCAGGCACGTTCTCAGTTGGTTATTTATGCCTCATATAACGTACACTTATTCAGCCTGTTGTTCACTATTCTTTATTTATTTTAAATTGCCTTTCAAATGTCTATTCTTGGTGTTGGATTTTATCAAATACATTTCCCCCAAAAATACGACTTATACTCCAGTGCGACGTATATATGTTTTTTTCCTTCTTTATTATGCATTTTCGGCCGGTGCGACGTATACTCCGGAGCGACTTATATTCCGAAAAATACGGTATTTTATTGTTGGCAGCCTAAGGCACACCTGTGCAATAATCATGCTGTTTAACCAGCATCTTGACATGCCACACCTGTGAAGTGGGATGGATTATCTTGGCAAAGAAGAAATGCTCACTAACACAGATTTAGACAGATTTGTGAACCATAATTGAGAAGATAAGGTATTTTGTGTATATAGGAAACGTTTTAGATATTGAGTTCAACTCATGAAAAATGGGAGCAAAAACAAAAGTGTTGCGTTTATATTTTTGTTCAGTGGTATTTTTGTAAGACTGAGTTCTAGAGAGTAATCTAATTTAAAAAACTCTGGGATGGAGTCCTTTTCAGTAAAAATGTTTTTAACACAGTCCATTTCGTCCCATTACATTATCTGAAATGTACTTTTCTTTTTTTTTCTTTTTTCATTAGTGATGATGTCTCACAATGGGTGACTGTTCCCAAAAAGCCAGTCGCTCCCACTCTAATTACTGAACGGAAGAATGAGGGGAGGACATTGAAAAAAAAAACACAATCCGCAAATGTGAGCCACTAGACAATAGCAAGATCTTAAATAATTAATCTAAATGTTCGTTCCAACATTATTAGTGAGAAATGCTGACGGGTTGTGTGATACAGCTGCATCAACAGAGGAAGCAAGCTTTTAACCAAAAACTTAACAAGAAATTAAGCAGTTTCCTATGCTAATTCTCTCAAACATCAGAGGAAATGAACAAACAAATGGTAAACGGTACAGAACAGCAACATACAAACTCAACAGGCATAGATTTTCCTTTGTTCCACTGGCAATCAAAGCACTTAACAACAGAAAACTACTGTAATAACCGGATGCGATAATAAGGAGTGCAATATTGGGATAGTGCAATACGGGAGGGAGGTGTGCAATACGAGGGGAGTGTAACGTGTGATCTCATAACTAACTGATATACCTGCGCACTGTTCACTGTCATCACTGTATTGTTGGATTAACTGTATGTATGTATGTATGTATGTATGTATGTATGTAAAACGCTGTCTTGATGTCCAAGACAAATTTCTCCTCGGAGACAATAAAACTAATTATTATTATTATTAATTATTAGGGCAGCACGGTGGAAGAGGGGCTAGTGCGTTTGCCTCACAATACGAAGGACCTGAGTAGTCTTGGGTTCAATCCCAGGCTCGGGATATTTCTGTGTGGAGTTTGCATGTTCTCCTCGTGACTGGGTGGGTTCCCTCCGGGTACTCCGGCTTCCTCCCACCTCCAAAGACATGCACCTGGGGATAGGTTGATTGGCAACACTAAATTGGCCCTAGTGTGTGAATGTGAGTGTGAATGTTGTCTGTCTATCTGTGTTGGCCCTGCGATGAGGTGGCGACCTGTCCAGGGTGTACCCCGCCTTCCGCCCGATTGTAGCTGAGATAGGCTCCAGTACCCCCCGCGACCTCAATGGGAATAAGCGGTAGGAAATGGATGGATGGATTATTGAATACAAAAAAACGTTTCTTACCTTCGAGGGGTGCCGTCTTCATAAGGTTGGATTATGACCACCTTGACAGTGATTGAGGTGCGCAGCAGGTCAATCATCTGCTCATGGGTGAGAGTAGCAACAGCTACCTTGCAGATCTCCACCAGTCGGCTTCCCTGTCTCAAGCCTGCCTTCCAGGCAAAGCCAAATGGCTCCACGTCAGCCACTATTCCCTCAAAATTGACATGGAAGCCGAGCTGGCCCAAACCGTTGCGCCGTAAAGTCATCTCTGTCGTCTCACAGCCTCTGGTTGTGATCTGGAATTATAAATAATAAATAATAAATAATGAATTAAAATCAGTTTGGTTATTATCTGCAATATGAACGCTATCGCAGTGCAGGGACAATGTTGACTGTATACAACTATATTGCACATGGATTTGGGATTCATTTCATAATTGTATCTAACCCATAACACACCAAAACTAAAAAAATGCTCAGTAAACATCAGTACCACAGACATATAGAAGTAAAACACACACACACACAAAAAAGGTAAAGGATAAATGCTTGCTATCTATCTTTAGCCTGACAACATAATTTGACAAAGCTATTTGTAGGCCTCACTCCAGTTTGAGCGTGGATGGTTTTCCAAAAGTGTTTCAGGAGAAGCACTGGAGAAGAAATCACACTGCTCCCAATGAGCTTTAATCACTCGCCAGATTAGTCTCGGTTCAGTTGTGGTTGACTGCCTCCATATACCTCAGAGTGGCAGCTGGCTTCAGGGACACATTAACTCAGACTTTGGCCTGTCAACACTCTACCAGATTCTCACACTAGTAGAAACCCTACCCTGCTGTGCAAGGAGAACCAAACAACCTGGATGGACCTCTACGAATGGACCGTGTCCTCTAAGGCAGTGGTCCCCAACCCGATTGGTACCGGGCCGCACAAGAAATTAAAAAAAAAAAAATATATATATATATATATATATACACAGTATACTGTATATATTTTTATTTTTGTATTAAATCAACATAAAAAAACACAATATATACATTATATATCAATATAGATCAATACAGTCTGCAGGTATACAGTCCGTAAGCACACATGATTGTATGGTATTGTACGGTCCGTGGGACAAATTTTCAAGCGTTGACCGGTCCGCAGCTACAAAAAGGTTGGGGACCACTGCTCTAAAGGAAACATAATTATTGTTTGTATGTGGATTAGTGAGTTTTTGTTTTGGTATTTATCCATAACGGCAGTCTGTGTGACCTGCAAATACCTATTTTTAATGCGGCGCCTTGTCGTTGCCATGTGGACGAACAAAACACTACTTCTTGAGAAGGGTGATGATAAACAAAAACAGAAGAACAAGAGAAAATCACACATGCACAATTGTTAACACGACAACAACAATGGTGGACAACAAAGTGTTTGTGCTACTATTTTGTACTCTTTGGTGTGTAGCATTGTGTGTGTGAGGAAAAGCTTTTGCTTTTTCATTGGCGTATTTGAATTTATTGTAATGGCACAATATATGAGTGCTGTATATGAGGGCAAAAATATAAATGCATTTACAACCATAGAACTGGAAACAGAACATGTATGGACGAATGGATCGCCTATCTTTGTTCTGGCTGTTCAGTATAATAGGGAAAAGGCAGCAACTATGGGAAAAACTGATTTTAAATACGAACAAATCAGCTGGCTCTTTGGATGCTGTGACAGATGTCGCTAATTCTTAAAGTTCTACTGTACTTTCAAAGTTGACACTACTATATTATCTGAATTTTTGTGTCAGAGTTGCTTTTTTCAATGATAAAACAGATAGAAGACCAACTTCAGTGAATTTTGCATAGCACCAATAAACCGACTAATCAGGAATACCAGAGTGTTACTGCTATGTGTCACAGAGGAGGCATGTGACAAATAGATTGAACTAAAAATACATATAATCACAAGGGCTGTACATAGTAAATGAATCACTGTGATTTACAAAATCCAGATTCCATCTTAAAATGTTATAACCCCAGCAGCCCAAATCTGAGGAGATTTATCATACAGTACCAGCACGTAACAAAGTCTAATCCTTGAAAAAATATATATTTTCATCATTTTAATCCAATGATGGTACATTCACTCATATGAAACTCAAAAGAAAAGGACCACACATCGGACTGTGAGGATCTGTCCAATAAAATCTAAACTCGGGGCCTCCCGAGCACAGCGACACCCTGGGGAGCAGGATGTTATCACAAAGCTTTTAGTACTGCTCTCACACTGCGTCATAGCGTGGCCTGTTTAGTTCACATTACATCACAGGCTAGGCAGTCTGTAAATCCTTCCAATGAATCATCATTTGGGTCAACTTTTAGGACATTTACAAAAACACCTTTTGGATGAAACTGTGCAGAGTCACCTCATACTGATGAATGTTTTATAAGACAGACACTTACTACTACTGTAGTACTTTTTCAACTTCTTTTGTGAAATACCCTTCACAAATCCCACAGGCTGGGCAAGAGCTTTGCAAATGTGAGAGATTTGCATGTTCAATGAGGAAGACATGTCCTTTGGCTAATCACAAATGCTAATATGACCTGCTCTGTTCTTTCCTATGTTGAGTGTTTTAACTAAAGTTACTACTTTTGAAGGACACTTAGACCTTCCGTGTTATTTACATTATGCAAAATCTTTGTCCTCGGCCCCATATTAAGGCGCATGAGAGGAAGAAGTGTGGACAACATCTGAAATAGTTTTAGTTGCATATATGATATAGATTTAGATATTAAAGTGGGCCAATGCTGTAATACAATGTGATACACAGTTTAATTTTGCCTAATGGAATTTAAAATAGTTAATAACATTTTTAAATGATTTACTTGTGCAAAAGGGACTTTTATTAAGATTTGTTTTAGTGCAAAATATGATTTGCAGTGTTTCCAATTCATAAATACATTTGGACCGCCGCAAATGGGTTTGTTTATGTTCGCCCTCGCGCATAAACAAATTATAAGGAACCTGGTCTGCCAGCAAAAGTGACTTTGTTTCTACATTTAGAGAGTAATCGGAACCCTCTAAAAAAGCGACTAGCGACAAATCTAGTGGAGACTTTTGGAGACTCAGAAATGAAAGCACACTAAGCTCTTCTGAACTATCACAAAGAGCTGCTGTGGGCCCCTCTCCTTTCTAAAAGTTCTCACAAATGTCTCCAAAGAAGAGACAAAAGAAAAAAATTTTTTAGTTCTAAACATTCTTTCATGTTCTCCACTCACATTTTTGCAATTGTTTCATGGCCAATTATGAAAGTTTGATAATTACATCAGTACGTCCCCTTTCACAGGCAAATCACTACAACCACAAAGAGATTGTAGTCCTGTGAAAAACACTGACTTGTGTTCGAGGTTCAAGCAGCAACTCCCACGTTGTTTTTTTTGTTACACAATTAATCCATCCATTTTCTACTGCTTGTCCCGTTCGGGGTCGCAAGGGTGCTGGAGCCTATCTCAGCTGCATTCGGGCGGAAAGCGGGGTACACCCTGGACAAGTCACCACCTCATCGCAGGGCCAACACAGATAGACAGACAACAGTCACAATCACATTCACGCACTAGGGCCAATTTAGTGATAGTTATATTTGTAAATTAAAGTTAATATACAAATCATGTTATGTGTAGTTTAGGTGAGATGTCGGGATTTAGAAAGTGGATCTAATTTGTTGAGCTACACAACTTAAAAGAAGGGTAAACCAGAGGCTGCAGTCTTCTTACCCTTATAGTCCCAAAACCTGCCACAGTATTTCATCACCCTAAAAACTGGGTTAGGCTCCCTCATTATGTCCATCAATTGAAAAATTGACCCAAATCTCATGAACACTGATTGTCCATTCCATTAAACAGTCTGCTTTAGGGATTGGCTTATTTTACTCATTTTTGATAAATATAGTCTGTTTTCTGGTCCTAATGGGTTTACTTAATCAAGAGCAAATCGGTACATGTGAATATGTGACCTAATGGCTGACATGGGTCCGTGTGATGTCCCAACAGGAGAGTCAAAATGTTCTATGGACTGAATGGAATAATACAATTAATAAAAGGAAAATAACTCAAGACCCTGGTATGCTAATTTGGCATAATGACATATTTTACTAATAGCAATAGCACTCACAGATGGTTTCAAATAAGGCAATATTAAATAATAAATGTAATTGTTTTCATCTTCTTGTGAATAGTTGTCTGTCGATATGTGTTGGGCCTGTGATGAGGTACACCCTGAACAGGTTGTCTTCTGCCCGAGTACAACTGGGATATGTTCCCCCAACCCCACCGCAACCCTGAGAGAGACAAGTGGTAGAAAACGGATGGATGGATGGATGATTGCTGAGTATGATCACTGGGACACCTCGAAACTGCAGTGCACTGTGTTCATCTCCGTCCTAAACCTATGACAATATTCATAAAGCATCAAAAGAGTAGCAACAACATCACAGTTAGATCAAATCAGCCAATACTAAGATGTTAAATACTGTAGGCTATCCAAAACAACTAAACCAACTGATTATTAGCCGTTTGGAATGCGGCGCCAAACCAACAGTTGCATGATTATCTGTGCTCCATCTATGCAAATACAAAATAAAAACACAAACATCTAATTAATTTACAGTGAATACAGCAGAGCTATAGATGGCTAGACTTGCAGTAAGAGTAGATCAGACATTAGACGCTACAATTTAGTAAGTAGAAGACAGACCAAGCCTTTTTAAAACTCTTATTCTTTAAAAACTATAAATACATCGTCGTAGATGAATGTAATGTATTCCACCGGGCATCCTCCAAATGTTTGTGAAACGGATATTCATGTGACATGAACTTCTAATAAACTTAAAGGGAACCTAAAAGGATTTTAATCTACATTTAAAACACTTTCTTGTGGTCTAGATAGAATAGTACATCGGGAAAGCATTTACAGCGCTTTACTTTTTCCACATTTTGTTATGTTACAGCCTTATTCCAAAATGTAATAAATAGATTTTTGTCCTCAAAATTCTACACACATTACTCCATATTGACAATGTGAAAATGTGTTTTTAATAATGTTTTGCTAATTTATTTCAAAAAATAAAAATAAAAAAATAAAAAAATCACATGTACATGCAGTAGGTATCCACAGCCTTTGCTCACTACTTTTTATGATGCACCTTTGGGAACAATTACAGCATCAGTCTTTTTGACTACGATGCCACAAGCTTGGCACACCTATCTTGGGGCAGTTTGGCACATTCCTCTCAAGCGCTATCAGGTTAGATGGGAAACGTTGGTGCACAGCCATTTGCCGATCTTTCCAGAGATGTTCAATCGAATTCAAGTCTGGGCTCTGGTCGGGGCCACTCAAAGACATTTAGGCCCCTGTGTTTCAAAACAGCAGTTATTTTTCTGTACCCTTACCCAGATTTGTGCCTCAAGAAAATTCTGTCTCGGAGGTACACAGACAATTCCTTCGACTTCATGTTTGGTTTAGGCTCTGCCATGCACTGTCAAGCATGGGATCTTATACCTATATAGATAGGTGTGTGCTTTTCCAAATGACCAACCAACTGAATTTACCACAGGTGGACTCCAATTAAGCTGTAGGAACGTCTCAAGGATAATCAGTTGAAACAGGATTCACTTTTGTGCTTCAAATCAAATCACAGTATATGTGATTTCTTAGTTTTTTATTTTTTATTAATTTGCAAAAAATTCTAAAAAAAAAAACAACCTTTTTTAGAATTATATGTCATTATTAGGTATTGTGTGTAGAATTTTGAGGACCAATGTAAATTTATTGCATTCTGGAATAAGGCTGCCTGTAACATAATATTTGGAAAAAGTGATAGCGCTGTGAATACTTTCCAGATGCACTGTACATAATGGATATGCTTTGGTGTAAATTTTACTAGATGTTCGATTCTGGAGCCGTTTGTAGATTGCAATTGAAACAAGAAGTATGTATATTGAAGTAATGACCGCAATTTGTTTTTCCAGACACAATCGAAAACAAACTTAATATGTTGATTCACCTGTCACAACATTAGATACAATATCACAATCGCCGATCAATTACTGCATAAAAATAGTTGCTTCTAGCAGCATGTATGCCACTGCATATCACACTTCTGTGTTATTATGCACAAGCCATGATTAGATGAAAATATTACTTTGTCCTAACTCTTTTTTTGTGTTTCTCCATAGCCTGATGCAGAGGCGGAGGAACTCCTTCCCCATTGGCTGAGAGCTTTACTAAATGTCCAAATCAGTACATCCACCTCGCAGTGACATCACAACGTAGCCAGACTGCAAAATCCGGCGAAAAGAAACATCCAAAACTGCATTTAAGCTCACGCCTTAATGAATGAGCCTTATGATTTGATGCTTTGGCATCTTTTAACACGAGTATCCAACATTGTTACAACATTTATAAATCAGATAAGACTAAATTCATCATAGGTCCCCTTTAACTGTCTTTTGAAGGATGTCATAAGCATAGTTAATAAAAATACAACATTTTGAATGTCATGCAAAAAAGTTGATGCTGGCAAAAAAAATCTCTTGTGGACGACTATGAATCCTATTATCACCTGGGTACCCGCCCCTGTGGGAATGATTTGGTTTGAGAGACATAGGAAACAATTTATCACTTCTTCTCTCCAAGGGTGCAGAAATCAAGGAAGTTTAAAATGAAGGGATTATCACAGTTGAGACTTACAGACGTACCTCTAATCTTTGCACCATTTCCCGGATGTCTTCTCCGCAGTTGTCGTGGGCAGACAACATGACACATTCCCCGCGCTCATAAAATATTTTTATGCTCATAATTCCTGAGGTCCATCCGATGACATCTCGACAAGAGCAGTTGAACACCACATTTTTGGATTCCTCCTCAATGAGCACGATGAACTCGTTGGATATGCCGAGCAGGCAGTCCACATCCATCGACTGACCAAAGTCCCGGACCCGAACACTCCAAGTGATGGCTCCCACACTGAACGCATGTGCATCCTTTCTGGGTTTCACTTTCTCCTTCTTCTTGGCTCCGAGGGTGATGAAGCTGAACTTGACTGCAGAGTCAATAGTAGCAGTGCTAACAAAGTTTTCTGCCAGGTCCTTTAGGTACTCCTGACGTGTACGGGTCGCCATTGCTCGGAACTTCTCTGACTTATGTGCTGCATTTTCTCCATTTATGACTTTGGCAAGTAGGAAGTCCCGAAAAACTGCAGACTTTGGAAATGTCACAGACTTTGGAATCGGGGGCCCGAATGGAGGCACGTCTTTTGATCTGGACACAGCCACACTAGAAAACAATATTGATCCAACTGAATTGCATATTAGGGAAAAAGTGAAGCTCATTTTAATCATGCACTCCTAAACAAATGCTAAGTTTTCATGTCTCGACTCCAGAAACACTCAGGAAGAGATTTGTAAATAATTTTCAGGTGTCATGATAATAACTGTATCATTACTGAGAAGATCTAAAAACTGTTGTCGCTCTTCTACTGTCAAGTACTTTGCAAGTATGGCAAAAAACATTGGGCCCCATTCAGCAATAAGTTCCTAACTTTTCCTCTTATCTTTCTTTCTAAGTGATTTCCTAAGAGGAGTCTTTTTAAATTCATGACGTGTTCTTAAACGGCCAAATTGTTCGCACCTGCTGTTCTTAAGTTGCTGAATGCCAAATGGTTAGCGCGTGCATGTCTATCATAAATTGCATATAAACACACTCTTATTTCCCCAATATGCATATGTAAACATTGGTGAATACAAAAATCTCCTTAAAAACTTCATAAGTGGGCCTAAGAACAAAATTTGTTTTTAAGAACGGTTGGTGAATGGGGCCCATTGAAAGCATGATGGCCTTTATGCCAACCAAAAAAAGAACACACCTATACTTCGTCTTAAGAATATTCATTCATCTCATATTCCAATGCCACAAATTGTCATTGATGTTTTCAAAAATATTATGTAATATCAGATAACAAATAATATAACAATCAGATAACATTTCATATACAACAATATTTTCAAATACACGCTTGTTTTATTTACCTGTAGCAGACATTTTCAGTGCAGGGGTTGTGGACTTTGACAATGACAAACACATGCTGGAAATGAGAGCGGATGTTCTTTGGAGTAAAAGGAAGGGCCCCGGGCTCCTGGAACACGATGGTGACAATATCATTGCCAATGTGCCGCTTCCTCAATAACTGAAAACAAGACAGGGGTACAACTTAAAGACAAGGAAAAATTACATTTTGTATATATATACGTATATAGTCAATGTTTCTGTGGTTTATCCGTTACACAATGCTCAATATCTCTGAAGAGCAGGGAAACCTGCGAAACAGGCTTGTAGGGATGAAATAGCCTCTGTGTTTTTTCCTGACCTAACGTATATATATATATATATATATATATATATATATATATATATATATATATATATATATATATATATATATATATATATACATATACATATACATATATATATATATATATATATATATATATATATATATATATAAAATATATAAAAATATATATATAATATATATAAAATATATTTAAAAAAATATATATGTATACCTACCTACCTACCTATATATAAAAAATTATAATTATTTTCTATAAAATGGGTTTTGTTTGAACTATTTTCAGGTATCTGAAGCACATTAATTGGGAAACATGTTTTTGGTACGATTTGATCTAATAAAAGAGTTGTACTTAGCTTGAATCCCAATTTTCCGTCCTAACCCTTCTTCCTTCATCTTACCCCGAGCCCTCACCCCTCGAAACAGAAGACCAAGACCTAGTGGTGGAAAATGCACCTGAAGAAATGAGATGCCACTCTTTTCTGGCTATGTTATCACCACAAGCTGTTTGGTGGCTAATGAAATTATTTTAATCCGACAGATAATAAGCTATGAAAAGTGAACATCACAGTATTTAGAAGTAACAATATCAAATCAAATCAAATCAACTCTCAATGTGTGCACAAGCTAGGTCGTCATGACGAGCAATTTTCAAATACAACATTGAAAGTGAAAGTAGATTTGCTGTCTAATAATGTATGAAATGTAGAAAATTGTTGAATGCCCCACAACAAGAGGATAGAGAAAAAGAAGACTACAGCGTTGGACTACAATGGCGGACTGGCGCAAAGCTCTTTGGGTAAAGCTCTACCATATTTGGATATATAGTGCAGGGGTTGTGGACTTTGACCAGTGACCAGAGGGGACTGCGACATACAAAGGCGCAGGACTACATTTGGCCTAATGGTGGGGTATATCAGAGGCATGAAACAGGCTGCCAGCCCATGTCAGAAACTGTGACAGCTATTTAACATTTAAAACGGCACTGAAACAGTGGTTGAAAACTAATCAGACATAAACGCACAATTAGATTATTCACTTTGGTTTGTTGTTTGTTTTATTTTTTTTGTCCATGGTCTGTGCTTATGGTATGCTTGTAATGTGTAATGCCTTGTGATTTATGTATTATTTTGTATCATGACCTGTTGAATGTTTACTGTATTAACCTGCCTTAGGACAACGGATGAAAATTAGCTATTGTTCTAACTCAGGCATATTTACATTGTTGCTATATGTTGATGAATATGCATTGTTCTAATTCAAATAAATAAATAACTGCTGACGTCATCAATGAGAAAAATGTCACCAATTGGGTAAATTCCAAACGGCCCGTTTGGACAAACCATGAAGGAAGGCAAGATTGTTTTACAAATATCTTCACCTTGCCCCCATGGCTTGATTTCCTATTTACTGGATTTATGTAGATCCCAAATACATAAAAAAAAATGTTCCGATAGGTAAGAAAGTTTAGTTTTGCATAATAGGTACCCTTTAACATTAATCGAGAATTGGGACACCACTTACTTGACGTGCATGCGCAAAACCGAGGGCAGGTGGCTAAGACAAGGGACAAGGAAGAGAAATGGGATTCAGCCTTAGTCTACTACTATACTTATAAATAATATACAGTATAGGATACAACTTTAATCTCAGCCCAGTCGGATGTGTAGGATTTCAGGACAGAAAACATCCATCCCCAAATCTAATTTAGACAGCCTCTTTTGTTGGGTTGTCTACTAAACAAGTCTTTTCTGGGATTATGTGAATTTAGATCAAGTTTGAATAGGGATTTGAGATGGGAGTTTGACTAATCTAATTTGTCCTGCAGGAAGATTACCAAGAAGAATGAAATGAAACTAACCCACTTTGTTACCCAGAAGAAGAATGTTGTCAGTGGTCCTTAGATTTATACACTATTGATGTTAGTGCAGGTTTGTATCCACAAGCGCAAAATAGAAAATCTGTGTAAATACTCAACGAGTGAACCTTTGTGATTGCAATTTTATCATGCCAATGGTTGTCAGGCAACTACTCCAATCACTTAATTCAACTTGTTAGCGTAGACATGGAGGCACATCTAATACAGAGTCAGGTCCAGCCCCTGGGGATACATTGATTAAAATCCTACTATGAGGTACCGTTACCATGGCAATGCTCATAGTTTCAAGTGATGGGTTGTTACCGTGGCAAAATGAGCCCTAAAGGGGGACTGGCAGGAGCCTGGATTGAAGGTATAATAGGAGAATTTCCATTCTACCTAGCCAGCATGAAAGTGGTTCCCCAAACAATGTATGAACATTTGGAGGCACATCGATGATTGTGTTGTTCACTGACCTGCTGTCTGTTGTTGGGTGTGTAGGGGAGCATGGTGGATACGTGAAACATCAGCTCGTAGTCCTTGTAGGTGGTGTAGAGAGAGTGCGTGCCTGTGGAATCGGCTGGGTACACAAAACAAACAGTACAACCATTTTATTTTTTTACATTTTTCATGAATAATGATGAAGCAATCGCTATCTAAAGGTTCTGAACTCCTGTTTGCATGCTGGGGTTATTTGAACAGATCAGGTTTACCCACATATGCGGTCCTCTCCAAGGTTTCTCATAGTCATTCACATCGACGTCCCACTGGGGTGAGTTTTTCCTTGCCCTTATATGGGCTCTGTACCGAGGATGTCGTTGTGGCTTGTGCAGCCCTTTGAGACACTTGTGATTTAGGGCTATATAAATAAACATTGACCTTGGGGGCGGCGTGGCTCGGTTGGTAGAGCGGCCGTGCCAGCAACTTGAGGGTTGCAGGTTCGATTCCCGCTTCCGCCATCCTAGTCACTGCCGTTGTGTCCTTGGGCAAGACACTTTACCCACCTGCTCCCAGTGCCACCCACACTGGTTTAAATGTAACTTAGATATTGGGTTTCACTATGTAAAGTGCTTTGAGTCACTAGAGAAAAGCGCTATATAAATATAATTCACTTCACTTCACTTCACCTTTCCATCACTAGATTCCCTGTTGGTGTGACATCATCTACAGACCTGGAACACCTTTACTCACTACGGCAGTGTAGATAAAGGCATGTAAAACTTATTTTTATCACGTAATTGCATGTTTTTGTCGCCCTGGTCCATGATTACTTCAAAACTGATATGGTTAACATTATGAACAAAAAATAAATAGGAAAGAATCACAATTTCTCCTGACTTCCCTGCTCTTCCATCGACACCATCGAGTGTTTCCTCATGTTCTTTCAGCATTTCCACAATCATCTTGAGGAAATAAACATCAGAAGAGGACGCAAAATTGAATATTAGCGGCTTAACTTTTTTTTTCTCTCGTTTTTGAGCCGGTTCTGCTGACTCAGTCTTTTTCCCTTCAAATGCTGCTAATTTTCGGGATTGTATTTTGCTTGTGTCTTTTTAATTTTTTTCATCCAAATTCTGACCAAAACTCTTCTTCTTCAATGTTAGAATCGTTAAAATTGGTACAAGTAGCGTATCTAGTCGATACTACTATGATTACGTCGATATTTTTTGGCGTCACAACATCTTCTTTTGTTTTTTAAAAATTCACATTATGTTTATAAACTCAGAAAATATGTCCCTGGACACATTAGGACTTTGAATATGACCAATGTATGATCCTGTAACTACTTGTAACGCAAATATGTGGTATCATCCAAAACTAATGTAAAGTATCCAAACAACAGAAGAATAAATGATTATTACATTTGAACAAAAGTGAAGACAGAACATGTTAAAAGAGAAAGTAAGCAGATATTAACAGTAAATCAGCAAGTCGATTAATTAATTAATTTTCTACCACTTGTCCCTAATAATTTAGACAAAATAATAGAATAGAAAATGACACAATATGTTACTGCATATGTCAGCAGCTAAATTAGGAGCCTTTGTTTGCTTACTTGCTAATAAAAGACAAGTTGTCTTGTATGTTCACTATTATATTTAAGGACTAAATTGCAATAAGAAACATATGTTTAATGTACCCTAAGATTTTTTGTTAAAATAAAGCCAATAATGCCATTTTTGTGGTCCTTTTTATTTAGAAAAGCACCGAAAAGTACCAAAAAGTATCGAAATAATTTTGGTACCGGTACCAAAATATTGGTATCGGGACAACACTACGCTGAAGTGATGTTTTGACGCAAAAATACATGTTTAAAAACGCAGATGTTCACATTTTCGTGGAAAATTCGCATGCAAGCTGATGCAGGATCGCCCAAATGTGCTGAAAATTGCTACAAAAATATAACCTGTCTATTTGGAGGTGGGGGGGGGGGGGGGTGGGGGGGGCTAAGTATCAATGTTGTTAGCATTAGAGGGGACCTCACTGGCAAACTCTTCTAATGGCAGGGCAGTGTTTTCATTATTGAGACATCCTCCTGTCAAACAGTACACCTCTTCTTTGCTACACATACTCTGGTGTGCCAGACAATTACGGAGATAAAAAGTAAGGAGTTGCTCTCTCTTTTTATGTCAGTTACATTTTATTCTTGTATTTAATCTTGTTATTTTATGTGTACTTTGGAGGTTTTGTGTACTACGTGAGTGACTCAGGTTATATTTTCGGTATGAATTAGGTAGAAGTTACAAAATATACTAAAACTTGCCTTACAGCATAGTTCATAGACCGAGAGCCTCCTGTTAAGACTTAATAAAGTAGTGCACTCCATTTCCCCTTCCAGAACTCTGGTGCACAGCTTGTGCACTTTGTGTGGTTACTTACTTTTGTTATCTAGCTGCGCTCTGTACTTTGTGAAGCCTTTCAGGCGCACTCTCTGGCCTAGTAGATCCAAGAACTCCTCCAATGCTGGTCCGGCACTCTCATTATTGTACATCTCTTCTTCTGTGCTCTGGCCCGCCTTACAATAAAGCACACCCACCTTGTGCTGGAAACTTAGCTGAAAGGAGAGCACATAGAAGCACACAATCATTGAGTATCATTTCCTGTTACTGATACTGTATACAGCACACCAAAAACAGTATTTATAATGTGCATGATGCACTCAAGAGCCACAAGTACCCACTTTCTGTCACATCACAGCTATGATGGCTTTCATAACCTCTTCTAGAAAAGAGCTCAACTCATCGGTTTTTAAAGCAAAGCTACGGCATCGTAGCAACACAACCTTTAACAACCTGTATAGTTATAAGTAACACCTCGTGGTTTGGACACATAATAGAATGATCATGCTGGTTGATTTGACAAAAATCATGTGGTTAAATTGTTATTTCGTTATTGCACACATGTGTAAATGTCAACACCTCAAATTATATTACTGGAGTTTTGTTTATTATAGTGGGTATTGATACTGCCATGGTCTGGTAGGAAAAAAACATGACAGGCAGAGCCTTCTCGACCAAAATCCATCTTTAATGGCTCACTTCACCCTGCTGACCAAAACAAAGAGTCAAAGGGGAAATAATAAATGACTGCCCTGCTCTTTATTTGGCACCTGTTGCCTCGTCTTCTCTAGCTGAAGATAGCTCCTTGAACTTGACACAGGGTCAATACACCAAAGAAAAAAAGGGTGTTGTGGATGTGAAGATCAACGTTCACAGAGTGGAATTGCCTGTCTGCTCCCTTACAGGTCATCAGCGCCTGGTGTACTGCTGACACTGTTGTCATGGCGACTTCCTCTATCAGGCAATCTGCTGTGCACTAAAGTGGCAGCAGTGACAGAAGGCTATTATACCATGGCAAGCAGTGGAAATCGTACATTACTTGGGGTTCACTTAACCTTTTGCTCTTGTTAGGACTTGGCCAGTGGCAAGAACAATCGCATTGACCTCAGGTGCTCAGGTGAGAATGTGTTACACCTTTAAAAGTGCAAACACAGCACAAATGGCAAGTGCTTTGGTAAGGGTGCTACAATACAGCGTATACTATGTACTGTATTATGTAGTTCAACTCATCAAACATTAAGCAATTAAATCTGTTTCCTTCCACGGTAACAAAAAAAAAGTAAATTGTTTTATCTTATACTGACTGAAAGCAGTCTCGGTCGGGCTTGACAGCTTAAACCTAGGTTTAAGCCTAAGTCCTCCTAAGAATCAGCATCGTCTGCAGCGGACATTTGGTTTTGGTCTATTTATTTACTGACCCGTTTCAGAAAAAAATAGCCCTGTTGTGTAAAACACTGCAGGGGATTTTGTCTCACAGGAGTTCCGAATGCAGTTGTACCTCGTGTTACGAGTGCCCAAGATCACAAGTTATGTGGGATATGAGCTGTCTCTCAACTAATTGTTGCGCTTCAGGTCAGCAAAAATTCGGATAACAACCGTACCCATTGCGAGTCACTGTGGGTAAGGTCACAGTGAATCCAGTAAGATTTTGGAAATTATTCAATGTCACACTTGCTCGCATGAGCAAATATCTAGCATTAAGACCAGACCTGGTCATTCTGCGGCCCCCTTTGTGCATCCCTGTCCGGCCCGTGTGAGACCAATCATAAATTACAAAATACATTTTAAAAAGTATCTATGTCGAGTGTGCAATACAACGGTGCTGCTTTTGTTTTGAAAAGCGTTATTTGTATTACTTCCGTGTGGACGTATACGCGTGCGTGATTGTGAGTGAATGTGAACAGCGGCAATCTTAAATTACAAAATAAAGTTTAAAAAACATCTATGTCGTGCGCGCAATACAACTGTGCTGCTTTTATTTTGAAAAGTGTTATTTATGGACGTATGTCCGTGTGTAACCTGTGAGTGAAGGCGCACAGCGACAAGTGATCCACGGTTTACACCTGAGACGCTAAAAAGAGAAAAGTTGATGACGAATGGTGTGTTTTCAACAAGACATGGACTGCCAAGTATTTCTTTACAGAAATTAAAGGTAAAGCCGTGTGTTGAATGTGTGGTACACAGGTTGCTGTGTTTAAAGAATATAATTTGAATCGCCACTACACGACGAAGCACGAGGAAAAATACCGGAATCTGTCTGATGAAGCGCGCGCAAGGGAGTCTGATGCGTTGATGGTAAAACTGCAAACCCAACAAGGACTTTTTGCCAAATTTCACACCCCCAGAATGCAGCCGTCAGGACAATTTTCGTCATTTCTCACAAAATCGCCAGAAAAAGTAAGGCGTTTTCTGACGGAGAGTTTATTAAGGAGTGCTTATTGGACTCTGTTACGCCGATATGCCCGGAAATTTGGAGCTTCAGCTGAAGAACAGAACGGCCGGCTTTGACTGTTTTTCGCTGGCTTTGGATTAGAGCTGCAATGTACGTGACACCGCCCAGCTGCTCATCTTCTTACGTGGGATAACTGCAGACTTTCAAATCACAAAGGAGCTGGCAGCCATGCAGTCAATAAAAGAGACAACCACAGGTAATGACTTGTTCACAGAGGTAAAATGCGTGTTTGGACATGTTAGGACTGAAATGGGACAAGCTGGCAGGTGTGACAACAGATGGTTGTCCAAATCTGACGGGGAAAAATGTTGGACTTTTAAAGAGGATGCAGGTTAAACTTTAAATTAACCCTGTGCAGAAATTGACATTTTTGCATTGTATTATACATCAGGAAGTGTAGTGTAAGACAGTGTTAAAAATAAAACCATCAAAAGCAATCTGCTTTTGGTATAAAGTTAAGTTAGGTTAAATGAAAGTATTATTATTATTATTATCAATTATTATTATTATTATTATTTATCTTACGGTATATCAAAAATAATATTGAGCAAAATTTAATTGAAATTTTGTCGATGTAGCCCTCCAGCAGTGCTCGGGTTGCTCCTGCGGCCCCCGGTAAAAATTAATTGCCCACACCTGATTTAGACGGTTAGACATACAAAAATTAGTTTATCCAACCGTGGGTACGAAAAAAAGTGAGTGGAAAGGACAGTGTCGAGAAGAAGAAGCAGATGTTATTCATTGAATTAAAGAAAGAAACAATCAAAAAACATTATCGAGGTCTGTGTGTTGCCAACTTGGTGAAGCAGTATGATTTTAGCACCGCTACAAAAATCCACACCATACTGAAGCAGAATTAAGTCGTTAATGCCAGCCAAGGGCATTAAAATATATTCCAAACGGAGGACATTTATCCATTGAAATGCAGAGGTACTGCTGATGGGGTCTTTGACAGAGAAGCAGCTTGCGGGAGATACCGTACAAGTGCATTCCCCAAAGTAAATGTTTTACATTGTTATTACATTACATATTAAAATAGTGTTGTTGAAGTTAGTTTTTCTTATTTAAAAGCATGCATCCATCCATTTTGTACCGCTTGTACCTTTCGGTGTTGCATGTTACATGTTAAAATAGTGTTTTTTTTTTGTTCTGTTCAAGTGTGTTCATTAATCTTAAAATACTGGAACGGTAGAGCGAAGGTAGAGAAAAGCAAATTTATGGAGTTTCCCGGGTGAAATGGGATGGTTGACAGGTATGCAGTAAACCAGGTTGTTCCAAATTAGACACAAAAGCTGAAAATTAAATGTAACCAAAAAACTATAATGGAGGCTAGACGGTGACAGATGTTTGGGTTTGGTGTTTTTCCAGCTTTTAATTTTTATGCTTTACATGAAAAGCTTACTCAGAAAATTAACTTATGATGCTATCACTTGAAATCACATCTCAAAATGTGATTAAGCGCCTGATGAATTTCCCAGTCCATCTGCACACATGTGAAATACATTCACATGTAGCTTGTCTCCTTTTACATCATGGTTATTGCGGCAGCTGACAGGGCTAATGCTTTGAGGCACTTTCTCTCTTCACTCGCCAAGAAAACACACAAAATAATCTGATAGACGAAAAAAACATTAAGTAAAAGACTAACATCTGTTCCACACTAACCACTGCACACACACACAACACATCTTGAGTAGGAAAAATTAGATACGCTAAAATTATGCCAGACTGACGAAACGTAGTTTGTTTGGGTTCACTTTGTTGAGGTGTTGACAGTCCAGTTGGGTTGTGGGATAACTGCCATTTTAAACATTTATACAGGCAGGAGGACTTTAATGATTAAACCAGGAGTGTACAAAAATATGGATTCCCACACATAAAATTGGTCCTTAAAGTCCTTCAATCCTTTACTAACATCTTAGGGTTTTAAGAGAAACTATTATCACCTTAATTTAATTTAATTCACTCCTTCTGTTTACTCTTATTAAGACCGACATGGCACTCAAATTCACATTTTAAGAGGCTGGCCCCTGTCGTTTGGAAGGATGGCTTTATACTAACAAATGTAATTACACTAATAAGTAGCCATATCTCTGAAAGTCGGACAAGTGAGTGCTGCTTAATCCCTGCACGCTTCTTCCCCACCAATAGGTCGCCAGCTAATACCAGGCGGTGCCCTTATCACTAACAGAGCACTCAAACCAAGATAAAGCTGGGTGACATCTTCTGCCATTCAAGCAAAAATACCTCATCAAAAGCACACGATCAAGTTGTTAAATATAAGCTGCTTCAGCAGCCAGGTGAGATAAGTCGATAGGCATTGCAGGATACAAAGTGTGTGGGATTTACAATGATTCTATTAAAGTGAGGCATCTGTCCCTAACATATTTGTCAGCAAGTTCCTACTTTCATGCTTATCGTTTGATCAGAAAATAACAATGTAAGCACGGACCATAGATATGAAATATATTACTTTTTTTTTTGTTATGTTTTGTCCTGTTCAGCTCCTCAGGCAAATCATATTGTTGATGTAGAGGGAGAAAAGTGTGGGATACTTCTCTTGTTGCCTTATTTGTATTTAACTTTATTTGGCACAGCCGTACCAGAGCACGAGGGGATAAAAAGACGTAAAAAAGGAAGACAAAGGGGGAAATTGCGGGGACAAGAGTGGGATAAGACAGAGACAACGAGGCAAACAAAAACAACAAAAGAACAACACCAGCAAATAAGAAATGTACAAATATAATACAAGAAATGACAGCAAAGAGCCAGTTAGTGAAGTGGATAGTAATAATACAGAAATCATAATGAACATTATTGCACTAAAACTGGAACAGTAAAACATATCCATCCATCCATCCATCCATTTTCTACCGCTTATTCCCTTTGAGGTCGCGGGGGGCGCTGGAGCCTATTTTAGCTACAATCGGGCGGAAGGCGGGGTACACCCTGGACAAGTCGCCACCTCATTACAGGGCCAACACAGATAGACAGACAACATTCACACTCACATTCCATCAATTACAAAAGAAAGCAGATAAATGGAAGGGAAGAAAGTGAAGCGAAATATATTAACCTTGTAGATTGTTATAGTAAAAACAGGTAAGCTTTGTCAGTGTGCCGCGTTTTACCCGTCCCCTGGGGGTAACAAGAATAATATATGTTTGATGAAATGTGATTATATGCATGAGTGTATCTATGCGTAAGTACTTGTGTACGTACAGTATGTGTATGTATGTTTGTCCAGTGAATGTGCGTGTGGAAGTATGTGCCGTGTGTGTGTATGTACAGTATGTACTGTATTTGTGTATGTATGTGGGTGAACGCAAGTATGTATGAATGAATGTACATATGTATGTACATATATATGAATACATCTGTGTGTTTGATGTATGTGTGTTTGTATGGACAATATTCTTGTGTCCCAGTATGTGCCGGAGCCAAAGTACGGCCCCAGCCACCCAGAGAGCACAACCCAAAACAGCAGGTATGGTACCCAGGGAACAAGGGCCAACCGTGCCCCCCGGCAGGCCACTGGTAGGCCGTAGACACATACACACAGAGGATAAGGCACGAGAGAAGCAAGATGCAGCCAGCCCGCAAGCCAGTGAGAGACCACAGCCCACACGGGAAGAATGACCGGACGCCCCGCCCCGAGCGGCCCAGAGACTCCCTGCATGCCGGCCGGGAAGACCACCCTGCATAATAAGAACCGCAGAATACCATGCTACGCACCGAAGTGCCACGATAGACACGGGGACAAGACCCAGCAGGCCCCAACCAAGACGGGCATCCGGAAGGCGTATATTTATATATATAAATATATAACAATAATAAATAGATACACACACACACACACACACACACACACATAGTTGAACAAACAAATCCATTACATAAGCCGTTTGAGCAGTGATTCAGCCCTGGAACCCATCGACCACCAAGAACCAGCCGATCCATTCCTCTCCTCCCCACAGCTTTGGCTGCGCGCCTCCCCTCTCAGCGACAACCCCCGATAAGTCCGCACCCAGACAACAACACAACATCGGGCACGAAAGACGCCGCGGCAGAGTGCGAGGGCACACAACCACAACACGACAACAAGCGAAAACAAAGTCGCCAAGTCCGCCAGCCCCGACAACTACCACGTGCACGCGCCGCCACAAACCACAACACAACCAACAAGACAACAAGAAAAACACAGTCGGCAAGTCCGCCAGGCCTGACAACCACTACGTGCATGCGCCGCCACAAACCGCAACAGCGGCTAGCACCTTGCACCGGACCCAGCAGCCACGGGCGCTAGTATCACAAACAAACGGCAGCAAAAACAACAGTTGTAAAACCCCCGACAATCAGTATTACCCGATCAAATCAAAATAACCAAAAAACAGTGACCAACAACCACACGCCGAGACCAGCCAGTGCCAGACCGCCAGTCAGCCCAAACGCCAACACGCAAACAAGAGACATCAACACCACCCCCCCCACCATGAAACTCTACTCCCCAATCCAAACCCGCACAAACAGACCACCGCCCAAACAACCGAGCCACAGCACCCACAGCAAACAAGAAGGCTGCCCTTCCCCCGCACCAAGCCACCGACATAAATCTCGCAGCGCGAAGTCGGAACAGACAGACACGGACCTCGGCCAACCGGAAGCGAAATCCGCGAGACGCCACAAACCACCGGAAGTGAAACAAATGACCACCCAAATCACATCCATAGAACATAAAAAACAAATGACAAGCATGTACAAACACACAAATAAAAGCACCATGGCCCCATTAAGCCAAAACAACACCCGATGACTCCTCCGCCAAGAAAGCCTACCGTGCGGCCATTCAACCCAGTCATACAAAACAAAAACAAGACAAAAAAACACAGTTCGGCTAAAAGAACCCAACCTGTGTACAACCATCTCCTGAGTACACCAAACAACACCAAAACCCCAACGGCAACCGGGCCATCCTGAACACAACAATTCCATCCAGCCATTCCACTCACCGCCCAGGCCGTGCCTACCTGAGGGTCCCCCACTCCTTCCCCAACAGAGATAGGACCCACCCCACTGCCCTCGGCTGTGATCTCAAAAACGTTGCCGACAGACAGAGCACGCCTCACCCTCAAACCCTGAGCGAGGTCCCTGCACGAGATTGGCCGGCCACAAGACCGCGCCGCACCCACAATACCATCCCACCCAGAGTGTCTGCTATATAGTTAAAATTAGGATGTCAGCCATCACAGTCGACGTCCAGTCCCTATTGATGTGTGTGCTGTAGCGTGAGGGAGATATGTATGCGGGTGGGAACTAATGATGCAATTAAAATTGGGGGACGTCAGGGTCAAGGTGGGTCCCTACTATGTTGAGCCCCCCAAAACCCTAAGTGTCTAGCATGCAGTTAAAATTGAGGGATGGGCGAGCAGGGGACAAGTCAGGAGGATTGGAGCCCCATAGAGGCATCCTCATCACCCCGCCACGCCTCACCCCAGGCCATTCCTTCAAAGTTCTATAGGTGTGAGTTGTAAGTAGGAGGAGCGGAGGGCCCAGACACAGCCCCCAAACCCTCCCCCAGTCCATGCAGGAGGCAACCGAGATATACGGTCAGGAGGCCGACCCCAACAACCCAGGACCCCGTAGCCACCTCGAGGTAAGCAGAATCCCTTATCCAAACAAACATCACAGCCAAATGCAACGAAACAGGCCCTGTCCCCAGGCCAAACAAAATAATTGCGACCGAACAGCCATAGCCATCACCATCACTGCGACATCGCTCAATGCACCCAAAAAGCACTCATACAGACACCAAAATCCCCACATCAAGCTGCACCTCTCCCAACAGCCAAAAAGAACAACCACACAACACACTGTCCCAGCAAAGGAAACACCAAACACTGTCCCAGTCCAACAAGAGCCACACCTTCCCCAGCCGTGCATGTAAACAAGTCTATCCTTACCCAGTTATATTTGCAAACGCTTCAGAACGCACCCAAACAAATGCAAACCGGGCGAACAGCCGCTTCACACCCGGCTAACACAACACCACGCAAATCCTACCCCTGCCGAACAAAGCCCGCACCCGACCGCCCCAACCCAACTTTGTGGAGTCCAAACCGACATCCCAACGCAGAAAACTGCACAGCCATCATGCTCAACGTGAACACCACATCCAAGCTACTCACACAGCAATGCGTTCACCCAAGCCCTGACCAGGGAACGACGCCTCTCAACAAGAAAAGAAGTCAACGCATCCCGCCCACATGTCGGTACCCAAGCCAGCCAGCAAGCCAACGCCAGCCGGTCCCCACAATTCCATCAGCACAAGGCCACCAATCACGGCCCCCTGACCACTCCTACCCAACACAGCAACGCCAACCCCCGGTAGCTCCATAGCAACGACCACCACCATCGCCCATCCACAATACAAATGGCCGCAGCCGCTGAAACCAAAGCAAAATAGTGACCGATCCCGCAAACTGGAACAACGTATACACCCGGCAACCACCGAGGCCGCCAACCTCCCGACCTCAACCCCATCCACAGCCCGGCAAGTTGAGCCATCGGACATCTGTCACCCGGCCAACAAAACAACCCAAAATGTATTGCTAAATACAGTACTGTTTCATTTAAAGTACCATTTGCAGCAGGCCTATTCAACTAGCGGCCCGCCAAAGCTTTTCATTTGGCTTGCTGAATATCGCCCAAATAGGCTTGATAAAACCATATGAACTACGGTTACTCATGTATGCAGTACTCCCGCCACCCCGCAGGAAGAATGTGTCATGATTAAGCAGCAGTGGGGTGAGTAGAAGAAGACTCATTCAACCCTGAAAACAAAACAAAATAAGTTGTGTAAATCGAACTTTTAACAACGACTGGAAAACAAAGTAAGAATGTTATGCCCTGAGTAAGTGCTCAAGTCATTGCTTACTGTCAGACCTTTTAAGCGACGGACACACTGTTCCAGACAAGCAGCAACAATGGTAGACATCCACAAGTGCAAGTTTCATCACGAAACTTGGTCAAATCTTTGTAGCCACAGCTGCCCTGGGGTAGACTGACGGAAAGGAGGCTGCCAGTTTGCGCTTACGGCCCCTCCCCTTCATTCATCATTCATTCACCAGTGTGAGCGGCACCGGGGGCAAGGGTGAAGTGTCCTGCCCAATGACACAACGGCAGTGATTTGGATGTCAAGAGGCGGGGAGCGAACCTGCAACCCTCAGGTTTCTGGCACGGCCGCTCTACCGGGGCGGCGTGGCGAAGTTGGTAGAGTGGCCGTGCCAGCAATCGGAGGGTTGCTGGTTACTGGGGTTCAATCCCCACCTTCTACCATCCTAGTCAAGTCCGTTGTGTCCTTGGGCAAGACACTTCACCCTTGCTCCGGATGGGTGCTGGTTAGCGCCTTGCATGGCAGCTCCCACCATCAGTGTGTGAATTTGTGTGTGAATGGGTGAATGTGGAAATACTGTCAAAGCTACCTTGAAGGTAGAAAAGTGCTATACAAGTACAACCCATTTATCATTTATTTATTTACCCACTACGCCATACCGCCCCCATAGGGGAACTAGGTAAAACACGGCACACTGATGAACCCTAACCTATTTATACTATAACAATCTACAAGGTTAATATACAAACCCCCTTTTCCATATGAGTTGGGAAATTGTGTTAGATGTAAATATAAACAGAATACAATGATTTATTTCAATATCAATCAATCAATCAATCAATGTTTATTTATATAGCCCTAAATCACAAGTGTCTCAAAGGGCTGCACAAGCCACAACGACATCCTCGGTATAGCCCACATAAGGGCAAGGAAAAACTCACCCCAGTGGGACGTCGATGTGAATGACTATGAGAAACCTTGGAGAGGACCGCATATGTGGGTAACCCCCCCCCTCTAGGGAGACCGAATGCAATGGATGTCGAGTAAGTCTAACATAATATTGTGAGAGTCCAGTCCATAGTGGATCCAGCATAACAGTAAGAGTCCAGTCCACAGTGGGGTCAGCAGGAAACCATCCCGAGCAGAGACGGGTCAGCAGCGCAGAGATGTTCCCAACCGATATACAGGCGAGCGGTCCACCCCGGGTCCCGACCCCGGACAGCCAGCACCCCATCCATGGCCACCGGATCTGTGTGTCTCCCCTTCCACAAGGGATAGGGGGGAGCAGAGGAGAAAAGAAAAGAAACGGCAGATCAACTGGTCTAAAAAAGGGGGGCTATTCAAAGGCTAGAGTATACAAATGAGTTTTGAGATGGGACTTAAATGTTTCTACTGAGGTAGCATCTCTAACTGTTACCGGGAGGGCATTCCATAGTACTGGAGCCCGAATAGAAAACGCTCTACAGCCCGCAGACTTTTTTTGGGCTCTGGGAATCACTAATAAGCCGGAGTTCATTGAACGCAGATTTCTTGCCGGGACATATGGTACAATACAATCGGCAAGATAGGCTGGAGCTAGACCGTGTAGTATTTTATACGTAAGTAGTAAAACCTTAAAGTCGCATCTTAAGTGCACAGGAAGCCAGTGCAGGTGAGCCAGTATAGGCGTAATATGATCAAACTTTCTTGTTCTTGTCAAAAGTCTAGCAGCCGCATTTTGTACCAACTGTAATCTTTTAATGCTAGACATAGGGAGACCCGAAAATAATACGTTACAGTAATCGAGACGAGACGTAACGAACGCATGAATAATGATCTCAGCGTCGCTAGTGGACAAAATGGAACGAATTTTAGCGATATTACGGAGATGAAAGAAGGCCGTTTTAGTAACACTCTTAATGTGTGACTCAAAGGAGAGAGTTGGGTCGAAGATAATACCCAGATTCTTTACTGAGTCGCTTTGTGTAATTGTTTGGTTGTCAAATGTTAAGGTGGTATTATCAAATAAATGTCGGTGTTTAGCAGGACCGATAATCAGCATTTCCGTTTTCTTAGTGTTGAGTTGCAAGAAGTTAGCGGACATCCATTGTTTAATTTCATTAAGACACGCCTCCAGCTGACTACAATCCGGCGTGTTGGTCAGTTTTAGGGGCATGTAGAGTTGGGTGTCATCAGCATAGCAATGAAAGCTAACACCGTATTTGCGTATGATGTCGCCTAGCGGCAGCATGTAGGTACTAAAGAGTGCAGGGCCAAGAACCGAACCTTGGGGGACTCCGCACGTTACCTTAACATAGTCCGAGGTCACATTGTTATGGGAGACGCACTGCATCCTGTCAGTAAGATAAGAGTTAAACCACGACAAGGCTAAGTCTGACATACCAATACGTGTTTTGATACGCTCTAATAAAATGTTATGATCGACTGTATCGAAAGCAGCGCTAAGATCAAGAAGCAGCAACATAGATGACGCATCAGAATCCATCGTTAGCAGTAGATCATTAGTCATTTTTGCGAGGGCTGTCTCCGTAGAGTGATTTGCCCTGAAACCGGATTGAAAAGGTTCAGAGATTGTTAGACATTAAGTGTTCATTTAGCTGCTGTGCGACAATTTTTTCGAGGATTTTCGAGATAAACGGAAGGTGGGACACCGGCCGGTAGTTTACCATGAGGTCAGGATCGAGGTTAGGTCTTTTGAGCAAAGGATGAATAACCGCTTTTTTGAATGCTAGTGGAACAGTGCCAGAGGAAAGTGATAAGTTTATAATATTTAGCACTGATGGACCTAATAATACAAAAAGCTCCTTAATAAGTTTCCCAGGAAATGGGTCAAGTAAACATGTTGTTTGTTTTGTCCCCTTAACACATCTTAACAATTCCTCTAATGTTATTTCATCAAAGAGAGAGAAACTATTTTGGAGGGCGGTATCCTTCGTAGATACAGTCGTATCTGTGTTAATAGAACCCAGTTGTAGCTGCGATGCATTGTCTTTAATCTCCTTTCTAATGAGTTCAATTTTCTTATTAAAGAAATTCATAAAATCATCTGCTGAGTGGGTGGAGCTATTGGGAGGAGTCCCTTGTTGGGTTAGCGATGCTACTGTACTAAACAAAAATTTCGGATCATTTTTGTTGAGGTGGATGAGATTTGAGTAATATTTAGCTTTGGCTAGGGTAAGCATGTGTTTATAAGTTATTAAACTATCACTCCATGCTTGATGGAAAACCTCAAGTTTAGTAGCGCGCCATTTGCGTTCCAGCTTTCTACATGATAATTTATGGGCTCTAGTTTCTTCTGTAAACCATGGGGTGCGCCTTTTAGGGGCTCTTTTAAGCTTTAGCGGTGCTATACTATCAATGGTGTCGCGCAGGGCGTCGTTAAAGTTGTTAGTGAGGTTATCAATAGAGCCGACATAATTTGGGAATGGTGCCATTACCGAAGGCAGTAGGCCAGCAAGAGTCATCGTTGTGGCAGCATTAATGTTGCGGCTGGTATAGTAGTTATTATTATTAGTTTGTTGACAATGAGTCAGAACTTCGAATTTTATAAGGTAATGATCGGACATTACTTTAGTATACGGGAGTATCGTAACTTTGGAGGTGGTGACACCCCTGACCAGCACTAGATCTATCGTATTTCCGTTGCGATGCGTAGGTTCATTTATTATTTGTGTAAGACCACAGCTATCAATTATAGTCTGGAGCGCCATGCACTGAGGGTCCGATGGGGTATTCATATGGATATTAAAGTCCCCCATTATGATTGTATTGTCGGCGTGCGTCACTAAATCAGCAACGAACTCTGAAAATTCACTGATGAAGTCCGAATTGGGTCCTGGGGGGCGGTAGATAACAGCCAGGTGGAGAGGCAGCGGTGTGACAAACCTCATAGTAAGCATCTCAAACGAGTTATATTTATTATTTAGGTTCGGGGTAAGATTAAAGTTTTTATTGTGGATGAGTGCAACTCCCCCACCCCTTTTAATGGGACGGGCAATATGCGCTCCCGCATAGCCAGGAGGAGACGCCTCACCCAGCGCAAAGAAATCGTCTGCTTTGAGCCAGGTCTCGGCGAGACCAATAACGTCAAGATTATTGTCTCTAATGACCTCATTAACTAATAACGTTTTGGAAGATAATGATCTTATGTTTAAGAAGCCCATATTATAGGTAGTGGGCTGTTTTGAGGAGTTTTTGTTGAAATTATCCGTAGTAGCAATATTAATAATGTTGTGTTTATTATGTGTAGTGCAATTTAAATAATTTCGACCATATCTAGGAATTGATATGACGGGAATTTTCCGATTGTTTGCTTGATGTTGTGATAAACCGAACGCATCATAACTTGCCACCTCAGTAGAGTGCATGTCTACTTTTGACACAGAAAAAACATTTTTTGAGTTGTGTATTGTTCTAAAATAGTTGCTATGTGTGCAGGTATTATCCAGCCTGGCGCTGGCTAGTTCTATTTTAACTAACTTCTCACCCGGACTAGCGCTTCTTTGAGGATTAGCCTTTCGCTTTGTTGTTAGCCCCGCTCGGCATCCCCGCTTCTGCTTCCGCTCACACCGCTTACGTGTCTTCCGTTGACGGTCCTCGCTGGCACTTAACTCCGCTGCTTTCGAGGCCGCTGGATGTAGCCGGCGAAGAATCCCCATGCTAGCGAGGAGGTCGAAAGTACCCGCATCTTTCAGCCTATAACGGCCCGATCTATCCACATCCAGAATCGTCTGTCGGTCGTATCTGATCACGAAGTGTCCACGCTGTGAGCCAGCCATGAAATAGACAGAATTGACGGGTATTTTTGCCAAATCGCTCTACACTTCCAAGAGCGTCTGCAAGCTGCTGCCATCAGGGCGCCGCCATCTTGTATATAATATAATATGCTACAAAGACAACATATTTGATGTTCAAACTGATAAACATTTTTTTTTTTTGCAAATAATCGTTAACTTTAAAATTTGATGCCACCAATACGTGACAAAGAAGTTGGGAAAGTTGGCAATAAATACTGATAAAGTTGAGGAATGCTCATCAAACACTTATTTGGAACATCCCACAGGTGTGCAAGCTAATTGGGAACAGGTGGGTGCCATGATTGGGTATAAAAACAGCTTCCCAAAAAATGCTCAGTCTTTCACAAGAAAGGATGGGGCGAGGTACACCCCTTTGTCCACAACTGCGTGAGCAAATAGTCAAACAGTTTAAGAACAACGTTTCTCAAAGTGCAATTGCAAGAAATTTAGGGATTTCAACATCTACGGTCCATAATATCATCAAAAGTTTCAGAGAATCTGGAGAAATCACTCCACGTAAGCGGCATGGCCGGAAACCAACATTGAATGACCATGACCTTCGACCCCTCAGACGGCACTGTATCAAAAACCGACATCAATCTCTAAAGGATATCACCACATGGGCTCAGGAACCAAAACCACTGTCACTAAATACAGTTTGTCGCTACATCTGTAAGTGCAAGTTAAAGCTCTACTATGCAAAGCGAAAGCCATTTTTTTAACAACATCCAGAAACGCCGCCAGCTTCTCTGGGCCCGAGATCATCTAAGATGGACTGAGGCAAAGTGGAAAAGTGTACTGTGGTCTGACGAGTCCACATTTCAAATTGTTTTTGGAAATATTCGACATTGTGTCATCCGGACCAAAGGGGAAGCGAACCATCCAGACTGTTATCGACGCAAAGTTAAAAGCCAGTATCTGTGATGGTATGGGGGTGCATTAGTGTCCAAGGCATGGGTAACTTACACATCTGTGAAGGCACCATTAATGCTGAAAGGTACATACAGGTTTTGGAACAACATATGCTGCCATCTAAGCGCCGTCTTTTTCATGCACACCCCTGCTTATTTCAGCAAGACAATGCCAAGCCACATTCAGCACGTGTTACAACAGCGTGGCTTCGTAAAAAAAGAGTGCGATTACTTTCCTGGGCCGCCTGCAGTCCAGACCTGTCTCCCATCGAAAAAGTGTGGCGCATCATGAAGCGTAAAATACGACAGCGGAGACCCCAGACTGTTGAACGACTGAAGCTCTACATAAAACAACAATGGGAAAGAATTCCACTTTCAAAGTTTCAACAATTAGTTTCCTCAGTTCCCAATTGTTTATTGAGTGTTGTTAAAAGAAAAGGTGATGTAACACAGTGGTGAACATGCCCTTTCCCAACTACTTTGGCATGTGTTGCAGCCATGAAATTCTAAGTTAATTATTATTTGCAAAAAAAAAATTAATTTTATGAGTTTGAACATCAAATATCTTGTCTTTGTAGTGCATTCAATTGAATATGGGTTGAAAAGGATTTGCAAATCATTGTATTCCGTTTATATTTACATCTAACACAATTTCCCAACTCATATGGAAACGGGGTTTGTAGTTTGCTTCTCTTTCTTCCCCTCCATTCTTCTGCTTTTTTCTTATAAATAGTGTTATTTCTATTGGTATCTGTATTGCTCCATTTGTAGTGCAATAATGTCCATTGTCATTTCTGTGTTATTAATATTTGCTTCACTAACTACTTTGCTATTATTTTTTGTATCATATTTTTATACATCTTATTTTCTGATGATGTTGTTGTTTTTGTTATTGTTGTCTCTGTGTCACATCCCCCTCCTGTCCCCGCAATATCCCCCTTTGTCTTTCTTTTTTTCTTCTTTCTATCCCCTCCTGCTCCGGATCCGGCTGCGCCAAACATTAAATAAATCCATTGAATAAAGTCCAATACAATTAAGGTAACAAGAGAAGTATCCCACACTTCTCTTATGTAAAGTAAATCTGCACAGTAGATATGGACATCTACATCAACAATATGATTTGCCTGAGTTGCTCGACAGGAATAAAAAAACAACAACATAACAGAAAAAAAATAAAAATAATGTACAGCATTTACCTTGTGGACCAGACTAATGCTGCATTTCCTTTTACATGCTTCTCCGTCATATAACAATAGGAACAGTTCTTGTTGTTTGTGTTGTACACGGACGTCTTTATGTGATGGACTGGAGAGGTCAGAGTAACAAAGACCTATGTCTGTATAAGACCCAGTGAACAAGGTTAATGCGCAATCGTCCAGTTTGTAGGGTCAGGAGAAAAGAACGAAATGAAACACGTTAGGCAGACCATTCGGCAGCTTCTCCATATTTTCATTGATAAATGTCCACTGTTTGGATGTTGTTTTGTTGCACGGAAGCTGAATTCTGGTTTGGAGTGATACAGACTTGACAGCACCGCGGCCAGCCTGCCTCGCCGAGTCTGCTCCACGGTCGAACATGTTTTTAATGGTTTGTTTTTATGATTTGGTGGGTGTTGTCCAACGCACTCACCTTCTTAGTTCCAGTGGTTCGAGGGCAGGATTGTGTTGCTCTCTGACTGTGGGCTGTGGACAATTACTACCAGCGACGGGGATGTTCATAATTTAAGTGTATGCTCGCAATTTACAGCATAACAAAAAGCCGGGAGACAGTTTGTATCTCAAAATACTGCTAATTTGGGTTACCAGTGCATAAGCTTGGGTCAGTGCAGTGTTTCCAGTGCAGATTGATTCCTGGCAAACATCCACAATTTACAACTCAAAGTCTTTCTTGTCTTTTTTTAGTCCAAGATGGTCATTATCTCAACTGCTGGCTTATGGGTAAAGGTTTGAACATTTTGTTGTGAGATTTCATTTTGTATCATTATTTATACATGGCAAGGTGCTCTCAAAACGTTCCCCAAAATGTCAAATTATTTAAAAGACTGCCATTCTTAAAAAAATAAGCATGTGGTCCTGAACAAGCCACTTAAGATGTGACTGGGTAATCACCAACCACCAAACAAGTCTGCACTCACCCCCTGTTCATCCAGCTTGAGAAGCTGCTCCGGGACTTTAGGGGAGTGGATTGCCAGTCGCAAGCATTGGATATTGAGCTCCGGGATTACATATTCAAGTACTTCCTTTAGTGGCAAACCACGGGCCGTCCCGTGTCGTGCCGTGGATGGAATCGCATCTTCCAAAATGGCTCCTCGTAGGGTAGTCAGCTGTAAAGACAAAACTAATATTATCTACTAACATAATTCTTTGACACAGCATAACTTGAAAGTGAGTATTATTAAATTTATAAGATTAGTATTTTTGATACAGCTCTTGTACTGGATGTCACTAAATGTGCACCCAGTGATGTGGCCTGGGAGTATATTAGGGTTAGGTCTCAGTATGCTTCTACCATCTAGGTCAGAAAGTCTGGAACACAGTGTTTTGATGATTTTGTATCTAAATGAAAAAACGTAAGCTCATGCCTGCTGCTGTGAGATCCAGTTATGATACAATTTTATATCATGCCGTGCTATTTAGTGCAATGGTTCAGTACAGCTCCAATGGGCAGCATTAACATATCCCATTGTAAATAATTAAAATAATCCAACTGTATACTCAATGTTAAGTGGTATTTTAGTGTTACGACCATTAACGTGCAGGTAATGGTTGCAGTTTTAAAGCGCGCTACCCATAATGATGTGTTGTTGTTTGGAACATTACTGACACATTTACACTTATGAATCCCACTGCTATCTGCACGGCCTGTGGACTTGGATGTCAGCAGGCAATGGTTGCCTGAGAGCGAGAAAGGCATGCTGAAAAGCAGATTACTTAACAGCAAGTGAGAATAGGACAGAGTCCAAGAGAGCTGGGGCCTAATGATAGGAGACCATGCAAATTGACGCTCCAGTGGTTCGGGAGTTAAAACATCGTCTGCGTGCAGGGTTAGCATGACCCAGATACATTGTTTTATCGTGGGAGTGCCGCCTTAACCCAAGACTAGTGCTGGATATCGGTGACATTTCTTTGCCTGACACATCTGTTGCACTTGAATTATTCATTGGCTGGGACCACCGAGCATCTATCAGTGAGAGGTTCCTGTACCACCAGAGACCATCGGGCCGTGCATCCCAGTTTGTGGATTAATAATGTTGTGGACGCGTGGGTGAGGGAGAGCGAGCGAAGCCAATGACAATGAGACGGCGTGTTTGCTCGTGCAAGACTGACCAACCGAGCTACAACTGGCACAGAACCAACCTTTGGACACGTTTGGGTAATTGATGCAGATTTGGGAAGCGTTTGCCTCATCTCCTTTTTGGGAGCACTGAAGCGTTTCTGCACACGTACAGGCTTTTCACAGAGGAAGCCGTAATCACTCACCAAGTTGGGCAAGGCAGGCGGGATGTTTGGCACGACAGCATTGAGGCTCAGTTCAAAAAGACTTGCTGTTTGTTATCATGAACCAAGAATACAATTCTCGACCTCAACAAAAGAAGATAATTCAAAAGAAGATAATTCTTCTTTTGTTGAGGTAACAAGGAGGAAAATTTAATTTGGGCAGATGCATGCTACATAAATGTTTATAACATCAATAATATATGCAGGGATCTATCTGATTGGTGGATATTTATGACCCAAACATTATCCTCATTGTCTTTCATTTTAAAGTTGTGCAGCAAGAATAAACTACTACGTATATCCATAAAATGTATCCCACGAATGTTCTAGTTGTTTACGATACAGTACAGTACAAAGTATTTAACACAACAATCTAACAAAACAATTCTAATACAAAGGACAGGTCCCATAAAACTGTTAGCAACATTTAACAATCACTTAATCTTATGTTACAAGCAAAAGCGTAAAAGGGTTATTTTACTATAAAATAAACATTATTTATTCCATTCTAAAGGGAATCAATGTAGAGGTGTTTTGATAAGACTTGGTTCTAGGCTCTATGAACCACCACCTAGGCAGGGGCAGCTTTTCATCTTCAAACACCCATGTATTGCCAAAAATGACCTTGGTGACATGAACATGTCATTCTGAATGCAACGTGAGAAAGAGCCTTTAAAAGCATGTTCTCATGAGAGATCAATAGAGAGCGGCACTAAGCAAGCAGGTGTCTCCACCATGGATCTGTGGAAGTTCAGGTCCAATTTTATGACACTCGGCACGGTGGAAAGAGCAAACATCAGTGCATTAAGTTTACCTGACTGGTCCTGAAGGTGATTCGATAGTTGTACTGCATTCCCTCTTTCTCCTTTCCGTCATCCAGCCTTTCCCTGCGGACGCTGACCGCCACAGGTCCCAGATTTTCATCTACACCAAAGTAGTTTTGATGCTCTGGAAATGCATCATAAAAAGAGAATGAATAGGTTCTTAGTTGACATTTATATCAGACCTTCTATATACTGATTATGTGACAGAATAAGCTTGGGCAAAACATCTTTATATGTAATGAATGGTCTGAAAAGGTTTTGGGTTTTAAAATAAAGGCAAACTTTGATGATTGAAATGACACACACAAGGTCCAACAGAGATTTGAAATCAATTTCCTCATGATTAGAACACGGGCGATCCTGGGCAATAAAAATGAGAGATACAACTTTGTGAATTCTTATTGAGTCATTGTAACTGCATATTTACTTTGGATATAGATTGATTTTTTTTATTAAGAAATTGTAGCTCAGTGATACAAAAATGGAAACTAATCCTTCTGGTTTTAAATTAGTTTTCAATCCCACAACAATCACACCTGTGTAAAACCAGTGCAGAGGAAAGTCTGGGATTTGTTCTATTCCTTTGCTCATAGTAAGATTTCTGCAGGTTTAAATGTTGCGTCCATGCCGTGTATAGCATGCAGCTTAAATGCACAGCTCCTTGTCATTGAGGCAAAGCACATATCAGCATGAATAATAAATCAAATGTATCAAGGTAATGCAGGGTTATCCTTGTGAGGAATGCATGGCTTGTCGGGGACAGTGGACTGAGGGGAAATGCTCTGTGAGGCATGAGGTCAAACGCTGGTAGGACGCCAAGAGGCAACTGAATACCGACGGTGTCGACTGCAGCGGAAAGTTTTTTGTCAACACATTCTCTGTGACGTCTCACTTGGTGTTGACAATATGCCAAAGGTTGCCAAATAGATGACTTGGGTTGTCATTTCAAATAACACCTCATGTTTGTCATCCTGCCAAGCAACGATGCCGAGCAACTTCAAGCCTCTAAAGTCTAACGTCAGATATGACTTTCTATAAAGTACAGTTCAGACACATATATGTATATGACTAACAATGGATTAGCCTCTTTTGTCCAGTGCCTCCTGTGTATAATATGTGACCATGACATATATATATATATATAAGAGTTTCTAGCCTTTGGCTGTGGATGAAACACTGTCCGCTTGGGCAGCCTTAAGGAGCAACACCCCTGCTAAGATGTTCAAATGGCTTAAGGCTATCAGTGAGATCAATGTTCAGGCCAAGCTGATAAAAGCTTCCTCTAAAGTGGTGATGCGTGGTTTATGCTTGTGTGAGTGTGCATCTTTGTTTGAGCATGGGTGTGTATGTGCGTGAGGTGATGACAGACTTTGTCTCTCTGATAAAACACCTCATGAAAAGGGCAAGGGCTACATTCACAAACTGTGAAAAAAATATTTTATTGTTAAAAAAGGACTGCAGCACATGGTACTTCAGTTATCCCAGCTTCATCTGTGATGTGGAGATGTTAAATACCCATCTTGGGGAAATGGAGAGAGGCGGCATTAACAGTCAGTGATTATCAGGAAGTTCAATGGTACATCTAAACATACAGTAATTAGATGTACCATTGAACTTCCTGATAATCACTGACTGTTAAACTGACACACACGGCATGTTTTTGAGGACATTCAGGCATCCCATAGTGTTAAAGGTGAAGCAGCTGTTTTCTGTGGGGCTTGAGGTTGGGAAATTCAATCTGCTGAGAGCAGCCAATCCCAAGACAGTGGGAAAACAGATATGTATAAGTATGTGATGGGTTGGGCTGGCATGTTATTTGCAGCAACACTCACAGGTGTTTTAATGTTAAGATCGGGGACCTTGACGTGTTTTTGCTGACCCCATAGTTTCATAAAAGGGGTCCTTACACCCCACTGGCCCTCATGGTGAACAGCTGAAACACACCCTCTCATTCACCTCTTCCTTCACCATTCACAGCTTCTCAGCAGGGTTGAGAGCAATATCACTGGGAGGATATGGCCGCTCCTCTCCCAAGGAAGAGAAACATACGCGCTAGCACCCAAGACAAGCCAGCTATTGTTCTGGTTCTTACATCATCTGGGCCTGAAAAAATAACTGGACAGTCAAGAAATCTAATGTGATGATATAAAGCAGCTTTGTTTTGAAACTTGCTTCCCTACCGTTCTGGCTTTTTCTCATGAAAATAAGATTCCACTGAGTTATTTATTTTCACTGAAACATAACCGTGGCAATGATGATCACTTTTAAAAGCATTTGTTGAACATAAACATCTCACAATGTTACAAGGGTGGGAGAAGAAACAAAACAAATTCGCTATCTCAGGTATGGCACACTTTCAACTGCTGCTTGTAATATATATTTAGAATATTGTCACCATTTTACAATACTGTCAGCCAGCACTCCTATATTTGACTCCTATCAAAAACTACAGCAATGTTGCGCCACTGGTCAGTAGAGTTGGTCTATACTTGATCAAAATGTATAGATTGTGGTTGACAGTATGACTTACCCAACCCATGTTTCATAGGTTAATACACTGGTAAACTGAACACAATGACATGATGGGTGAAAGAAACTCATATACAAAACAATGTTATAATTGTTCTTACCCTTCCCATAGAAGAACTTGTGGTAGTGGTATGCACCGAGGTCAATATGCTCGATGATGTAACGTTTGACCTTCTCCCTGTGGATGGGCTGGTTTTCTCGAGGCACCTCCAGTACAGAGACTCCTGCATTTGTGCAGTGGGAACTCAGAGACGATTCAAAGGAGCAGCTCTCTGACACACCACTGTAGTTGGCATTGTTGGCTCTGGAAAGCGAGATCTTTCTCTCGCCCTCACCGCCAACTTCATTGCGAAAGTGTGGGCATCCCAACACCAGGCTATTGCTCTTTCCATCTCCGTCATCAGCATCCAAGTTCTCTTTTGGGTTCAAGTCCTCCCTGCTGCCTAGTGGTGACTCAAAGAAGGCAGAATTTCCACTACTGTATGAGATTGCTCCACAATCAAGTCCTAATCCTGGAAAAGCACCAGCTCCACTACCAGACACTCCCCCGAGTCCAGCTGAAGCTGCTGAAGCCCCAGTTGTTGTGTTCTTTCTCTGGCTTAGGTTAGCTCTGCTTGCTACAGCTTCACTGATGTTGAAAAGAACACTTTGAACATCATAATGAGCAAAGCATTTTTGAAAACTGAGCGGTCGGCGGTCATCTTCCAAAGAAAGTCTCAAAGCATCACTTTCGCTCTTAATTGTCCGTAATTTCCTGAATAATGAAGTTTCAGATGACTCTGACTTGAGACGCCTCATGAAAGATTTGTCACGATCCCTGCTGTAAAGAAGAGCGCTGTCTAAATAGTCATAGCCTGGAATGGTGACAATCTCCCCCCTGGAAATCTGGGCTGCTGTTTGTAAACTCGGAGAGAGGGAGGCATCACACCGCAACAACTCAGGAAAACCCAGGGGTGGTACACTGCGGTGGTCCAAGGTATCCACTCTATAGCCCTTGAGCATTGTAAAAAAGTCATCTTCACCCAGGCCCTGGCGGTCAATAGAGGATGTACTTCCATATTCACGATGTAAAGAGGCTCCAGTGTTTGGATTAACGGCAGTCTGGTCTACTACGTCTTCAGAGTCAATGTCGCTGATGGTGACATCACTGTTGCTGCGCTGACGAATAGGATGAAGACCTTTCAAGGGTGAGTGGCTGAGGAGGTCACTCAGTGTATACTTTGCATCTGAGTAGTCTACCTCCAAACAGACTTGTTCACTTTCCTCAAGTATTTCCATAGTATTGTCCTGTTGACCGTTCTGAAATATTGGTATCACACTCTGATAGTTTGGTGATGGCCGTCCATCCCAGCCGTCCTTCCTTGGTGGCCATTCTGTCACCCTGGCCCTGACGCCCATTTTAGGCATTGCTGGGGCACCATTTGTTTTGCCTGGAACTTCAAGTTTGCTCTGCATGTTGGAGCCTGGTGGTCCCATGTTACCATTTAGGGCCTTGAGTTTCCTGCTAAATAACTCTTCTGACTGCATGGATCCGGCGTATTCTTCTGGGCCTCCCACAAGTTTTGACTTATTATCAATAACCGGGCTCAAAATACTCATATCTTGAGAGCAGACTCCTTGAAGAGCATAATTGTATGGCCCTTCATTATTTCACTGTTTCTTGACTTAGCAGCCGTTGTCATAATTTACAAAAGGCCACTGGCAACAATTGGCACACAGCATTTGGATGTCAAGGACATGTGTCTGCGGAGTGCTGCAATACCGCAGAGTTGAATCTTTCCTCACAGCGTGCCGCCAACATCGAACGACAGCTGGAAGAGCTGGACCTATGGCACAGGGACAGAAACACAGAGAATAATATTAACACAGAGCAAGTTCTAACTGGAACATCTTTATGTAAGATGTGGGAAAAAGCAAATTTTGTTGTTATGTTAAACCAGTGTTTGCATTCTCTGATAAAGGACAGAATAGAGAGTTGTATTTGTTTTGGACCTATATCTACTGTAAAACAAAACAAAAACAAATGTAGCCCATTGGAGTATTTTACAAGAATTGGTGCAATTATGGTCTGATAACTCAAAGGATGTATAACATATTGGCCAATGCCTAACAGATGGTGTTGAAGCAAATTACAGTAACAGAAGGCAGATGTTCAGCAGGCGCTTACATACACAACTATCTGACACAACTGCCTGTAGGATCAAACCTGCAAATGATGCAGCAGGGATGTTTTTGCTTATTTAACTCTACTCTTTATGTTAGTTTGTTGGTACAAAGAAAATTAACAAGGCCCTGATGAGATCAAGTAGTGATGACAAACATGGTTAACATAAAGATATTATGAGTCAAAATTCCTGCCGCCCTTCTGTTAGCATACATTCACAAAGGAAGTTTATCTTATCCCTTTCCTCTCAGCTGAAGTAAAAGAATAATAAACAAAAGGAACACTTGTATTCAATAGTCTTATGTAAACCGTGCAATGTGCCTCTCTCTGTTAATAATACTCAAAATGGTGCACTGATAATCTAACCATCTTATTGCTGCATGTCAGAAACATACATCTTGTTTAGAGTAGGGCTGCAATAACTAATCGATTAAATTGATTAAAATCGATTATAAAAATAGTTGGCGATTAATTTAGTCATCGATTCGTTGGATCTATGCTATGCGCATGCGCACAGGCTACGTTATTTTTTTAATTTTTTTTTTTTAAACTTTTATTTATAAACTGCGACATTTACAAACAGCTGAGAAACAATCATCAAAATAATAGGGGTGTAACGGTACGTGTATTTGTATTGAACCGTTTCGGTACGGGGGTTTTGTTTCGGTGCGGAGGTGTGCCGAACGAGTTTCCACACGGACATATTAAGTAGTGTACAGCACGTTGTGTAAACAATACTCAAAATGCCGGACATTTGAGGCATTTATGAAACTCCGTCCTGAAAGCTCCGCAAAAGAGGACATGTCCGGTGAAAAGAGGACGTATGGTCAGTCTATCCTAGCCCGTTAGCTGCTAGCATGCTGGCAAAAGAGGACCTGACCATACGTCCTCTTTTCACCGGACATGTCCTCTTTTGCGGGGCTATCGGGCGGTGTTTCTTAAATGCCTCAAATGTCCGGCATTTAGAGTTAGGGTTGCGTGTATTTTCAATGTACGTTCAGGGTTAAGAAGGTTAAAAACACAACAAGTTGTGCGCGCAGCAGCATTGGTGAGGGAGGAGGAGAGACAGACAGAGCGAGAGAGTTGTGATAAATGTGCATGCGTCGTCAGGCTCTGCTTTTTATTCATAGATTTATCGATTTAATTTGTTATTATCTATAGCAGGGTTGTCAAAAGTGTGCATTTTTGTAACATTTTCCTTGTTTTATTTGGCAAGTTGAAAGAACATGGCGCCAGTATGCAAGTTTTTTTTTCAATAAAATACTGGAAAGGATAGAAATGTAGTTTGTCTCTTTTATCCGATTATTAATCGATTAATCAAAGTAATAATCGACAGATTAATCCATTGTCAAATTAATCGTTAGTTGCAGCCCTAGTTTAGAGTATTTTCCCAGCTAAAAAAAAAAGCGAAATGACAGTCAATCTAAGGGTGATTGTGGATAAGGATTTCTGTGGGAATCGATTCAAAACTAGCTGTGTAAAAGTCAGCTCTGTGAATATGTGTGGCCCAGCAGCACATAACAGCTTGCACATCTGTATGTAGGTACAGTAAGTGCTGTATAAATGTATCCATTTGAAAGAAAAAGTTCCTTTCATAAACTAGTTGTACAATCTCATTTAAATGGGTTATGGTAAATGGGTTATACTTGTAATAGCGCTTTTCTACCTTAAGGTACTCAAAGCGCTTTGACACTATTTCCACATTCACCCATTCACACACACATTCACACACTGATGGCGAGAGCTGCTATGCAAGGCCCTAACTACGACCCATCAGGAGCAAGGGTGAAGTGTCTTGCTCAGGGACACAACGGACGTGACAAAGTTGGTACCAGGAACACTCAGGTTGCTGGCACGGCCACTCTCCCAACCGCGCCACGCCGCACCCTATGTTCCATGTAATTTAGATGGGCAACAAAAGAGTTCCACATGAATGCATACACATGTTTTTTGTAAATTCTGTGGCCTCAGTATAGGATGTTTTGGAGCATATTAATCTCACTACAAAAATGAAAAGATCTGCAGGATGCTTACACCACAAAGAATACGAGCCTTTCAGCATTGACCTAAGTTATGTTTTTGTGTTCTTTTAGGCATGTGTGGTTTATTTCTCTCACTACTTATACATCACAGAGAAAATGGGGGAACTGCCTCTCGTTTCATGCAAATGTAATTGGTCATGGAATGGCTGCTGTATTCGAATGCCATTGTGGAAGATGATGACAGGCTGCGCCTGGGCCCTTTGGCTTTGCTTCAGATCTAACCAAAAGCCATAAACATTCGGTCTACTTCCAGACAACTGTTTATATTCCTCACTCATTTACTATTAACATGAGGACAAACGATTTTGCAATGAAAACAAGGAAATAGTATCACTTTTCAGATGTTGTGTTTGTAGAAGCAATGGAAATTATGTTTCGAGTAAAGAACAACAGCCTTCCAGCTTGTATTCTTAGGTTATTTAAATTAAGAGGAGAAAACAATAATTTACAGGGGATATTGATTTTCGAAATAGGTAAAGTAAGAAGGAATATAAAATAAAAATGTATTTCAGTTTTATGAGTTAAATGGTGGAACGAGCTCAGTGATGAGTTGAAGACATGGAGTTCTTTGTTAAGGTTTAAGAAAACCTTGAAAGGTGAAATAATTGAAAACTATAAAATATAGTAACAATTACTTTCATCCCATTGATTTTTTTTTTTTTACGTTGATGTTCCAGGTAATCTTATTTTCAGTGAAGGTATAGGATAGGCAAATATAAGCTTTGGCTTCAGCCTATTCCTTTTTCGGTCATTCTTTTTCTTTTCTTTTTGTGTGTAAATGTGTATGGTTGTTAAATATGTATAATCTGATCACACAAAATGGTTGATGGTTGATTATATGACCGAAATAAACGTATTTATTTCATTTCTTATTTCAAAATATGGGTCAGATCCAGGGCCTGTCTCCACAGAACCATTTTGGGTGGAAAATATATGTACCGTGTTAGCCATGTATCCCCACGCAAACTGCGTTTTTTGAGGTCTGAAATGAACGTTTTTGAAAACTGGCTCCAGAGTGGGAAGGCCTGAAACGGCATTGTCCTTTCCGTTGGGCAAAGGACGCCGCCACAGAACTCGAGAGTGATGACGTCGCCGCTTTCTACCCGCCCTGTCGCCGCCCCGACAGGGAGAAGAAGGCCCGCTCAACAGCTATCAACAACAAAGCTGTGGTTGCGATGTACAGTTGTCACTACTATTAGCACTATGGCAACAAAACCTCGTCATCATCTATCAACTAGACATGCAGTACAGACACATACACAATAATAATACAACACACGTCATATTATTTTAAATACAATGATGTCAAGCTTGGGTCGTGCTTGTTTGTCTCCTTTACTACTGTACACTACTATCTGAACATCATTTTTTGTTTTGTTTTGATGTTTGACCGGAGAATAGAACTTTATTGCGTGTGCACTGCTTCTTCTTCTATACTTTGGTGGTTCGGGTGGCTTGTTTGATTACAGCGCCACCTATGGTGCGGCACTGTATTACAAACCCCAAAACCAGTGAAGTTGGCACATTGTGTAATTCGTAAAAAAAACAGAATACAATGATTTCCAAATCCTTTTCAACTTATATTCAATTGAATAGACTGGTGAAATCCCTAAATTTCTTGCAATAGTTCATTGAGAAATGTTGTTCTTAAACTGTTCGACAATTTGTTCACACATTTGTTCACAAAGTCGTGACCCTCGCCCCATCTTTGTTCGTGAATGACTAAGCATTTCATGGAAGCTGCTTTTATACCCAATCATGGCACCTATCTGTTCCCAATTAGCCTGTTCACCTGTGGGATGTTCCAAATAAGTGTTTGATGAGCATTCCTCAACTTTCTCAGTCTTTTTTGCCACTTTTGCCAGCTTTTTTGAAACATGTTGCAGGCATCAAATTCCAAATGAGCTAATATTTGCCAAAAATGACAAAAGTTTTCCAGTTCGAACGTTAAGTATCTTGTCTTTGCAGTCTATTCAATTGAACATAGGTTGAAAAGGATTTGGAAATCACTGTATTCTGTTTTTATTTACGAATTTACACAACATGCCAACTTCACTGGTTTTGGGTTTTGTACATCATTCTCACCCCGGAAACGTTACCGCCTGCATGTGATTCACAATTGATAGGACACTGTGGAGACGCATTTTTTATTTATTTTTTTAACAAAAACACAAACGTTGCTGTGGGGACATGCCCCCAAAACCTAAACATTCAAGCATGTGTGGTCCAAATTTTGTCATGCTCTCATGTTTAAAGGGGAACATTATCACAATTTCAGAAGGGTTAAAACCATTAAAAATCAGTTCCCAGTGGCTTCTTTTATTTTTCGAAGTTTTTTTCAAAATTTTACCCATCACGCAATATCCCTAAAAAAAGCTTCAAAGTGCCTGATTTTAACCATCGTTATATACACCCGTCCATTTTCCTGTGATGTCACACAGTGATGACAATACAAACAAACATGGCGGATAGAACAGCAAGGTATAGCGACATTAGCTCGGATTCAGACTCGGATTTCAGCGGCTTAAGCGATTCAACAGATTGCGCATGTATTGAAACGGATGGTTGTAGTGTGGAGGCAGGTAGCGAAAACGAAATTGAAGAAGAAACTGAAGCTATTGAGCCATATCGGTTTGAACCGTATGCAAGTGTTACAGGTCTCACAGGTGTGTGAGTTCAGTAGACAAAAGGTTGTGTTCATAGTCTAACCCCTGGAAAACACAGGCAATGTTTAAGAAGAGTGAAGATACGAACAATCCTTGAAGCTTCCCAAGTTTCCTCCCTTTATTACACATTATATATATTTCCTATAATCCACAATGACAATATAATTATTATTCTCTAAATTCAATATTACATTCTCAAAACATATCTTCTTCATAGCACAATAGCTATTATAATGGTATATACTTCTGTATATTCACATTTCTATATATTGTTGTTACAGAAACATCTTGAGTAATAAACTCTTTCACAAATGGGGAAGTATCATTTAGACATGAAATGTCCTTGGGAAGTACACTTGGAGTCAAACAAAATGTATCCACATCACTCAGTTCATTATCTATTTACAAATATAAGAAACAACAATAACATATTGTAGCGTCCCGGAAGAGTTGGTGTTGCAAGGCATTGTGGGTATTGGTTCTGTTGTGTTTATGTTGTGTTGCGGTGCGGATGTTCTCCAGAAATGTGTTTGTCGTTCTTGTTTGGTGTGGATTCACAGTGTGGTGCATGTTTGTGAATGTTGATGTTGTTTTATAGGGCCACCCTCAGTGTGATAGGTGTGGCTGTTGACTAAGTATGCATTGCGTTCACTTGTGTGTGTGTGTGTCTTTGAAATTGACGTGATCATTAAAAGTAAAAACGATCGCACATTGCGTCAGCAATTCTTGACTGTCAAGCAAGCTAACGTTAATTAGTTGTGCAAATACCTTTTACAATATTAACAGTTACATATACTATGTACAAAAGAACAATTAACTTTCACTTTAATCATACTATCATTGTTGTGTTATTAAGCAAAATAAGCAATACTTTTACTTTTGTTGAAATGTTTACACTGTACACTTTTTTTTATTGGATGTTTAGCTTTATTTTTGCACATTTTAGCAAATAAGCAATACTTTTACTTTTGTTGAAATGTTTACACTTGTTACAGAATATTTCCGTTTTGCACTTTTTTGTATTGGATGTTTATCTTTATTTTTGCACATTTTAAAGCAAAATAAGCAATACTTTTACTTTTGAAATGCTTATACTATTCCAGAATATTAAGATTTGCACTGGATGTTTACTTTTATATTTGCACATTAAAAAGCAAATAAGCTACTTTTAATTTTGTTAAATGTTAAAAGTTTTAAATGTTTACATTGTTACAGAATATTTTGTCATGTTGTTGTCAATGTTGACTGAGTGGCCATACTTTTTTTTTGTAAATAAAAGCCATGCCTTTTGAAAAAACTGGCCTACATTTATTTTTTCCTCTTCATTTTAAATAAAAAAAAAAATCGGTAAAAGGAAAAATAATCTATAGATTAATCGAAAAAAATAATCTATAGATTAACCGATTAATCGAAAAAATAATCTATAGATTAATCGATAGAAAAATAATCGTTAGCTGCAGCCCTAATAGAGACCCAGCAGGCTATTGCAGAACTGTTTGAGCGAAGCAGTCAAGGCCTGGATACCACCCAGCAGGAGCGACTGAAAAGCTTACTGAATGCCTTCCAAGACATTTTTGCAGCGAAAGATCGACACAGGAGACGCACGACCAATCCGGCTACACCCACGCCGTCTGCCCCTTGCCAAACGAGTGGCTGCCCAAGAGAAAATCGAGGAGATGCGCCAGGCGGGCGTTATCGAGCCCTCCAGCAGTCCATGGGCAGCACCCGCAGTTCTGGTCAAGAAGAAGGACGGCTCGTGGCGGTTCTGCGTCGACTACAGACGGCTCAACGATGTAACACGCAAGGACTCCTACCCGTTGCCGCGCATAGATGATACGCTGGACTACATCACTGGCTCCTCCTGGTTCAGCTCCCTGGATCTCCGCAGTGGCTATTGGCAGGTGGAGTTGGCCGCCGAAGCTCGACCAAAGACAGCGTTCACAATAGGTCAAGGACTCTGGCAGTTCAAGGTGATGCCGTTCGGGCTTTGCAACGCACCTGCCACGTTTGAGCGGTTGATGGAGAGAGTGCTGGCATCCATCCCCCGTGATCGCTGTGTGGTGTACCTGGATGACCTCCTGGTGCATGCTTCAGGATTTAAGGGGGCTCTACAGAACCTCCAGCATGTGTTCCAGGCCATTCGTCAGGCTGGGCTGCGATTGAATCCCAAAAAGTGCCATTTGCTTCGGCGTGAAGTTTCCTTCCTGGGGCATGTCGTCAGTGGGCAAGGTGTTGCCACTGATCCAGCCAAAGTTGCCACTGTCCGTAACTGGCCGGCGCCAAGGGATGTTAAAGAGTTGCGGAGTTTCTTGGGACTGGCATCCTATTACCGGAGATTTATCAAGGACTTTGCAACCATTGCTGGCCCCTTGCACCAGCTCACACACAAGGGACAGTTATTTGAATGGACTGACAGCTGCAATGAGGCCTTTGCACAGCTGCGAGAGGCCTTGGTCCGAGCCCCAGTGTTGGCCTACCCAAACCCCAGCCGACCTTTCGTGGTTGATACAGATGCCAGTGATGTCGGCGTGGGGGTTGTGCTGTCACAGGAAGGGAATCACGGTGAGCAGGTTGTGGCCTTTTACAGTCGGGGGCTGAGCAAGCCAGAGCGGAACTACTGCGTCACCCGTCGGGAATTGTTGGCAATTGTCCTGGGCCTTCGTCATTTCCGTCCCTACCTTTATGGTCAACGGTTTGTGTTGCGGACGGATCATGCCTCCCTCACCTGGTTGCTGAACTTCAAGGAACCCGAGGGGCAGCTGGCCAGGTGGGTCGAGATCTTGCAGGAATATGACTTCACGATTTCTCATCGACCAGGCCGCCTGCACGGCAACACTGATGCACTGTCCAGACGGCCCTGTGAGGAGGCGTGTCGTTTCTGCCAGCGGGCGGAAGAGCGGTGCATGCCAGACCCATCAGTAGCTGCAGTCAGGGAACATGACATCTCAGTCGACCTGGACAGCTTCACCCCCCAACAATTGATCGACCATCAAAGACAAGACCCAGTGCTTGAGAGAGCTCGCAGCTGGGTGGGGGCACAGCAGCGACCGGAATGGGCCACAGTGGTGCACTTGGACACTGAGACCAAAGCACTGTACTCCCAGTGGGACAGCCTCCTGTTGTCTCGCGACCTGCTATATCGTCGCTGGGAAGCCCCGACAGGACAACATGCTGCCCTCCAACTTGTGGTGCCCCGTGTGCTGCGGCCTCAGGTCCTCGAAGTGATGCATGGCTTCCCAGGGACTGGCCATTTTGGAGTGACCAAGACCTTGCTCCGACTGAGGCAGCGCTTTTACTGGCCAGGCTGTCGCCGTGACGTGGAGATGCACGTCCACCGCTGTGATGCCTGCACAGCAAAGAAAGGCCCCACACGCCGCTCCCATGCTCCCCTACAGCAGTTCCAGGTGGGGGCCCCCATGGAACGAGTGGGTGTGGACATTCTCGGCCCATTTCTGGTCACTGATAGCGGAAACCGTTACATCTTGGTGGCCATGGATTACTTCACGAAATGGCCAGAAGCGTATGCAGTACCCGACCAGAGCGCTGCGACAACGGCAGAGAGATTGGTTTCGGAGATGTTCTGCCGATTTGGAGCTCCAGAGGAGTTGCACAGTGACCAGGGACGGAACTTCGAGTCCCAGGTATTCCAAGAGGTGTGCCGTCGCCTGGGTGTGAAAAAGACTCGCACCACGCCGCTGCATCCTCAGAGTGATGGGTTGGTGGAGCGTTTTAATAGAACCTTGGCCACACAACTTGCCATCCTCACCGATAAGCGGCAGAGAGACTGGGATTTACACCTGCCACTCATTCTTTGGGCCTACAGGACAGCGGTGCAGGAGTCCACACGCTGCACCCCTGCATCATTGATGTTTGGTCACGAACTGCGCACGCCTGTTGATTTGGTTTTTGGCCCGGCCCCAGAACCAGAAGTGAGAGGAGCACCGGGCCTGGACTACTACTACAACCTTGTGGAGCGGCTGCGGGAGGCTCACGATTTTGCCCGCACCAGCCTGACGGAGGCTGGGGTCCAACAGAAGAGGGCATATGACCTCCGCAGTCGAGGCCAGGACTTTGAACCAGGCGCGCATGTCTGGGTCTATAACCCGGTGAGAAAGAAAGGACTCTCTCCGAAGCTCACCAGCCACTGGGTGGGACCCTGCAAGGTCCTCCAGAAGTTGTCCGACGTGGTCTATCGGATACGACTGGCACCTCGGAACCGGCTGGTGGTGCTGCACCGAGACCGCTTGGCCCCATACCAGCCATTGGACCAGAGCCGGGGGAACTTGGAGTCAAGCACCCTGCCGCAGGGGGAGATACCCCCAGGAAGCAACGAGGATGCTGAGGTAACCCCCACTTCCGACCTACCTGCAGACAGTGGTAGCAGCCAGCCGACATCAGAGGGGCGTCGACGACGCTGGTTGCCTCAGCACTTGCGGGACTTTGTGATGAACGCATGGGCTGTTGGGGACAACGAACCCAGCTAGGTGGGGGCTGTGTAGCGTCCCGGAAGAGTTGGTGTTGCAAGGGATTGTGGGTATTGGTTCTGTTGTGTTTATGTTGTGTTGGATGTGCGGATGTTCTCCAGAAATGTGTTTGTCGTTCTTGTTTGGTGTGGATTCACAGTGTGGTGCATGTTTGTGAATGTTGATGTTGTTTTATAGGGCCACCCTCAGTGTGATAGGTGTGGCTGTTGACTAAGTATGCATTGCGTTCACTTGTGTGTGTGTGTCTTTGAAATTGACGTGATCATTAAAAGTAAAAACGATCGCACATTGCGTCAGCAATTCTTGACTGTCAAGCAAAGACGTTTGTCGAACCCATCCAACGCTACAATATTTACACAGATAATAATATGACCTTGTGTGAGATAAAGATAGAAGAGTATTTCTTTACAACACAGAACTATATATACACACTGCAGTGCTCTTCGGTTGGCATAAAAAGGGTTAACTGCTCTCAACTGACCCACACGCAAAGAAGAGCTAGCTAGATGCTAACACACGGTGGTATTAAAGTCTAAAGGCACTAAAACATCAATCTCTGTCGCTGAACCATATTACATTTGAATTGTAAGGTGTTTAATTATCAAACGTTTACATTTGATATATTTCACAACATTACTGACCTGGAAAACACAGGCAATGTTTAAGAAGAGTGAAGACATGAACAATCCTTGAAGCTTCCCAAGTTTCCTCTGAGGGTAGGGGGAGGAAATACCCACACCTAAAAAGGGACCTACGGGCAACTACTTCACTACACATTAGTTCCACTCTTCATTTCTGGCTTTACACTACATGGATGGAAAACGGCTATAACCTCTGTCAATAAAAAGTGATTGACCAAAAAACATATATATTCCACATTGTGAAAGCATCACACAAGCAAAACCGACGAAAACGACAAAACAGCCAGCGACACGGGAGAAAGCGAGGACGAATTCGGCGATCGCCTTCTAACCAACGATTGGTATGTGTTTGTTTGGCATTAAAGGAAACTAACAACTATGAACTAGGTTTACAGCATATGAAATACATTTGGCAACAACATGCACTTTGAGAGTGCAAACAGCCCAGTTTTCATCAATTAATATATTCTGTAGACATACCCTCATCCGCTCTCTTTTCCTGAAAGCTGATCTGTTCAGTCCAGTTAAAAATGCATCTGCTTTGAGTGTCGCAGGATATCCACACATTCTTGCCATCTCTGTCGTAGCATAGCTTTCGTCGGTAAAGTGTGCGGAACAAACGTCCAATTTCTTGCCACTTTCGCATCTCTGGGCCACTGGTGCAACTTGAATCCGTATCTGTTCGTGTTGTTACACCCTCCGACAACACACCGACGAGGCATGATGTCTCCAAGGTACGGAAAACAGTCGAAAAAACGGAAAATAACAGAGCTGATTTGACTCGGTGTTTGAGAAAATGGCACAACGTTGTGACGTCATCGCTCCGAGAGCGAATAATAGAAAGGCGTTTAATTCGCTAAAATTCACCCATTTAGAGTTCGGAAATCGGTTAAAAAAATATATGGTATTTTTATGCAACCCTCGTGACATGTTCAAAGTTCTTCCGGAGGTGGGAATTGAAACTCTCTCTGACAGGAGACTCTGCCAGACGTTCCCAGCAAACCCTCACAATCCGTTTGGGCCTGCCAGGTCTGTCCGGCATCCTCCTCCACCATCGCAGCCAACTCACCACCAGGTGGTGATCGGTAGAAAGCTCCGCCCCTCTCTTCACCCGAGTGTCCAAAACATGAGGCCGCAAATCCGATGACACAACTACAAAGTCGATCATGGAACTGCGGCCTAGGGTGTCCTGGTGCCAAGTGCACATATGGACACCCTTATGTTTGAACATGGTGTTCGTTATGGACAATCTGTGACGGGCACAAAAGTCCAATAACAAAACACCGCTCGGGTTCAGATCCGGGCAGTCATTCTTCCCAATCACGCCTCTCCAGGTTTCACTGTCGTTGCCAACATGAGCATTGAAGTCCCCCAGTAGAACGAGGGAATCACCCGGGGGAGCACTCTCAAGTACTCCCTCGAGTGAATCCAAAAAGGGTGGGTACTCTGAGCTGAGGTTTGGCGCGTAAGCGCAAACCACAGTCAGGACCCGTTCCCCCACCTGAAGGCGGAGGGAAGCTACCCTCTCGTCCACCGGGTTGAACTCCAATGTGCAGGCTCTGAGTTGGGGGGAAACAAGAATTGCCACTCCAGCCCGTCGCCTCTCACTGCCGGCAACGCCAGAGTGGAAGAGAGTCCAGCCCCTCTCGAGAGAACTGGTTCCAGAGCCCTTGCTGTGCGTCGAAGTGAGTCCGACTATATCTAGCCGGAACTTCTCCACCTTGCGCACTAGCTCAGGCTCCTTCCCCCCCAGCGAGGTGAACCTCGGATTCAGGAGGAACAGTGTGGTTTTCGTCCTGGTCGTGGAACTGTGGACCAGCTCTATACTCTCGGCAGGGTCCTTGAGGGTGCATGGGAGTTTGCCCAACCAGTCTACATGTGTTTTGTGGACTTGGAGAAGGCATTCAACCGTGTCCCTCGGGAAGTCCTGTGGGGAGTGCTCAGAGAGTATGGGGTAACGGACTGTCTGATTGTGGCAGTCCGCTCCCTGTATGCTCAGTGCCAGAGCTTGGTCCGCATTGCCGGCAGTAAGTCGGACACGTTTCCAGTGAGGGTTGGACTCCGCCAAGGCTGCCCTTTGTCACCGATTCTGTTCATAACTTTTATGGACAGAATTTCTAGGCACAGTCAAGGCGTTGAGGGGATCTGGTTTGGTGGCTGCAGGATTAGGTCTCTGCTTTTTGCAGATGATGTGGTCCTGATGGCTTCATCTGGCCAGGATCTTCAGCTCTCACTGGATCGGTTCGCAGCTGAGTGTGAAGCGACTGGGATGAGAATCAGCACCTCCAAGTCCGAGTCCATGTTCTCGCCCGGAAAAGGGTGGAGTGCCATCTCCGGGTTGGGGAGGAGATCTTTCCCCAAGTGGAGGAGTTCAAGTACCTCGGAGTCTTGTTCACGAGTGAGGGAAGAGTGGATCGTGAGATCGACAGGCGGATCGGTGCGGCGTCTTCAGTAATGCGGACGCTGTATCGATCCGTTGTGGTGAAGAAGGAGCTGAGCCGGAAGGCAAAGCTCTCAATTTACCGGTCGATCTACGTTCCCATCCTCACCTATGGTCATGAGCTTTGGGTTATGACCGAAAGGACAAGATCACGGGTACAAGCGGCCGAAATGAGTTTCCTCCGCTGGGTGGCGGGGATCTCCCTTAGAGATAGGGTGAGAAGCTCTGCCATCCGGGAGGAGCTCAAAGTAAAGCCGCTGCTCCTCCACATCGAGAGGAGCCAAATGAGGTGGTTCGGGCATCTGGTCAGGATGCCACCCGAACGCCTCCCTAGGGAGGTGTTTAGGGCACGTCCGACTGGTAGGAGGCCGCGGGGAAGACCCAGGACACGTTGGGAAGACTATGTCTCCCGGCTGGCCTGGGAACGCCTCGGGGTCCCACAGGAAGAGCTGGACGAAGTGGCTGGGGAGAGGGAAGTCTGGGCTTCCCTGCTTAGGCTGCTGCCCCCGCGACCCGACCTCGGATAAGCGGAAGAAGATGGATGGATGGATGGATGGATTTTTCTGCAACATCAAGGTATATATTGACACTTACATAGGTCTGGTGATAATGTTCCCCTTTAATGACAAAAAGCGTTCTGTTCTATATGTTCCTTCAACTTCCTTCCCGCACTGTGCGATTCAAGAACTCCTTCATTCCACACTCCATCCAGCTGTATAATCACTCGCCATACAGCAATAGATGACATCTGCCTATTACCTGACACCTGACATGTTAGCTACTTCTCTTTGTTTATAATGTTTATAATGTCTATTTTCTATTTCCTGCTGGATCTACTCTCTATTTTATGCTGCTGCTGTCACATATACTGTATATACTGTAATATTGTACATGGTCATTGGTATATATTGTATATGTTATAGACATAATATAATATATCTGTATATATATTATTCTGTACACATATTATGTATATATTCGTATATATGCTAGATTTTTTATCGCTATATTAGTCTATTTATACCTGCATTGTCCTTTCCATCCTTACACTTTCCATCATTGTAACTGAGCTACTGTGTTGAACAATTTCCCTTGTGGATCATTAAAGTGTGTCTAAGTCAAAGTCTAAGTCTAATGAGCTCAGCTTTAAAAATATCTAATGAGGATTGTCTTTAGATCTTTTGCAAAACTATCCATACATGCCTACATATTTTTTCTGTCCTTGTCTGTCTAGAAATGGCTTCGTATAAGATGTAGTGTTCTGTAGATGTAGCTGTTTAACCCAAGCAGCACAAGATTGGTTTAGGTGACAGACTAAGCTGGGAAATATGTTGGTAAATTATGAGTACTATATAGTAAACTATGTCTATAGTAGGGGTGCAACGATTTAAAGTTAATAAAGTAAAGTACCACTTATAGTCACACACACACTAGGTGTAGTGAAATTACTCTCTGCGTTTGACCCATCCCCTTGTTCCACACCCTGGGAGGTGAGGAGAGAAGTGAGCAGCAGCGGTGGCCGCGCTCGGGAATAATTTTGGTGATTTAACCCCCAATTCCAACCCTTGATGCTGAGTGCCAAGCAGAGAGGTAATGGGTCCCATTTTTATAGTCTTTGGTATGACTCGGCCGGGGTTTGAACTCACGACCTAAAAATGTGTTGTGACGTCATCACCTATGTTCCCTCTAAGGCGCGCGCCTGCATAATTGCCCATTGCTCCCGTGTCTTCCCCGCTTCAAAAATCAATGCAGCACAAAATCCAAATCCAACCTAAACACTAAACAAAATAAACACATAACAGTTTATTTTGTACCATTTCCAATGCACCTCTGGAGCGACAGGTGACAAGTTGTTACAACAGATAAAACAATGACGTCTGCCGAAACACTTTAAGAAGGAGAGCGAGGGGGGTCTGCATCAACAATCATTTCATTGAGCAAAACTGGTCACTTTCTGTCATAACCACACCAAAATAAACAAACGGTATATGTCGTATTGACAGCAGCTGCACTCTCTCTTTCATTTGCCCCAAAATACGCACACACTCTGCTCTGCCAGGGATGTGTTCATGGCCACAAAAAATATCTAAGATAGCTGAAATGTAGGGGTGTAACGATTGATCGACATATCGATAGATCATTTATTTTGCAAAATTTCAAGTATATCGAGCTGTGCTCAGCAAGTTTGCCTACCGGAAGATAGGTATCGATCAAAGATCGTTTAAAAAAAGAATTTATCGAATTTATCGAAACTACAAAAATTAAAACAATGAATTTAAGAACGGCAGACTTCCTATGAAGTTTAGCACTTTTAAAAATAAGGAAGTTAAAGGTTAGGTCTATTTGCCCGTTGGTGTCATCAAAAAAAAATTTCATTTTCATTCATTTTGTTATTTATCTCCTTCATTGATGTGCAACTATGATCGATAGACAATTATACCACAATTATTCAATTATACATTTACACACCAATGCCTGAGAAGGAGCAGGATGAAGAAAAATCTTATATTTTCCTGCCCCCTTCAACATAATACGTAGTCTTACTTAATCATATCATATAAACCAACAATTACATCCAAATATAACGAAAACAAACAAAAAAACATACAAAAAAACACAACAAGTGCAAAACTTCATGAAGTACAAACCGAACAAAAAAAAACAAAAGTAACATACACCTCACGGGATGATACAAAACAAATACAAAACCAGGCAAAAAATAAGTAAAATAATAAATATAAAGCAAAATGTAAACACTTATGGCTGTCCACATGATCTTATTGTTCTGTCTTTATATTTTTTTTTCAATTGGAATATATTTTTACAATCTTTTATCTCATTGTAAAGAGAATTCCATAGTTTAACCCCCACCACTGATATGCACATTTGTTTTAAAGTTGTCCTTGAATACTGATGTTGGAAATGACCTTTTCTTCTAAGCTCTTCATTCTCAGAAGTGATGACAAACATGTTTTGTAAATTTGCTGGTAATGTTTTACTTTTAGCCTTAAACATGACACATAATGTCTGTAACTTTACTAGCTCCTGTAATTTCAATAAAGCCGAATAAAATGCCGAATAGCTACGGTGGTCAAGAAAGGCTATAACAAACGCAAACGCCAAATGACAATATCATAAATTACAACATAAACACTTTCAGCTACAGCATGATTGCAAAAGCCACAGCAAAGACAAACAGCACAACACAATAATATTAAAGCCGCAACACAACTTTAAGCCACAAAAGACGCGAAAGACAACGGAAGTGACAACAGAGCAAGTTATGCCGACATACCAACTTTCGGAGCACAACAAATGGCAGCCAAAGACAAGTTATTTACCGTATTTTTCAGACTATAAGTCGCAGTTTTTTTCATAGTTTGGCCGGGCTCCAGTGCGACTTATATATGTTTTTTTCCTTTTTTATTATGCATTTTTGGCAGGTGCGACTTAAACTCCGGTGCGACTCCCAAAAATACGGTAATCAGAAACCAATAAATACAAAAAACTGGATCAAGGAGGCTATTGGGATTAGGAAGCAAGGGGCCAACACCATCAACAGGGAGGAGGGGGCATACATGCTTTCGCACACCTGAGACGTCATCAGCAACGCCAAGGCAGAGAACAGATACTGCGTGGCCGAGTCGGGGAACTTTATTTAGCAGGTAAATCTAGTGCTAAAATTTTGGTTACTTTTATTGAAATTTGCTTGAATGTTAATTCAAACTAAAGTGTTGGTTGCACTTTATTCAAATAAGATGTGAATGCATTGGTCATTAATTGTTTGTTTGTATCCATAATTCATTCATACCTAACTTCCTTACAAGGGATAACAGAAACGTAGGGAACTTCACCTAAAGTGTCCAGTATCTAGTATTTATTTCACAGTACATCCATTCATCCATTTTCTACCGCTTGTCCCTCTCAGGGTGGCGGGGGGTGCTGGAGCATATCACAGCAGTCACACTGTCTAATTTTTATTTGCTAAAAAGTTACTGAATCGATATCAACTCACTGAATTGTTTAGAATCATATCATTCTAAAAAATGAGATTGTCCCTCAATTGATTTCAACTCACTGAATCGTTTTGGATCGTATCGCTCTACAAAAATTAGATCATCCCTGAATCGTCTCGGCAACCACAAATATCAGATCAAATTGTTAAAACTAATCGTTATACACCTATTAAAATGTTAAAAATGAATCAATGATACAATTCTATACATTGAGTCTATTAGATTGCTAAAAATGCCAGCAGTTAATCAATAAACAATAATGCACCATCACAAAATGTTTGTTTCTTTTTTAGCAAGTTAGCTAGTTTTGGTGTTTTATCGTTTGTTGTTATTGCTGCTATTTTAACTGTTCTTTTTTTTTTTTTACATTAATAACACATACTTTCTTTTTTTTAGCACTTTCCCTGTCCTTGTTTTTAAATGGACAAATGTTTAATATTTTATTTTATTTTTGCAACAGCCGAATGAGCAGTATCGTTACAGTATAAATACATATTTATGAATGACTTAGTCATCTTTGTTGTTAATAAGCACAAAATAATATCTAAAGCTGAACATAAAAGCCGATGGCTAAATTGGAGCCAATGAATTTGTCTAGGCTTTCTAATCTGATGAATCTACCAATCGTTAAAGGGGACCTGTTATGCAATACTGATGGTACCTGCTTTTGTGTATTTGGGGATTTTTGTCCCAAAATGTTAAAATCAAACCGTGGAAGAATTGCGGATACATTTATAAAATATTCTTGCCTTCCTTCATACAAGCCGTTTGGAATTTGCTCTGACCTGTGACGTGAGTGGATATATCCATACATGGTAGAAATGTACCCGAAGATCTTTGCACAAGTCTGTTATTGTAGTCGGACGCTGTCCTCAATAAGCTCCTTCTTTTTTGATATCCTTTTGTTGTGGGGCATACCGGCTCATACAAAACAAGGCATCCTCCTGCTCGTTACCCCAAACCCAAAAATGCTCTCATGCGTATAAACCAACAAACGCCACAACAAGTTGCACAGCAAAGCTGTGTTGATGTGCACATTTATACAACTTATCAAGCTGCGGCGACAGGTTAAAGGGGAACATTATCACCAGACCTATGTAAGCGTTAATATATACCTTGATGTTGCAGAAAAAAGACCATATATTTTTTTAACCGATTTCCGAACTCTAAATGTTTGAATTTTGGCGAATTAAACGCCTTTCTATTATTCGCTCTCGGAGCGATGACGTCACATCGTGACGTCACATCAGGAAGCAATCCGCCATTTTCTCAAACACAATACAAAGACAGAGTCAAATCAGCTCTGTTATTTTCCGTTTTTTCGACTGTTTTCTGTACCTTGGAGACATCATGCCTCGTCGGTGTGTTGTCGGAGGGTGTAACAACACGAACAGGGACGGATTCAAGTTGCACCAGTGGCCCAAAGATGCGAAAGTGGCAAGAAATTGGACATTTGTTCCGCACACTTTACCGACGAAAGCTATGCTACGACAGAGATGGCAAGAATGTGTGGATATCCTGCGACACTCAAAGCAGATGCATTTCCAACAATAAAGTCAAAGAAATCTGCGAGCGAATGAGGGTATGTCTACAGACTATATTAATTGATGAAAACTGGGCTGTCTGCACTCTCAAAGTGCATGTTGTTGCCAAATGTATTTCATATGTTGTAAACCTAGCCAAATGTATTTCATATGTTGTAAACCTAGTTCATAGTTGTTAGTTTCCTTTAATGCCAAACAAACACATACCAATCGTTGGTTAGAAGGCGATCGCCGAATTCGTCCTCGCTTTCTCCCGTGTCGCTGGCTGTCGTGTCGTTTTCGTCGGTTTCGCTTGCATACGGTTCAAACCGATATAGCTCAATAGCTTCAGTTTCTTCTTCAATTTCGTTTTCGCTACCTGCCTCCACACTACAACCATCCGTTTCAATACATGCGTAATCTGTTGAATCGCTTAAACTACTGAAATCCGAGTCTGAATCCGAGCTAATGTTGCTATAATTTGCTGTTCTATCCGCCATGTTTGTTTGTATTGGCATCACTATGTGACGTCACAGGAAAATGGACGGGTGTATACAACGATGGTTAAAATCAGGCACTTTGAAGCTTTTTTTAGGAATATTGCGTGATGGATATAATTTTGAAAAAAAACTTCGAAAAATAAAATAAGCCACTGAGAACTGATTTTTAATGGTTTTAACCCTTCTGAAATTGTGATTATGTTCCCCTTTAAGCATTAAAAACACTTCCCTTCTTGGCTCAACCGCCATCATTTACCCACGACATGAAACTAATGATCTAAATACAGTTATGGCACAACAGCTACAAAAGCAAAAGTGCCCAAAGTACAGACTACCGTAACATCAACCGTGCACCGAGGGGCCCCATATCCATCCACCTATCAAAGACGCATAAATAATAGAAGTAATAAAACAATTTTTGGCAAAGACTTGTTTCGGGATTAATATTTTGGTCATAATTGTGCAGCCCTAGATAATATCTCTCCTATAGCTGCCATCCATAATAATATTACTCAGTGGCCTTGTGGTTAGAGTGTCCGCCCTGAGATCGGTAGGTCGTGAGTTCAAACCCCGGCTGAGTCATACCAAAGACTATAAAAATGGTGCCAATTACCTCCCTGCTTCGCACTCAGCATCAAGGGTTGGAATTGGGGGTTAAATCACCAAAAATGATTCCCGGGCGTGGCCACCGCTACTGCTCACTACTCCCCTCACCTCCCAGGGGGTGAGGCTGATGGGTCAAATGCTGAGGATAATCTCACCACACCTAGTGTGTGTGTGACAATCATTAGTACTTTAACTTTAACTTTTGATACCCGTATGTTGAAGCACAGTACGCCTGACTACAGTAGCCGTAATGCGCTGACAATCCATCAAGCGGTGCGGCTTAATAGCTTACCACAGTCGTACTAAAACATTTTGACGGATTTCTGAGCGCCGTGTATAATGTTCTACATTCTCAATCTAACATCAACGCTTTAGGCTTGATTTGCTAGCATCATTTATTGAACAGGAGTCAACTTGCAATCCACATGTATCTCTCAGAACCGTGTATAAAGAGAATATGGCTAAACTAAACGAGAGGGCCCATCTTTGCTATTGTGTGGCTATGTCCAGAAGCATGCAATTGCAGTCCTTCTAACATTAGTTTTTCTGACAAAATCAACCAAAATAATAAGTCTAAATATAGTTCTAAACATACTCCAGTCAAAAAACTTACAATAAAACATGCTTTTATTTTGCGGCCGGATTTGATAAACTCTGCTGCTACATTCATGCAGTGTTAGGTGACCAGCAGGCTCTATAACACGCACCCAACAGCATAAGAAATGTAAAAAAATAAACAGAACAACCAAAGAAATAATTTATTACGCTCATTTTGCCAATATTTTAATTCGCTTTGGACCACTGATCACGTAGAAATTATGACTTTTGTGTGAAGTATGTCGACTGTGGTGGCTATACCTCCAATGTTGTTTGTAATCCCTGTGCTGTGTTTTTAGACTTAGACACACTTTATTGGGCCACTATCATCTATTATTACACCCAAAATTATTTTTTACTCTTTCAACATCGAACAAAACAAAACACAGACGTTGTGTCGTGTTATCTTGCACAAAACACTGTAATCCGTGGCTGTCCAGTATGGTAACCTTCACTTACCATACTTGTCTTCTGTCTGGTTTGTGTGGAACGCAATGTCAAAGGTTTACGCATTTCTAGAGGTATGAGCAGCCCCATGCTGTACAAGCTGCATTTTTATAAGCCGAAAAACTAACAAGAAAGCGCCGCAGACACATAGCATCAGTTGGTAGCAGTCATGGCGCCCTGTAGTCACAAGAGTGCCTTTCGACCAATCATTGAGGAGCTTGTCTGAAACTGGGTTGGCCAAACTCTCTCTCTTATGTTTGACTGCAAGCCATTACACTTACCAAATAAAATTGTTCGAGGTTGGTAAGCACAACCAAAATACTTCATACATTTGGCGCACCAGGTTACAGGGCGCACTGCGACTTTTGAAAACATGTAAGGATTTCAAGTGTTACTTATAGTACGGCAAGTGTTTGTTTTATTATGTTTGTAGTTCTTCTTCAGCACTTAGCATTAACTACATGATGCTTGCGTTTCACTAAACCTGCATCTGTTTAGCACACAGCTTCTAAAACTTGTAGCTTGTCTTCCTTATATTTGGGACACAAAATACGAGGTTTTTGATCATAATTTGTCCCAAAGTAGTCTCTGTTGTCTCTCACTAAGTATGCCGTCAGTAGTAGGTTTGTTGCATGCACATCATGGATCACGTGACTGCTCATGCTCATTATCCCTCGTGAATCTCTGTGAGATTTATTATTTTGATCATATCTATTTACTCACAAATGTTGTAAGTCTTTTGGTGTTATGGATCAGGAATATATTATAATTGCTTTAACCTCTTAAGGCCCAAGCTGTTTGTATACATGCTTTTTTTTATTTCTCTTTGCTATTTGGGCTTATTGGACCCTAATTAGAATAAAAACTAAAAGTCATCTTTTGATATGATGTACATAGTCCATAAGTACACAAATGTGTACTTCATGTGTAGTCAAATGCTGATTTTTATTTTTACACTTTTTTTTCCAAATTCCATTGTATGTTATACTCTTCTGACACCACCAGATAGCAGTACAAGTGTCCATATGTCGGCATAAGACCCCAATTCAGTAGTGTACACTATTTTGGAAATAAGAACTAAAAGGTGCTGTCCAAGCATGTGGCCACTAAGGCCTTTATTTAATGCAGAGTCAACATGTTTTTCCATTATACTGGTACTTTAAGCTTGCCAATGATGAGTCGACTATCAAAATAGTAGTCACTTTCAGCATGGGTCGCGTAATTGTTTAGTAATGAATTTAGAATTTAACCACCTTTGTCTTCTTCTTTATCTAAATAAACAGTGAAATGTGAAAAATGTGAAAGTTAGCACAAATGCAATCGTACAATAATGTGGGAAATACTATTCCCAATAAATATGTAGGATTAGTTTATAGTTTGGTTATTTGACACAGAGTTTCTCTTGTCAATAGAAATCAATCTTAGATATATATTTTTAAGCGTGACAAGGAAGGTGTGGACTGGTTACTTAACAGAATGTGACTGAACGCCTTGTTATACTCATGAATAGAACAAAGGACAGCAAAATGTGCCACCTGTGTAAATACCTTTATCAATGATAATGCTTGACAAACTGTAAACGAATGTGCACTTGTATCCCGTATCACTGGCAACAGACAGATAAGACATGCTTCATAATAAAGGCAAAGACACCAACCAACTACCCATTTGGTACTGTTTATCATGTCACATGCACCCTGGAGCCAACCTGCAGCCAATCGCTGGGTTCACACCAACATTCACACCATACCAAATGTGTTCTACTATGCAAATACGCAAGAACGAGAAATGTCTAATAATGAAGTTGCATGCCAAAGTATGATGTTTTCTAGTATATATGAAGAATACAGAGTCAGGTAAATAGCCTCAATAATTGGCCTGCTGGTTTATGTTCCAATGGAGGGTCAGGAAAAGGTGAATGGGTTTCTATTTCATGTGGGAGACAAGTCAGGATATACTAGTGAACACGGTGGTCATTCTTTTAACTACTTTCCCTGTGACAGTGATTAATGAACACGGTTGTGCCATGTCTCCTTCCACCTCGAAAAACACCACATCCACAACAAATGGAGAGTGTGGCAGACTCTATGGTCAGCAGAATCTGTCTATTGTGAGACCTAATGGAGGCTGTTTTCTGCTTTTACTCTGTGGCGGCAGCGTGTTCGTAAAAGGTAGCAGATAGCGGGTGGGCGGCAGCTTTCCTTCCAGCCCCTTATTACTAACGTGAAGCCTAGTTATTAGGGTTGTTTAAGACACAAGGGCTGACAAATCTGGAGGACGGACAAATACAAATAGCGGCATAAGCGAAGATCAGGGAGACAGAGGACACATAATAATAATAACAAGAAAATGCAGGAATGTGCATACATCCCCCAAGAAAGAACACAAATATTAGATAGTGGCCTTAAAAAATGTAATACTCAATGTGAGAGATACCATAGTCATCTGTTATTAACATTCCACTCCAGTCCTGTTGGTGGTGCTATTTTACATTATGGACAACTGAAACAGAATCACACAGTTCATAGCCAGGGCCAAGACTTTATTCATCTCAGTAAATATATTTTCATCTCATTGCTTCAATGACTTAACCTGACTCTCGCCAGATCCTTGTAGTTCGCTGAGCTCCACACAAGGATCTGGGCTCGACGGCAATGCAAACTCCTTCAAGATAGCAACAAATAATGAACCAATCAGGATCGCCGGGCGGAATTTCATAGATGTGACGTAGCGCCGAAGCGACTGTTTGATTCAAACAATGCAGCGAGGAGTCATGTGCTGACATTGATTCTGCTATTGCAACTGTTTTGTCGAATCTATTGCTGCGTTGTTTCAGTAAAAGTTCTCTAACTTTTCGCTCTGTCGTTATCCAATATGACGGCTGTTCTGTTTTGGATTTCCCAGCGTCGCTCTCATCAGCGTCACGGGTTGATTTCCATGTGAGTGGTTGAAGTAGCACGTCATTGAAGATAACGGACAAGTGGTTTATCCAATCACATACAATGATTTTTCTTTTACAAGGCCCCGCCTTCTGAAATACATCCCCTATTGAGAAGTCCCAGATCCTTGTGTGGAGCTCAGCGAAATACAAACCCCGTTTCCATATAAGTTGGGAAGTTGTGTTAGATGTAAATATAAACGGAATACAATGATTTGCAAATCATTTTCAACCCATATTTAGTTGAATATGCTACAAAGACAACATATTTGATGTTCAAACTGATAAACATTTTTTTTTTTGTAAATAATCATTAACTTTAGAATTTGATGCCAGCAACACGTGACAAAGAAGTTGGGAAAGGTGGCAATAAATACTGATAAAGTTGAGGAATGCCCATCAAACACTTATTTGGAACATCCCACAGGTGAACAGGCAAATTGGGAACAGGTGGGTGCCATGATTGGGTATAAAAGTAGATTCCATGAAATGCTCAGTCATTCACAAACAAGGACGGGGCGAGGGTCACCACTTTGTCAACAAATGTGTGAGCAAATTGTTGAACAGTTTAAGAAAAACCTTTCTCAACCAGCTATTGCAAGGAATTTAGGGATTTCACCATCTACGGTCCGTAATATCATCAAAGGGTTCAGAGAATCTGGAGAAATCACTGCACGTAAGCAGCTAAGCCCGTGACCTTCGATCCCTCAGGCTGTACTGCATCAACAAGCGACATCAGTGTGTAAAGGATATCACCACATGGGCTCAGGAACACTTCAGAAACCCACTGTCAGTAACTACAGTTGGTCGCTACATCTGTAAGTGCAAGTTAAAACTGTCCTATGCAAGGCGAAAACCGTTTATCAACAACACCCAGAAACGCCATCGGCTTCGCTGGGCCTGAGCTCATCGAAGATGGACTAATACAAAGTGGAAAAGTGTTCTGTGGTCTGACGAGTCCACATTTCAAATTGTTTTTGGAAACTGTGGACGTCGTGTCCTCCGGACCAAAGAGGAAAAGAACCATCCGGATTGTTTTAGGCGCAAAGTTGAAAAGCCAGCATCTGTGATGGTATGGGGGTGTATTAGTGCCCAAGACATGGGTAACTTACACATCTGTGAAGGCGCCATTAATGCTGAAAGGTACATACAGGTTTTGGAGCAACATATGTTGCCATCCAAGCAACGTTACCATGGACGCCCCTGCTTATTTCAACAAGACAATGCCAAGCCACGTGTTACATCAACGTGGCTTCATAGTAAAAGAGTGCGGGTACTAGACTGGCCTGCCTGTAGTCCAGACCTGTCTCCCATTGAAAATGTGTGGCGCATTATGAAGCCTAAAATAGCACAACGGAGACCCCCGGACTGTTGAACAACTTAAGCTGTACATCAAGCAAGAATGGGAAAGAATTCCACCTGAGAAGCTTAAAAAATGTGTCTCCTTAGTTCCCAAACGTTTACTGAGTGTTGTTAAAAGGAAAGGCCATGTAACACAGTGGTGAACATGCCCTTTCTCAACTACTTTGGCACGTGTTGCAGCCATGAAATTCTAAGTTAATTATTATTTGCAAAAAAAAAAAAAAATGTATGAGTTTGAACATCAAATATCTTGTCTTTGTAGTGCATTCAATTGAATATGGGTTGAAAAGGATTTGCAAATCATTGTATTCCGTTTATATTTACATCTAACACAATTTCCCAACTCATATGGAAACGGGGTTTGTACAAGGATCTGGCGAGAGTCAGGTTATCAATGACTAGCTGAGAAAACAGAAGCACTTGCTGCATGAGAACATAGTCCAACACTGCATCAACACTCATGCCACTTACTTTCACTTTCAAGACCATTTTGTTTCTATTGTGCAATGTGGTGGTTGTAATAAATAACTGGCAGGACGTGCGATCGCAATATTTACATTAATCAACTATGTTGGGATTAAGGATGGGTACCAAATTCGTTATTATTATAGGTTTGACTGAATTCCATAGGTGCTACCGATACATGTAAAATCAAACAGTACACATGACCTTGCCAAGCATGCGTATTCATAGCAGGCTGCCTGTAGGCAATGCTGCAGTTTTTCATGCCAACAAAGCTAGCATGCCTGGTTGAAAGCGCTCAAATATAAGGCTTCACTTTAGAAAATGTGCTAGCTTGATGCTAATTTACATTTGATATGTTATATACATGCTACTGATCAGTGATTTTACATATCAATTTCAACACCTTGAAATTTAGTAATCAAAACAATAAGTTGCACGTTATTCAAACAGATGGTGTGTGATAAGTAAAATACTTTACAGGCTATGGCTGTAACGATAAAGGGCATTAATAATAAATCACGGTAAAACTCTAAACAGTTAGTATGTCAAAAAAACGTAAGTGATGAACTCATGGATTGGCAGGTGCTATATCGCTAACTATCTTAAATGCTAATATGAATATAAGAGACGTTAACATCTTCACATCAAGATTTCCAATGTGTGTATACGTACTTTTTGAGCAAATTCAGCAATACCGTGATAATAATAACCAGGGGTACTTTTTGACACTTAGAAAAAATTTAGACTTTTTGACACTTAGAAAAAAAAACATTTTTTTTTGACACTTAGAAACATTTTTGATTTTTTTGACACTTAGAAAAAATGTAGACTTTTGACTTTTTCACAGAAAAATTCGACTTTTTCACACGTACAAAAAATTTTGACTTTTTGACAAAAACATTTTCAACTTCTTAACACTTGGAAAAAATTTAAACTTTTTGACACTTGGGAAAAAAATTCACTTTTTGACCAAAACATTTTTACTTTTTGATCCAAAAATTTTTTACTTTTTGACAAAAAATTGTTTTGACTTTTTGACAATTAAATGTTTTGACAAAAAAATATTCAACATTTTGAGACTTGGAAAAAAATGTCCACTTCTGACACTTGGAAAAAATATCCACTTTTTGACACTTGAAAAAAATTCCACTTTTTGACAAAAAAACATTTTGACGTAATTTTGGTTACAATAGCTGGGACATAAAATGTTCATATCATTACATCCCTATTACAGGCAATCACTTTGTAGGGCTCAACGACACGACACAACATTGACATTCAACTCAACGGCACCACACATAGGATAAACTGAACTGAATGCATAGTTGCAAATCGGACTCAGAAGTGTAAGAAATCAATATATAACAACTGAACAGCACAGCTAACATTACCATATATGTGTTAATTGTTAAATATAAAAGACTGAAGACTTTATTATCAATCAAATGATCATTTATTACAACATGATCACACACAAAAGTACCAAAAATTGGTACTGTTGAGTACCAATACATTTACCGGGAACTAGTACCGTATTGGTTTCAATATGAATAGTGGCCATACCTAGCTGTGCTGCTGTGTAACAATCATATTTTAGAATTTGGCTCAGTCAGCATAAAAGTGGGGGCAGTTAAAAAGATAAAAAGCTATCATGATTTCTTTATGATTTCATCATTTAATTTTGAGGAATGTTGATATAATTTAACAGCCCCGCATCATGTTTCGCGTCCTTGCTACTAAAGGCAGTGACAAGTCAGAGAGAATGCGAGGGGGCTCACTTTATGTTCAATTATCCTTGTTTCCAGCACAGTAGGCATAAAACCCTTCTCCAGAGAGGTCCTAATTTCATTTTTATTCCCTGATGTCAGATAATCATCTTGATTCATTCAGAGGCAGGCGACACAGCTGATCTGCAAGATCTTAAAATAATCCTCTGACACTGCGGCCTGCAGGTTTGAGGTCGGCTACATCATAAAACACAGAGAGAAAAGTGAGCATATTTCCTCCACAGGCCTGATGGCTTGTCTATATACAAGTGTCCTTTTAGGTCACTTACACACGAAACAACACGTATGCGCAGACGGCCCGGCTGCATTGAAACCAATATTCCAACGCAGAATGCCATGCATGGTTCAAAAAAGTCATGTGACTTCGGCATTACTCCTCCCTCTTAAATTTCGCTGTGGTTTAGTATTACCATGGATGTGCTTTTCGGGTAGACGTGTGTGTATGGTGTGCCATTGATTGACACATTTTGATGACGTGTGGTTTGCAATGATACAGTGACTGGTCATTTACACTGCAGTCACATGGGCAGATATCTGATACTCAATACTTACAAGGGGAATAAGATACAACTGGGTCAATTGAACCATGTGTATTACTATAACATAGTATTAGGGTTGTAACGGTACACAAAAATTTCGGTTCGGTACGTACCTCGGTTAAGAGGTCACGGTTCGGTTCATTTTCGGTACAGTAAGAAAACAACAAAATATAAATTTTTTGGTTATTTATTTACCAAATTTGCAAAATCTTCCACCAAAAATATTTTTCTTAGTGGAATATTTGATGTGAAGTAATCGGGACCTTGGATAGGTCAATAATTCATAATAACATTGATTTTGATTCAATATTATGTTTTGAGCAATGACAGTTTGAAAGAAAAAAAAACAGCTTTGTTTTATTAGTCAACATTGCAACTTTTTCTAAATTACATTTAACCTTTAAGCTTTTTATTTCACTTTTGTTATGTTTTTGTTTATTTTAATAGTATTTTTAGAATGTGCCGTGGGCTTTTAAAACATTAGCTGTGGGCCGCAAATGGCCTCCGGGGCACACTTTTGACACCCCTGCTATAGATAATAAAAAAATAAATCTGATAATTCTATGGATAAAAAGCAGAGCCTGGCGACGCATGCACGTTTATCAAAACTCTCTCACTCGCTCTGTCTCTGCCCCTCCCTCACGAATGCTGCTGCGCGCACAATTTGTTGTGTTTTTAACCTTCTTAACACTGAGCGTACATTGTTAATACACGCAACCATAACTCAAAATGCCGGACATTTGAGGCATTTAAGAAACTCCGCCCGGACAGCTCCGCAAAAGAGGACATGTCCGGTGAAAAGAGGACGTATGGTCAGTCAATCCTTGCCACCTAGTTTCAGCGGACATGTCCTCTTTTGCTAGCAGGGTTAGGATGGACTGACCATACGTCCTCTTTTCATCAAAGCTAAAATAAACTATTATTTGCATATATTCTTGCGAGTAATAACACCGCCGTGCAACATGCAGTGACATAAATGCTGGTAAAAGCAGCTTTTTTATGCAGTCTGATTCAGTCAGTGAATGTGTAGGTTTACCTAATAATGTGAATCTACTGTATATAATGTTTATGAAGTTTATTTTAGACCTTGTGTGTTAAAAAAAAAAAGAAAAAGAAAAAAAAAAAAAAAAGCGATGACGACGTCATCACTACATTAACATTGCAGGCCAGAGTGGCCCAAATCAGATTTTTGTGAGATCTGATTTTTTCCAAATTAGATTTTTATCAGACTCCAGTGTAAACATGCACAGGGCCCAATGTGGCCCCAATGTGGCCTCGACGTCACTTGCGTGGACACCCATTACCTCCCTGCTTGGCACTCAGCATCAAGGGTTGGAATTGGGGGTTAAATCACCAAAAATGATTCCCGGGTGCGGCCACCACTGCTGCCCACTGCTCCTCTCACCTCCTAGGGGGTGATCAAGGGTGATGGGTCAAATGCAGAGAATAATTTCCCCCCACCTAGTGTGTGTGTGACAATCATTGGTACATACTTTAACTTTAACTTTAACTTTGGTAAAGTGGAAACAAAGGAAGGTGACCAGTAGGGAGTCGCTACAACTACAAAATAAAATAAAAGTCCCAACACCTTAAAAGCATTCATTCATTTTCTACCGCTTGTCCGTTTTTGGGGTCGCGGGGGGTGCTGGAGCCTATCTCAGCTGCATTCGGGAGGAAGGCGGGGTACACCCTGGACAAGTCGCCACCTCATCGCAGGGCCAACACAGATAGACAGACAACATTCACACTCACATTCACATACTAGGGCCGATTTAGTGTTGCCAATCAACCTATCCCCAGGTGCATGTCTTTGGAGGTGGGAGGAAGCCGGAGTACCCGGAGGGAACCCACGCAGTCACGGGGAGAACATGAAAACTCCACACAGAAAGATCCCGAGCCCGGGATTGAACTCAGGTCTACTCAGGACCTTCGTATTGTGAGGCACATGCACTAACCCCTGTGCCACTGTGCTGCCCGGGGTTATATAGTGTAATATATTTGGGAGGGTTGTAATCTTTTTATGGTTGTTAAGTAGAGGAGACACAGACATCAGCGTGGATTTACGTTAGCTTTATTTTTCAACTCACATGTAAGCAAATGTGCCACAGCGTCAATTACGGTCTTTCAACTAAGGCTGCAGCTAACGATTATTTTTCTATCGATTAATCTATAGATTATTTTTTCGATTAATCGGTTAATCTATAGATTATTTTTTTCGATTAATCTATAGATTATTTTTCCTTTTACCGATTATTTTTTTTATTTAAAATGAAGATGAAAAAATAAATGTAGGCCAGTTTTTTCAAAAGGCATGGCTTTTATTTACAAAAAAAAAAGTATGGCCACTCAGTCAACATTGACAACAACATGACAAAATATTCTGTAACAATGTAAACATTTAACAAAATTAAAAGTAGTTTATTTGCTTTTAATGTGCAAATATAAAAGTAAACATCCAGTGCAAATCTTAATATTCTGCAATAGTATAAGCATTTCAAAAGTAAAAGTATTGCTTATTTTGCTTTAAAATGTGCAAAAATAAAGATAAACATCCAATTCAAAAAAGTGCAAAACGGAAATATTCTGTAACAACAGTGTAAACATTTCAACAAAAGTAAAAGTATTGCTTATTTGCTAAAATGTGCAAAAATAAAGATAAACATCCAATACAAAAAAGTGCAAAACGAAATATTCTGTAACAACAGTGTAAACATTTCAACAAAAGTAAAACTTTTGCTTATTTTGCTTAATAACACAACAATGATAGTATGATTAAAGTGAAAGTTAATTGTTCGTTTGTACATAGTATACGTAATTGTTAATGTTGTAAAAGGTATTTGCACAACTAATTAACGTTAGCGTTAAAGAGGAGCACGTCTTTGTAAACACTGAACAGGCACGCCAAACGCTCCTCTCAGAGCGAAACGGTGCTTTAGTTTATGAATTTACAACGCAGATACAAATGACACATTCATGTTTTTGTGTAATGATGACAACGTATACTCACGCGGACGATTGACTAGTTGATGGTGATGGCAAGAACGCTGCCGTTGTGCTGCTATGATAGGCCATTTCCGCTCGACACAGTGTGCATACAACAACATTATTAGCAGAGGTGGGTAGAGTAGCCAGAAATTGTACTCAAGTAAGAGTACTGTTACTTTAGAGATTTATTACTCAAGTAAAAGTAAGGAGTAGTTACCCAATTATTAACTTGAGTAAAAGTAAAAAGTATGTTGTGAAAAAATTACTCAAGTACTGAGTAACATACACACACATATCATATATATATACATATATATATATATATATATATATATATATACACACACACACACACACACACACACACACACACACACACACACACACACACACACACATATATATATATATATATATATATATATATATATATATATATATATATATATATATATATATATATACATACACACATACATTGATATATACAGTATATAATTTATATTTATTTATTTTGCCGTTTTTGTTTACATGTTAAAGGTGTTTTAATAATTATACATGCATGTTTAACATATAGATTCCTTTCTTTCATGAAGACAAGAATATAAGTTCGTGTATTACCTGATTCTGATGACTTGCATTGATTGTAATCAGGAAGCAGTGCTGGTAACGTCCACGTTTTCAAATGGAGGAGAAAAAAAGTTCCTCCTTTCTGTCTAATACCACATGAAAGTGGTTGTTATTTGGCATCTTATTTGTCCACCTTCCATATTCGTTTTTATACCCTTTACAAGAAATACATTGGCGGCAAACTCGTAGCTTGCTAGCTTGTTTGCGCTGGCTTTCGGAGACTCTTATTTTGAAAGCGCAGGCGCGATGGAGCGGGACTTTTATTGTGAAGACAGGAACTGTGCAGTCAGTCTTTACGGTTGAAATAAAAAAAGGGTCTTTTTTCCTTCACACTTTTGATTGATTGATTGGAACTTTTATTAGTAGATTGCACAGTACAGTACATATTCCGTACAATTGACCACTAAATGGTAACACCCGAAGTTAGCTCGGAGCCAGTCAGGTCATGTGACCCCTGGCTCTGTTTGATTGGTCCAACGTCACCAGTGACTGCATCTGATTGGTGGAACGGAGTGAACGTCACCAGTGACTGTATTTGTTGAAACGCAGGCACTATGAAGGTCTGTCTGACAGACCAAAACAAACAAAGCGTGCATTAACAGATCGATAAAAATTAGTAGCGAGTAGCGAGCTGAATGTAGATAAAAGTAGCGGAGTAAAAGTAGCGTTTCTTCTTAGGCCGTTTATTGAAATAGTCCCACACTTTTGACGACTTTTGGCGTGCTTTTTTCCCCTCGCTCGCACCGCTCGCATCGTCTGCTTTGCGCTCCGCCATGACGGTAGTGTGACGTAAATATGCGACGCGTCGACGAACAAAAACGTCCTCGACGTATTTACGTAACCGATGACGTCGACTACGTCGACGCGTCGTTTCAGCCCTACTTTCAACAATCACTATTTCTTCGGAATCAAATTACCGTATTTTTCGGACTATAAGTCGACGTTTTTTTTCATAGTTTGGCCGTGGGTGCGACGTATACTCCGGAGCGACTTATGTGTGAAATTATTAACACATTACCGTAAAATATCAAATAATATTATTTATCTCAATCGCGTAAGAGCCGAAGAAAATGTCCGCAATCGTCACATACACGTCAGCCAATAACAATTCGGCGGGGGAGGGTCATGGCAGAAGTGCATTGTGGGTCATGGAATGCTAATGCTATATGCTATACGCTACTGCCGGAGCTATTAAAATAGATCACATCGACATTGGCGGTAACTTATAAAAACTGAGAAGGACTGAACTAAAATGGCACCGAAAAGGAAATCATATACTGCAGATTACAAGCTGGACGTAGTGAAATATGCAGCAGAGAACGGCAATCGAGCAGCAGAAAGAAAGGACATACCAGAGGTGACACCGGGGAGGAAATTTAATCGGTTTTAGCGATCGGGAGTGACAGATTGTTTGGTAAACGTATAGCATGTTCTATATGTTATAGTTATTTGAATGACTTTTACCATAATATGTTACGTTTACATACCAGGCACGTTCTCAGTTGGTTATTTGTGCGTCATATAACGTACACTTATTTGCCTGTTGTTCACTATTCTTTATTTATTTTAAAGTGCCTTTCAAATGTCTATTCTTGGTGTTGGATTTTATCAAATAAATTTCCCCAAAAAATGCAACTTATACTCCAGTGCGACTTATATATGTTTTTTTCCTTCTTTATTGTGCATTTTCGGCCGGTGCGACGTATACTCCGGAGCGACTTATAGTCCGAAAAATACGGTATATATTCATATATTACGTGTAGCCCATTATTTGTACACTATTGACAAGTGATGCACCAAAAATGCGGGCGTCTTAAATTGAAACCAAAACCAGATGTCATGATTCCGCTGGTGACTGCATCTTTCCGGCGCACCCGAGTGACTTAGCTCATCCAAAGTTGACGAAAAAAATTGCGTTCAGGTCACATACAGGTCGCATTGCGTTAAGACTGGAGTCATATTTGAAAAGATCAGATTCCAATCGGATTCAGGACTACCTCCTGATGTGACCTGAATGTGATGCCAAAATATCAGATTTGAAGCACTTGAGGGCAAAAAAATCTGATTTGGTGTGCAGTGTAAACGGGGCCCAAAATATATATTAAATAGTGAAAAAATTTTTTTAAATACATTATGATACTTGGAGAAGGTTGCCATGGTTTCATTTGCAATCTAGGAATGCCCCTGCAAACAATATCTTGTAGACATTCCTTAGAAAACTGGTAATAAAAGTGACTGTGACGCAAAATTTACATCAAAACACATCCAATACACATTATCTAGAACACAAGGAAATGTTTTAAATGTAGATTAAAATCCTCATATGTCTCCTTTAATACAGTAAACAAGTAAATAGTTATAACTTGATACTAATTGAAAAAGACAAATTGACCTAAATAAAGTAAGTGTATTCAAGGCAATTCTAACTAAATGTCCACATTCCTTTAGCTATATATTATCCTCCAGTTCCATTTGCCATGAAATCAAGGTCAAATATGTTTGTTTAGCTTTGGCTATGCTGCTCCGAAATTCTGCACCTTAAGGTCAACGCAGACCTGTGATCATGACCAATTATCTTTAATAAAGCCATGTGTAATTGAGCGATATTAATGTGCCTCTGTTTCGAACGGGCAGGAAGTAGAAGCCTGTCTCGTCCCCAATATGTTTTGACCTCGAGAGGCAGAGGCCAAGCCTTGATGCAATCATCCTCTCCTCCTACAGCCAAATTAGGGTGCAATGTAGGTTAGAGGCCAAGATGATTACACCAATTTTCCAGCTCATGGACTTCATCATATAGTGGATTGGGCAGCACCGCTATGGGAAGCACATTTCCAAGATGTGCTGTGTTAATTATTGGCCTCTTCTAAATTGCCTATGACTGTTTCATGGTGACAGGCTTAGACATTTGGATGTGACACACTATCAAAACCTCACAGGGAGGGGGAACTCTAAATGTAAAGCAAACAAACCCAAGGGCATGTTGCTTGTGCTTCACTGACCATTTGCTTCCTCTGAACCCACAATTAAAACAATGAGGCACATTCCATGTCACTCCACAGTCAAATGAGATCACATTTGTGCTGCAAACATTGTTTATGTTTCACCCGACTTCGGGATGATTTATACCATATAGGGAGCTTCATTTTTAGTCATTGGTAAGCTGCAAAAAGGATGTGTTCTCTGATAGCAAAAAGCTTAGGTTGTATTTCATACACAAGAATGTCAGTTAGGTCAGTGTTTTTCAACCACTGTGCCGCGCCGTGAGATATAGTCTGGTGTGCCGTGGGAGATTATCTAATTTCACCTATTTGGGTTAAAAATATTTTTTTGCAAACCAGTAATTATAGTATGTGTTTTTGTTGACTGGTCAGTGCTGTCTAGAGCTCAACAAAGTAACCGTGTAATACTCTTCCATATCAGTAGGTGGCAGCAGGTAGATGTCGGAAACAGCTGGAGGCAGGGTGCAGGTAAAAAGGTATCTAATGCTTAAACCAAAACTAAACAAAAGGTGAGTGCCCCTAAGAAAAGGCATTGAAGCTTAGAGAAGGCTATGCAGAACAAAAGTAAAACTGAACTGGCTACAAAGTAAACAAAAACAGAATGCTGGAGGACAGCAAAGACTTACTGTGGAGCAAAAACGACGTCCACAATGTACATCAGAACATGACATGACAATCAACAATGTCCCCACAAAGAAGAATAAAAACAACTAAAATATTCTTGATTGCTAAAACAAAGTAGATGCGGGAAATATCGTTCAAAGGAAGACATGAAACTGCTACAGGAAAATACCAAAAAAAGAGAAAAAGCCATCAAAATAGGAGCGCAAGACAAGAAGTATAACACTACACACAGGAAAACAGCAGAAAACTCAAAATAAGTCAGGGCGTGATGTGACAGGTGGTGACAGTACACCTACTTTGAGACAAGAGCTATATTGATGCATGCTTGGTTATGGTTTGAAGTCATATCCAACAATTGTGACAATGACTTTTTACTGTCAACTGAGTTTCATTTTTTAATGATTTCTGCTGGTGGTGTGCCTCCGCAGTTTTTCAACGCAAAAAAATGTGCCTTGGCTCAAAAAAGGTTGAAAAACACTGAGTTAGGTCATCTATTGCAGAGAACACACACATAACACCCTAAATTCAGCTTCTTGAAAGGCATAGAGAATATGGTTTTAAAAGGTTCTAGCTATAGCCAGCGTGACATTTGAAATATGACATCAAAATGCCCATATACATTGTCAAAACGGACAGTGAAAAGTCAAAAAACAAATGCACACTTAGAGATATTATTGTACTTTTTCATATATTTTCATGTCCAATCCATCCATTTATACACCACTTGTCCTGGTCAGGGTTGCAGGTAGGGATGGGTACCAAATTCAGTACTTTTAATAGGTACTGTCTGAATTATGTCAGCACTACCTAGTACCAATTCATGTAAAATCAAACGGTACCAATGCTCGATACATAGGTACCGTCCACAGTCAGTCGGTACTCCCGGGTACCGATTCACGTTTGTTGCATGTGATTGTAATGTCGGCTGCAGTCAAGCACTCAGACTGCATGTAGGTAATGTTAAAAGTGTCCATGTCAACAAAGCAAGAAGAAGATGTTCAAAAGTATAGTAAAACTCCAGATTTCAAAATGCGCGAGCTCAATGCTGATTGCGAAAGGTATGCTACCGATTAACATTAGCGATTTTACATGGCAATTTCAACACCCCCAGATTTGGTAATAAACTACAACTAAGATGCCCCTTACAATCAAACAACTGATGTGTAATAAATACAATACTTAAAAGTTTAAACACTTTTTAGTGATCAAAAAAAGAAAATACTTGCACAAAGACTATGCCAACACATTGTAGTCCATCAACTACTGCCATCTAACATCTTGGCTCAAGCAAACTCATACCGGATAGCTTCTAGGTAATTCTAGGCAAGCATGCCTGTATTGCTTAAAAGTAAGGCTCCGCTTTTCAGGCTAGCTCGGTGCTAATTTACATTGAATTGCCATATATAGTACATGCCACTGTTGCAAACAAGCAGCTGGTGTGTAATAACTACTTACAGTAAAATTACGTTTTTAAACAAGATTGGAAAAATTCTACTTATTGGCACAGTGTACTTCCTGACTACGGCAAACTGAAATTAATGCATACTTGCAAATACGACTCAGAAAATGTAAGAAAACTAACTGTACAGCACAGTTATCATTATTAGCTCAGTGTGCATCCTTCAAAAGATGTGCGTTTAATTTTTAACAAATCAACATTTACTAACACATTAACAAAGACAAAAATACCGGAAATTTGTACCTTTGACTATAGTTCAAACATGCAAGCGACCCATCTCTAGTCACGGGTAAGTTGAAGGCTCTCCACCTGACTTGAGACAAGAAGCAGGACAATGATTTTAGACCTATAGTGCTGACCTCACTGCCAATTAAAACCCTTGAAAGGCCGGTGTGATCAGAACTTTTTAAAAAACATTGAACATTCTCTTGATCCACTGCAGTTTGCTTATAGGCCTAAGAGAGGGGTGGAGGACGCTACACTCACTCTGCTTAATTTGCTTTTTAAACACCTGGAGGGAAATTGATGTCTTTTATTCATTGAGTTTTCATCTGCTTTAAATACGATTCAACATCACATTTGAATTCAATGTCTTTTACAACATTTTAACTTAAAGGAGCCGTATGTAATAATTTCATGTCAAGTCATCATTAAATGGCCCTGATACTGTATTTAAAAGGCATTAATAAATAATGTTCTTTTCGAATACCTCTATAATTGATAACAGTAGTTCAGCCGGGATATGCTCATTTCAAAATTAAACTTACAGCCATGAAATCTTTTTATTTTTTTCATTTCAATGTCCCTTCCTCTACCGTTTGACCAATTAGAAAGTCTGTGAGTGTGTCACATCCAGGTTGCCAGTTACGCACTGCCCTCTTCGTCTGGCTACTGCCACTGGTAAAGTTACTAAACATGTCAGACCTTAGTAAATCTAAAAGGAGTTGTTACGATTCTCAACTTATTCATGACAAAGCCAGGAACAAAATGAGGATTTGTATCGGGTATGCCTTTGAAAGATGGAGACGATTGAAGGCAGAGAAGAACTTTGCATCTGACGCCAAACTTGCTAATTTCCTCCATGATAGGTAAGTAAGGCATTTACGTTTTCTTATTACTTGTAATAAATGAAATTCTTCCTGAAAATAGCCTAATTTCTATGTAAAATGTGTTGGTTAGAGATTTGTTAATGAGAAAACGCTTGTCTATTCAGCTATTATGGTCCCAGCACCTCAACCCCTAGTAAGAGGCAGTGGAAGTTTGAAGTTCCTAGGAGTAGCCCAGTCAATCGAGCTTAGTTTTGGCTGCGTATCTGGCAAACTCAGTGAGGGAGAGAGAGTCTACAGAATTTGGATAGTGGTAGTACCATTTCTGGCCACATTATTACATATGGCACCTTTAAGTAATAATCTTGTGGGCTGAATTTAAGACTTTCAACAAACAGAATGCAAAGAGTCAGAGTGAATCGATTTTTATCAAACACAGAATGTGCTCCTCGACTGGCACCCCACAAGGATGTATGCTCTCTCCAAATGTTTTTTATTCTCTACATAAATATGTGTCAGAGCACTTTTAAAAATCGGACAATTTTAAGCATGCAGATCACACAGCAATTGTCAGTCTGCTTCTCGGCACTAAGAACAAACTTGGGCTTAATATTGATGATTTGATCAAATGTTAGGCAGCATCATATATATAAGGGAACAGTCTTAAAACAAAATATATGTATATTGATTTAAGAAGGCAGGCAGGAATTATGTTTTTTTTGTTTATTTCAATGTCTATGCAAATGGTCAAATAAAGTCATCTTGACCTTGGTCACCAGTCAATGACAGGGCACATTTGGAGACACAATTTGGAATCGCCAATACATCTAAAATGCATATTTTTGGAATGTGGGAGGAAGCGTTTTTACCGAAGAAACTCACGCATGCACGGGGAGAACCTGCAAAGTCAACACAGAGATGCCAAAACAGACGACAGAGATTCACTCATGCTACAGTAGCTCATTCCCCCAAATGACATTTTTTTCATCGGGTTAAAAACTACATTTATCAAATTTTGTCCCAAACTGAGATGACCCTTGTCACTTATAACAAAAGTTGCATAGGAAGCTTTTGCCAACATGGCTGAAAAGAAAAGAAAAAGCTAAAGCTCAAACTTGCTTTCATTTTAATTTATATTTTTATTATTTGCAATGTGTATTTTTGTGAACTAATGGCATTTTCCCTTTGTATAGGCATCTTTTCTAAGCAAACCACACACAGAAGTGCTACTCTCCCACGGGAAATCAGGAATTTGTGGAACATAATAAAGTAACTAAGAAAACAACTACCAAAACTGTGACAGTAGAGTCCTGAGTTGCAAATGGTTTAATTATGACCTTGCAATCAGAGGGATGGCCTTATGTCAGGTGGAACCATAAAAGTGATTGTTATAATGCAGGGGTCGGCAACCCGCGGCTCTAGAGCCGCATGCAGCTCTTTAGCGCCGCCCTAGGCCTATAAAAAAACACACCGATGTTCTCCATGCGCAAACTACTGTTGAAAAATATGTTTCATATGTCAATAAAAATTCATCTTGTAAAAATAAATGTTGGTTTGAATGCATCCCTGCATCACCTTCATATCACATTTCTATCAAGGTGAGACAATTTTCATGCATTTGATCACCTCTGAGCTAGTATGTATATCATGTCCTTCCACACAAAACAAAAGGGACAAATTCAAAGCAAAGTCAGGCAAAATCCTCATAGGCTTACCCAAACTTGGCACTGAGCTAAATAAGCTTTTTAGCTACTGTGAAGATGTGCCAAAACCCTGTGACCCCTAGGAAACTCTTGAAATAACAATTGTTTTGGAGAGATGTGTGATTATTAATGAAGAAATAAACACTCCATTTATGCTACTTACACACTTACACTTAAGTTAATTTTATTTGGCCAGCTCAAATGCAATACATGCAGGTTGCAATAGTGACATGGAGGTGGTGAAGCGAGAAATGATTTGTGTGCAACAATATTTAGGCCGAATGTTGTCATAAAGTTGCACCTTGAAGCTGGATAAACCTGCTTAAAGGCAAACCTGTGCACACTTAATTAAACACAGTGTAACCGGCCGGGGTTAAATGCCTTAAGGTTGTATACTTTGGAAAGGTTTTGGGAAAACCTGAAAGTCGTATAAGGCACTGCACAAGTTCAACAAGCATCAAAGTATAAACTTTGCATGTATTGTTTTTCTTCGTTTTTCACTACATTTTGGTCAAATTTATTACAAAATATAACTATAGTGACTATGCACGGCAGCATCATCCAAAATACACACAAACCTTTAAAATGCATGCAACTTGAAAAGTGCAGCGACGTCTAAAACACACACAAACCCCCAAAACGCATGCAATACAGGAAAATGCAACTCATTAAACATGTAGCTCTATAATATTGTTTTAAAAAAGTTGAATGAATACGGAAAATTTACATTTTCACTTTCTTCTGGGCATCCCGCTCATGTATTTGTAAATCCTTCCCAGACCTGGCGCCACTCATAGGGTATACTCATGGATATTTATACATAGAGACTTGTCAAGCACGTCAATAAAACCGCCATCTTGAGCAGAGGTTTTGTCACGCCAATCAGACCAGTGTGCATTTGACTTGCATCAAAATTTAAATAATTGATAGACCTCGGTTTCAGTGGACTAATGCAGTAAACAGACACTGCTTCCACCTGCTCAAGATGGTGGCAGCATTGACGCATTATTCCAATGGATGGCAGCATCTACGTATTAATACTTATATAGGGATTACTTCCTAGTAGCATGCAGACTTTTAGGGCCTGTTTACACAAAGGTTATCCAGGGTAAATCCCACCTAACCTTATCCGTGTCCACACACAACAATGCCACCGTTTAAGACCCCCTACCCCCGTCCGTCCGCCAGCGCAACGCGACCTAGTACGCATGCGCGGAAAATGCGCATGTCATAGTCACCTCCAGTGTTGCTTTGTGTGCAAGTTCTTAAATGTAACTTATCTGAACAATATCCAATGTTGTGGTATTTCAATTAACTGGAATCCAGTGTGCTGTGGGGCCCTATTGTAGTGAATCACACCTGAGACATCATAAATGAATCAAATCAATCTAGGAATCTGTGGTCAGGACACTCACTCTTTTGCCTTGACCTTCATTGTCCATTCGTTGTTGGTGACTTTATATACTCTGGACCTAGACGTTGAGACCGCGACATACATGGCGAACAATAACTGATACAGTCTGCTTTGCCAGTCCAAAAGCATTCGCCGTTTTTCGTAGTTAGTTTTCCCTCGGCAGCCAAGTAATACAAAGCACACGCTACCTTTTTTATCACATCCACAGGAGCACGCATTCAAGTCGACTACCTTTTTTATCACATCCACAGGAGCACGCATTCAAGTCGACTTTCCTTTGACAAATGGACAAAGTTGTTCGTGCATTTGAAAGTTCTCTTGCCGTCTGAGAAGTGTTGTATCCCAAATAGCTGCAATAGCTTTTTCTTAAGGTATTCATGTGTGATTTACACAAGCGTCTGTACATGTAGAAGAAGGAGAAACCCGGCATTTCTGGATGACTCGCCTTCATATTTCCAGTGGTTACAAAACCGCTTTATTATGAAGCTGGCTGTGGTGCGTTCTTTCTGATGTCACGTCCTGTGTGGGGCGTGGTCTTTCTGGCGTCACTTTCTCTCCGAACTCACTTTGTAAACGATCAATGAGTCCATACAAAGCTAAGTGCCAAAGATTCAAGAAATATACGGCGCACTTACCCATGTAAAAATTTGTCCGAGGAGGGGGACCTTAAACGCTGGTTTAGTGTGGCTGAAACGGGGCTTAGGCTAAATAATTATTCGTTTAAGGGGTTGAACGACTTAGTGTAGACATGGCCTTAGTTTCATCGTACAAATGTTGTGTTTTCCCTGTACTACATGTAGTAAGGGGGTTGTGTGTGTTTTGGACATTTGCCCTGCACTAATGTGCTGAGTTTCTTGAAGTTGCATGTTTCTGAACATCGGTGTGCGTTGCAAGTTGCGTATTTTTGGTGGTTTGTGTGTGTTTTGGACGTTGCTGTGCGTGTACCCTGTACAAGTGTGCTCTGTTTCTTGAAGTTGCATGTTATTGGCGGTTTGCATGTGTTCTGAACGTTGCTGGGTGTTCAAGTTGCGTGTGTTTTGGGGTTTTTGTGTGTATTTTGGGCATTGCTGCGTGTTTGTCCCGAACTTGAGTGCTGTGCTTTATGAAATTGCATGTGTTTTAGTGGTTTGTTGTGTTTTGGACGTTGCTGCGCATTTGCCCTTGTCGGCCACCGTAATGGACCCCTATCATGCCTGACATCACGTCAGATATCAGTAAATTGCATGTGACCTCAGCATACCTCACATAAGTGTTTTGCTTTTCATTTGGATTATTGTGATATTAAGAGAGAGACTAACAGATGCCGTAATGTTAACAAAAGCAAAAAAATGTTTTGAAAAATGTTTGAATTGTCATCTTTGCAATTAATCTGTCATGTCATTGGAATTTTAATTTTCCTGAGGGAACTCTCCTGAAGGAATCAATAAAGTACTATCTATGTCATAACTCTCTGACCACCTTGGCCTACCTTAGTTAAAATCTTCTGTTTTTTTTAATTGCACCAAACTATCAAGAAATTAAGCAGACTTTTAAGGATAGTATTGCCTTTGCATCATTAATAGCTCGCAGGATTTTATTGGAGTGGAAATCACAGTTTTCCCCAAAGGCCTCCCTATGGCTTAAGGAGCTCATGTTTTTCTTAGATTTAGAGAAAATTAAATATAATCTGAGGGGTACACCAAAACAATTTGACTTGACCTGGGGTTGCAGAATTAGTTACATAGCTAAATTAAAGACACTATAGGATAAATGTGACACTCACTGTTGACAATTAACCTTTCCACTTACCTCAATTCTTTTTTTGTTGTTGTTGTTTTTATTTAGTGACACTTCTCTGTATGTTTGTGATTTTTATTTTTGTTGTTATTTTTTTCCTTTTAGTCAGTTCGTGTGATTCTCTATCTGCTGGTGGTGAAGAGGAAGGCAGTACATTGCTACCCACTGTGACTGAAATGTAGGACGGGGAGTGTGAGGGTGTGTTATTATTTTACTTTTATTTTTATTTTATTTTTTGTATTTATTTATTATTTTTTGTATTTTTTTTGGGGGGGGGGACAACAAAAAAGTGTCTGTTTTCTAAGTACCTGTATTATGATTTCCCTATCAAATGAATAAATACATTTTTTTTTTTTTTTTTAATCTTCTGTCAACGGAGAACTGCTGTATTTATTATATATTGGTTTTAATTGTGTTACAAATTGAGAACGGAAAGTGAGAACAGGAAGTCTTAGTAATTGCTATGAAATGTAAAAGGGGTAGAAGTAAATAAGCTCAGCTTCTTCCTACTCCTTTTAGGGTATTTTGTAAGAGGAAAATAGAAATATGTGAAATATGTGCTATCTTTGTGTCATGTTGTAACTGTATGCATGTTCGAAATAAACTTAAACAACAACAACAACGCATCCAACAATTCTGACATGATTTGTTTGGTCATTTTGACATGACTCATTGAGCTCAAGTCAATAGCCAAGATGAGAAGACAGGAGGACACTATTGCAAAACTTGTGTGTGCATGAATGTGTGTGTGTGTATAGTTACGGTAGATATTTAATGAGAGAGGTGCTGAACAGAGGAAGGCAGCAAGGGCAAGACTTTTTGTTTACATCGCAGCAAACACTGACCTTGGCCGCCCCTACTGCAGACCTGGAACAATAAGCAGGAGAGATAAAATAAAATGAGGTCATAGCAGACACTGACTGTCTCATAATTCCCCCTGCGCCTGCTTTCACTATGCACTGTGGGAAATACCCACATTGGCTAATGCCCATCCCAGGTGTGCAGACTTATGAGAGAACACATCAAACACACTCTGTAGCGTCTGCAGGAGTCTTTCCACTTGCACAAGCTTCAAAAAACACAAGTTCTCCAAAAAAAAAATGCATACTTTGCTTCTGAATCCAGAGGATTAGACAGGAATCCACACAAAAAGGAAATTGACTGATACCAGAATCCATCTAAAATACTGCCAAATGCCTCGGAAAACTGACTGAGATGTCTACAGATGGCAAGGCAACAGTCGCTGGACTACAATAAGAAAGAGGAGCTGCTTGTAAGAAACTTAAGGGCAATGCCAAAGTCCCTGTCCCACAATGGGATTTCACCACACCTCATCTGTCAACAGTTAAACATAAAAAAAGGTAACCGTTTGTTTTGCCATGGACTATGAAGTCTGAACTGGTGGTTATTTCAAATAGGCTCGATCATGAAAGTAACTAACAGGAACATGTCTATGATCCTCTGAGTGCTTTTTAGCTAGAAGCAGCTCCATCTGGAACGTGCTGGCTACAGATGAATCTAAAGCACATGGGTCACCTGTGATTGGCTTCATTTTATTTGGTTCAGGGAACAGTTAGTATTTACAGAAACTACATTCCCAGTGCACATTTAATTCGCAATGTCTACATGCGCTCAGTTACAGACATAGAATAAATAAATAAATGATAAATGGGTTGTACTTGTATAGCGCTTTTCTACCTTCAAGGTACTCAAAGCGCTTTGACACTACTTCCACATTTACCCATTCACACACACATTCACACCTGATGGAGGGAGCTGCCATGCAAGGCGCTAACCAGCACCCATCAGGAGCAAGGGTGAAGTGTCTTGCTCAGGACACAACGGACATGACGAGGTTGGTACTAGGTGGGGATTGAACCAGGGACCCTCGGGTCGCGCACGGCCATTCTTCCACTGCGCCACGCCGTCCCGTGAACAATGTCTGCCAGAGGACCGTTGTGTATTATGTCAGTAAACCAGGAGAAGATAATCATAATAAATCCAGTTAAGCGCATACTAATCAAGGCAACAGAAATAAACATTAGGGACGGCGTGGCGCAGTGGGAGAGTGGCCGTGCGCAACCCAAGGGTCCCTGGTTCAATCCCCACCTAGTACCAACCTCGTCATGTCCGTTGTGTCCTGAGCAAGACACTTCACCCTTGCTCCTGATGGGTGCTGGTTAGCGCCTTGCATGGCAGCTCCCTCCATCAGTGTGTGAATGTGTGTGTGAATGGGTAAATGTGGAAGTAGTGTCAAAGCGCTTTGAGTACCTTGAAGGTAGAAAAGCGCTATACAAGTACAACCCATTTATCATTTATTTATTTATTCCTTTTATTTTGTTTCTCTTGAAACATAATTGTAGCCTTTTGTCCACCACAGCTAGCATTTTCATTCCCATCACAAACATGTTAAAAGCTTTGTACAAAATTGTGCATGAAAGGCAGTATGAGAAAGGTAGGTACCATAATTTCTGGACTATGAGACGCAACATTTTTCCCATGCTTTGAACCCTGGGGTTTGTCTAATTATTCAGCTAATTTATGGATTATTCTTATTATTCTTCACAAGCTTCACATCCCACCAAAAAATGTAAACTTGTCACATCAGACCAATGAAATGGCGGGTCATGGTAGACCAAGGGTCGGCAACCCACGCCTTTTGAGCCGCATGTGGCTCTTTAGCGTTGCCCAGTGGCTCCCTGGAGCTTTTTTAGAAATGTATGAAAATGGTAAGAGATGCGGGCAAAAAACATACTGTATATATGTTGTTAATATGGTTTCTGTAGGAGGATAAACATGACGCAATCCTCCCTAATTGCTAGAAAGCCCATTATTTAATATGTTTGTTTATGCTTCACTGATGAGAGTATTTGGCGAGCGCCGTTTCGTCCTACTAATTTTGGTGGTTCTTGAATATACCATAGTTGTGTGGCCTGTGATGCAGCAGTTTATTTACATGTAGAACTTTTTACGACGCTGCCACAAAAAGATGTGTTTTATGCCACTTCTTCTCTGTCTCATTTTGTCCATCAAAGTTTTATACTGTGCGTGAATGCACAAAGGTGTGCTTTGTTGATGTTACTGACTTGTGTGGAGTGTTAATCAGGCATATTTGTTCAGTGCATGACTGCAAGCTAATTGATGTCCATCCATCCATCCATCCATCCATCCATTTTCTACCGCTTGTCCCTTTCAGGGTCGCGGGGGGTGCTGGAGCCTATCTCAGCTGCATTTGGGCGGAAGGCAGGGCACACCCTGGACAAGTCGCCATCTCATCGCAGGGCCAACACAGATAGACAGACAACATTCACACTCACATTCACACACTAGGGCCAATTTAGTGTTGCCAATCAACCTATCCCCAGGTGCATGTCTTTGGGGACATGCACCTGGGGATAATCACATCCTGCTAATTGATGTGAACATGCTATTTAGGCTAGCATCAATATGCCTTGTGTGTAAGTATATTTGAGCTTGTTTAATTTCCTTTACTTATGTCTTCCGTGTGTTTAATTGATATTTGGATGTCTCAGGACACATTATCTGTATGTAACATTGGCTGCATTTCTGATGGTCGTTTGTGTACCATGTTGTTCCAGACCACAGCAAATGTTACCCAGCTTGCCAAATATTGTAATAAATGCATTAGAAGAAGACAGCCTGCTGTTTCCTTTAACTTGGACACTCACATCTATACCTTTGGCCATTCTAAGTCAGTAATTTCCAGGGGTGCTCTCACCCTCTGAGACGAAATGATTTTACAATGCTGTAAAAATGTGTAGAAATTTTTTTTAATTTCAACATTTCTGTCAAAGAAGATTTGCGTCAGCCTGCAACACACATTTCTTTCAGCACGGCATGGTGCCAGGCAGGTGGCTGTTGCAAACAAAACAAATACCTGTGCAAGCAGATATTATCAACATGAACAACGTAAAATCCAAATACCGCACCAGCCTCACAGATAAGAGCTTGCAGTCTAATATCGCTAATACAGACACTTACATACTGTGCTGCCTTCACTATAAGACTAATATGAGGCTTCTATTAGTTTTTGTATTATTGGTCTAATATGGCTTTTTCAACATTTTGTGCTGTCGACCTCTGTTCACATTAAATCAAACACACTCATACAATCATTCAGTCAGCCATTTAGCGACTTACCCTCGTTAGGGAGAAGAAGCAATGCAGCCCCGAGGGCTACTTTATGCAGTGTTACAGGCACTGTCTTTTGTTAAATTTGTGAATGAACACAAGCCCGTGTACATTTTTCATGTTTCAATGTGTATACCTGCGGCTTATAGATTTGTGTGGCCAATATATGTACAAAATAAACATTTTCAAAAAATTTGGTGGCCGCAGCTTATCGTTAAAAATTCTTGCAATGCTACTTTTGCAGACCATTTTTATTTGAAAGCACATTGACTGCTGAAGCAGAGTGGATCGTTAAAGGGGAACATTATCACCAGACCTATGTAAGCGTCAATATATACCTTGATGTTGCAGAAAAAAGACCATATATTTTTTTAACCAATTTCCGAACTTTAAATGGGTGAATTTAGGCGAATTAAACGCCTTTCTATTATTCGCTCTCGGAGCGATGACGTCACAACGTGACGTCACATCGGGAAGCAATCCGCCATTTTCTCACTTTCGTCGGTGTGTTGTCGGGGGGTGTAACAACACGAACAGGGACGGATTCAAGTTGCACCAGTGGCCCAAAGATGCGAAAGTGGCAAGAAATTGGACGAAATTTGTTCAAAATACGAGGGTGTGGGGAAAGCCGACGAAATGGTCAGTCGTTTGTTCCGCACACTTTACCGACAAAAGCTATGCTACGACAGAGATGGCAAGAATGTGTGGATATCCTGCGACACTCAAAGCAGATGCTGACATCAACTCCAAAACTGGACAGATCAGCTTTCAGGAAAAGAGAGCGGATGAGGGTATGTCTACAGAATATATTAATTGATGAAAACTTTATTCATTACTCGCGGTTTTATGTAAATTATTATACATAAACTGTGTTTACCAATAATTTAGCTTAAAAACTTCTTTTTTTTTAATCATTCGAGTACATTCGGGTAGTCTTGTGTAATGCAGTATTTTGTGTCTATTTAGGTATGGTTAACCTGAGTGCTGAAATCGTGGAAAAATATATGTTCTTAGCGCGCCTGAAATGGGCTGTCTGCACTCTCAAAGTGCATGTTGTTGCCAAATGTATTTCATATGCTGTAAACCTAGTTCATAGTTGTTAGTAATTATCTTATCAGACAGTGTTAAGCCGCTGAAATCCGAGTTTGAATCAGAGCTAATGTCGCTATACCTTGCTGTTTGTTTGTATTGGCATCACTGTGTGACGTCACAGGAAAATGGACGGGTGTATATAACGATGGTTAAAATCAGGCACTTTGAAGCCTTTTTTTAGGGATATTGCGTGGTGGGTAAAATTTTGAAAAAAAATTCGTAAAATATAATAAGCCACTGGGAACTGATTTTTAATAGTTTTAACCCTTCTGAAATTGTGATAATGTTCCCCTTTAAGGCACAGCAACAGACTGAGCCAATGAAAGCATAAGTGTTATCAATTTAGGCGGGTATGCTAAAATTCAAAAGTTATAGTAAATAAATAAATAGAAATCTACAAATAACGGGCACCCAGCAGTGTTTTGTATCACTCATATGGTATGGTGCAGTGCAAACAGTACATATAGACTGAAAGACCCCATACACCCTATAAAACGGCATTCCGTTTTTCATCCATTATATTACTGTCGCTGTAATCCAAACATGACACTTTGTTCATCAGTTTCCATATTCAATCTATCAATTTTGAAATCCCTTGAAATGACAGACAATGACAAATGTATCGCTGGAGCTCTAAAATGACTTTAAGACCAAGATGAATGTAATTATGACCAGCAATCCATCAAGTGCCTGATTAACTACAATCCTGTGGCTTCATGTGATCACATTAGCAGGGTGTGGTGCAATACAGCACAAAGTAAGATCTGTGTTTGTGGATTGTCTCCCGCAGCACCACAAAGTGGAGGTGATTGAAATGGGAGACTCCTGCCCAGTTGGCCATCCAGCTGGCCTTCTGCCCAGAGCCTGCAAGGCAGAACACTGCTATTGGCCTATAGCTGTTTCAGGGGAATTTGGTAATTAAAATGGACGGGGACAGAAAAATGCTCCTTGTTTATTCACATGACAACAAAACATTTTGCTGTCCCATCGAGGATCCTTGATGTACTAGAGTGGGCACAGAAGTGAATGGACCCTAAACACCTATATAACTAATAGACTACTGAATTACAATAACTGATTTCTACACTATAAACCATTGATCGCTGAATAACCTGCATTTACAAAAAAATGGAGGGAGCAAGTCGTTCCTGGAACAGTCCCGCCTCTGAGGTAGTGACAGAGCTGGCCAGGATAACACCTGTGTGAACGGTAAATTCCAGGGTAGAGGGACAGTGGTAAGAGTAATTTTGCTGTTTGATAAGTATTGTATACCGTATTTCCTTGAATTGCCGCCGGGTATATATTATCCGCATGCCTCATTTTACCGCCGGGTCAAACTCGTTTCGCAAAATAATTAGCGCATGCTTAGAATTAGCGCATGCTTAGAATTACTGCTGTGTCAAACTTGTTTAGCAAAATAATTAGCGCATGTCTCGTTTTACCGCCGGGTCAAACTCGTTTCGCAGAATATTTAGTATATGCCTCGTTTTACCGCCGGGTCAAACTCGTTACGTCACGAGTGACACTTCACCTTTCAAGGCATCCATCCATCCATCCATCCATCCATCTTCTTCCGCTTATCCGAGGTCGGGTCGCGGGGGCAGCAGCCTAAGCAGGGAAGCCCAGACTTCCCTCTCCCCAGCCACTTCGTCCAGCTCTTCCTGTGGGACCCCGAGGCGTTCCCAGGCCAGCCGGGAGACATAGTCTTCCCAACGTGTCCTGGGTCTTCCCTGCGGCCTCCTACCGGTCGGACGTGCCCTAAACACCTCCCTAGGGAGGCGTTCGGGTGGCATCCTGACCAGATGCCCGAACCACCTCATCTGGCTCCTCTCGATGTGGAGGAGCAGCGGCTTTACTTTGAGCTCCCCCCGGATGGCAGAGCTTCTCACCCTATCTCTAAGGGAGAGCCCCGCCACCCGGCGGAGGAAACTCATTTCGGCCGCTTGTACCCGTGATCTTGTCCTTTCGGTCATAACCCAAAGCTCATGATCATAGGTGAGGATGGGAACGTAGATCGACCGGTAAATTGAGAGCTTTGCCTTCCGGCTCAGCTCCTTCTTCACCACAACGGATCGATACAGCGTCCGCATTACTGAAGACGCCGCACCGATCCGCCTGTCGATCTCACGATCCACTCTTCCCTCACTCGTGAACAAGACTCCGAGGTACTTGAACTCCTCCACTTGGGGCAAGATCTCCTCCCCAACCCGGAGATGGCACTCCACCCTTTTCCTTTTCTTTCAAGGCATCATTTTCCAAAATTGAGGAGGCTAATTTCAATAATTTAAAATCGCATAAATGGAAGAAGATAAAGAGCTATTCAGTAGGATTTAAGGTCCAAGCTATTGAATATGCTAAAAAGAACAGTAAAAATGTTTTATTAATATAGCTGCGTGTGTCAAATATGAGTCATTAAATGACCCCCACCTCATGGTGGTAGAGGGCGCTAGTGATCCCAGGAATCATTCTTGCGACTACTCGGCTGCAGAAGAAGTGACAACAACAGTTTTCTAAACTGGACTTTCAATCGAAGCAGGAGGTAATAATTAAAGGAAGATCTCCATCGAGACAGAGAGACTTTTAAAACTGAAGAAAGATAAGGAAGACTTCTATAAACAAGTTATCGATGCTTTTGTTCAGAAGGAGCGGCGCATGGACTTCATTTATAAGTAAAGGTAAGACCATAATAACATTTTTTTATTAAATGTGCTTTTCATGATGGTATCCTTACATCACACTCAAATTTATAAGCAAAGGCCTACATTTACCGCATGCCTTTGGTAAGCGCCGGAGTGAGAAGAGGTTTTACATCTATAAGCGCAGGCCTAAATTTACCGCATGCCTTTGGTAAGCGCCCAGAGTGAGAGGAGGTTTTAAATTAGTTACCGCCCCGGCGCTAATTCAAGGAAATACGGTACGTCACAACAAACACTGTATGTGTTTGAAACAGGGATTAAAAGTTGCAGAGTAAAAGCACACACAGGTACAGCAACACACCTTGTTTCTTGGTTTTTGTTTACAAATCCATGAGGATATTTGGTTATGGCTCTTGTGTCTATTTCCCAAGCTTTCAATGTAAAAGAAGCTATATTTTTGTATATGAACCTTTACCCATTCCGGTCTTGCAGGATGTACTTTACTGTATGTTAACAAAAGAAAGAGACCATGTTCGTTTTTGGCAACTTCAGTAGAGCCCATGCAAAGAGAAAGCACAGTTTTGTGGCCCCATTCCAAAAGGGACCATCTGTCCCGTGAAGTGGGGGCTAGCCACAACAGCCTATACTGTAACCAAGAGACTGAGAAGGACACAGGAGTTTTGACGTGGCCTACTGGGTCTCCAGAATAAAACCAATATCTATTTCTATCTGCAGACATCCCACCCCCTGCTGCTGATCTCCAACCGCCTGCTGCCCAACCAGGTACTTCCATAATGACAGCCTGTCAGCAGAGCACTCTCCAGAAAAAAAGTGAGGAAAAATCAAGGAAAGGACAGAAATGGTGAGAAGTGCACACTTTTTTTTGCAAATAGGGCAAGCTGTTAGCAGATCTATGACAAGTTGAATTGAAACCCTCAGGAAGCAATATGATCATATATATATATATATATATATATATATATATATATATATATATATATATATATATATATATATATATATATATATATATATATATATATATATATATATATATATATATATATATATATATATATATATATGTGTGTGTATATGTGTATATATATATATATATATATATATATATATGTGTGTGTATATATATATATATATATATATATATATATATATATACCAGTATACGGTATATATGTATGTATATATATATATATATATATATATATATATATACACCGTATTTTTCGGACTATGAGTTGCAGTTTTTTTCATAGTTTGGCCGGGGGTGCGACTTATACTCAGGAGCGACTTATGTGTGCAATTATTAACACATTACCGTAAAATATAAAATAATATTTATTATTTAGCTCATTCACGTAAGAGACTAGACGTATAAGATTTCATCGGATTTAGCGATTACGAGTGACAGATTGTTTGGTAAACGTATAGCATGTTCTATATGTTATAGTTATTTGAATGACTCTTACCATGTTATGTGCAAAACATGGTAACATGCATAACATAGCATATGTTATGTTATATGTTACGTTAACATACCAGGCACGTTCTCAGTTGGTTATTTATGCGTCATATAACGTACACTTATTCAGCCTGTTGTTCACTATTCTTTATTTATTTTAAATTGCCTTTCAAATGTCAATTCTTGGTGTTGGGTTTTATCAAATACAGTTTTCCAAAAAATGCGACTTATACTCCAGTGCGACTTATATATGTTTTTTTCCTTTTTTATTATGCATTTTCGGCCGGTGCGACTTATACTCCGGAGTGACTTATAGTCTGAAAAATACGGTATATATATATATATATATATATATATATATATATATAAAAACATATACCTGTATACATACAAACATATACCATATTTTTCGGACTATAAGGCGCACTTAAAATCCTTTCATTTTCTCAAAAATTGACAGTGCCCCTTATAACCCGGTGTGCCTAATGTACGGCATAAGTCTGGTTGTGCTTACTGACCTTGAAGCAATTTTATTTGGTACATGGTGTAATGATAAGTGTGACCAGTCATACATAAGAGATATGTGTAGACTGCATTATGATGGCAGTAAACAACACCACAACTTTAAATGTTCCACTGAAAATATATAGAACATTACACAGGGCGCTCAAAAATCTGTCAAAATGTTTTAGTACGACTTTGGTCAGCTATGAAGCCGCACCGCATAATGGATTGTCAGCGCATTAAACATACCAGTATTATTATGGTGAGTGTATAAGAACCGCAAAACGGCACCTATTAGCAGACATATTACCTGCCGATTTGTTTCGCAATATTATGCAAAACCTACTTTTCTTACCTTCTAGTACCTGCTGATGTAATTGTAGTCCGTGCCGACGCCATAGTCATAAGCTTCTTCTTTTTCTCTACCTTCTTATGTGGCATTCATCTTCCGCTGTTGCCATTTCTAAATATAAAGTAACGTAAAGTTCTTACTTATATCTGTCAGTAGACTAGCTATCAAAGCGCTAAAAACTGTAGTGGGTTTACATAATTCACCCCTGGAACATTAGTTATTAGAGAGTTTCGGTCGGACGGTTTTTCACGGGACATATTTCCGCCGTTGATGTTGCATTATTGAGCCACGGATGAGAAGATGCTGCTCCATTATTGATCTAATTAAAGTCTGAATGTCATTTAAACAGTTAGCTCCATCTTTTGACACTTCTTCGACTACCGTCCTTGCACGCTACACCGCTACAACAAAGATGATGGGGGAGAAGACGCTGTCGAAGGTGAGCCACGTAGGTAAGACCGCCCACAAAACGGCGCATCCTGAAGAGACGCTCAGAAAGGTACTTGAAAATGGTCTGTAAAACATAATCTATGCAACATTTTCACTAAAGAACCACCATCACATGTTATGTGGACCACAAGATAGTGTTTTAAATGTAGAAAAAAATCATAATATGACCCCTTTAATGCGCGTTATAATCCGGTGCGCCTTTTGTATGAAAAAAGACCTGAATAGACCCGCTCATGGGCAGTGCGCTTTTTAATCCGATGCGGCCTATGGTCCGAAAAATACGGTGTATATATACACCTGTGTGTGTGTGTGTATATATATATATATATATATATATATATATATGTATATATATATATATTCCATTGCATAGTACATTTTTTTTGCTCGTATTGGATTTTAGTGATAAGATCTAAGCCCCTAACGTACTCCGATAGTTTGCACACTGTTCGCTGTACGACCATGTTTTTTTGGTGGATCACCAGTTTCTTTTACTTCAGTTCAAAAGTCAATTAATACAGGCTAAAAGTCATTGAAGACAACCTATACCAGTATCGGCATTTGTTTGGGCAGATCTCCCACATGGATGATCAGTATCTGAGTTGACAGAATGAAACCCTTATCCGAACATCCCTTATTGTTAATGAGCCAACTAAGAAAATTAATAGACATTAGAATAGACATTAGAATAGACATACAAATAGATATAAAAGGACTTAAATATTTGAAAAAATGAGAAGTGGCTCCTCTGATGATTCTATCTGACTCCTCATTTTGCAACCGAACAAAAACATATTTACACATTTCACCAGCAGAAAGCACAGGGGGACATCAAAACATGTTGGTACCGAGAAGCAAGTCCACATCCGCTCACTCACGATGATGGCCGGTAATTTTCTTTTCAAAGTATGTTTTTCACACTTTGTCTAGTGCTGTTGACACAAATCTGGCAGCTTTCGGAGATATAATTCAGCCCTGAGGTCAGAAGCTGAAAGCTCCAAAACCGACAATAGAGTAAGTTTAGTCAACCATGTAGTGTGAAGGGAAGCTGGGCGGACACAAGTGAGCTAAGATGTGGATGAATCACAATTATTAACTAAGCAGGAGCTTCCTGTGCCAAAAACGCAGACTATTACTCTCTTTGATATACAATGACCAGACTACTCATTTATACAAACAGAAATGCAAGTAGTAACAATATATGCACGGATATTCAAAATAGTACATCTTAAACAAACATTGTAAATATCAATAAATATGTATAAAATGTCATGCTTACCTTACTACAAGAGTCCTTTTTCATTACAGTCATAAATCCTATGAGGAGAGGACACACGTATCTGTAAGCCACCGACATAATGAGACCACTGTGGAGTTGCCATCTAACTGCATTAAATCCATCAGCCACTTGTTGAGTGCAAGCCACTCAAAACCACACCAAGTGGGAGAGATCCACGATGCAAATTTGACAGCAGAAAGCCTCTGGGTAAAACAAAAACAGTGCTGCAGCGATCCTCTGCTTTTTACCAATTACAGTATACCAAAAGTTTGGAAAAAGCTTGAGGAATAAGAGTCTAAAAGTAATTAAGGACAAGTCTGGCTGCCTTCAGGGAGTCAATTTGGCGAACTGCATACAGCTGCCCCTTAATGCACACAAGTCTTTCCCTCCCCCTGTGACAAAGCCACCAACAGCTGAATGACACATTAGCATTAGCATATGTAAGAGAAAGTAGGTGGCTTCGCTGGGTGGTGGGGAGAAATACTGCTGGGTAGTGAAGTTTTAGGGGGATGGGTAGACCGTGACATTCAGTGCTCCTATCCCCGAGAGGATGGACAAGTGAGTAAAAAAGAGAGGGAACTTTTTATGACTAAGGCCATGTCTACACTAAGCCGGATAACCCCTTAAACGAATGATTATTTAGCCCAAGCATCGTTTCAGCCACACTAAACCATCGTTTAAGGTAACCCTCCTTGGATAATTTTTTACACGGGTAAGTGCGCTGTGTATTTCTTGAATCTCCGGCTCTTAGCTTTGTATGGACTCATTGATCGTTTACAAAGTGAGTTCGGAGAGGAGGTGACGCCAGAAAGACTGCGCCCCACACAGGAAGTGACGTCGTAAAGAACGCGTCACAGCCAGCTTCATAACAACCTGTTTACACTCGGAGGTAAACACTATAAAAGATGGAGGCGAGTCATCCAGACATGCCGTGTTTCCCCTTCCTCTACATGTACAGACGCTTGAGGAAATCAAACATAAATACTTAGCGATTGCAGCTATTTGGGATACAACACTTATCAGAGGGCAAGAGAACTTTCGAATGTCCGGGTCAGCTGTGATTCTACTTACCGGAAACTTTGTCCATTTGTGGTAGGAGAGACAACGAGAATGCGAGCTCCAGTGGATGTGATAAAGAAGTAGCATGTGCTCTGTATTACCTGGCCGTCGAGGAAAACGGCGAATGCATTTGGACTGACATAGCAGACTGTATCAGTTATTGTCCGCCATGTATGTCGTGGACTCAACATCAAGGTCCAGAGTATATAAAGTCACCAAAAAGGAATGGACAATGAAGGTGAAGGCAAAAGAGTGAGTGTCCTGACCAGATATCTAGATCCCTAGTTTGATTGATGTAGAATGTTCTTTATCACATTGTTTGCGTGTCTAATAAAGATTTGATTAATTTATGATGTCTCAGGTGTGATTCACTACAATAGGGCCCCACGGCACACTGGATTCCAATTAATTGAAATACCACAAGACTGGATATTGTTCAGATAAGTTAAATTTAAGAACTCTCACACAAAGCAACACTGGAGGTGACTATGACGTGCGCATTTTCCGCGCACGCGTATTAGGTCACGTTGCGCTGGTGGACGGAGGGGGGAAGGGGTTCTTAAACGGTGGCATTGTTGTGTGTAAACACGGATAAGGTTAAGTGGGATTTACCCTGGATAACCTTATCCGGCTTAGTGTAAACGGGGCCTAAAGATGTGCAGTCCAGGTCAAGACACGGACCTTTACAATTCTCGATAGTAAGTGCGAAAGAAAATGGAGGAATCCCCATATGATAGTCCTGCAGAACCACATTTTAGGGAAAAACACACAACAGAAATGACATGCTGTCTTTATGCTCCAGAATGAGCTTGCATATTCAGACCTGGAACAGGAGCGGTTGAGGAAAAAGAGGTGTCATCACTGCAGGGGAGCGCCACCGTTAGCAGCTGTAGTTATACTCACAACACAGCTGTTTTCGCATATTAACTCCAGACCAAGTCTTAAACATCAGGTCCAAATATAGTGTGGAGTTGCCCTTTCACCTACAAGAACATATCAGAGAGAACCTGGATACGATTAGCAAAGTTCCTCATCTGCGCATATGCAGGTCAGAAATATTGCTGCCTCACTTTCTTTGGGCTCTTACTATAAAATATTTTTGTATTTTACCTTTGAATGTTTCTGTTTTTTTCTGCAGTCCCACTTCAGAAATGGTATATTAACACAAACTCGTTTCAGAGGAATACCACAAAGTTAAAGGGGACCTATGTTGATTTTCTTCCTTTCTGACTTATACAGTCATGGTCAAAAGTTTACATACACTGGTAAAGAACATAATGTCATGGCTGTCTTGAGTTTCCAATAATTTCTACAACTCTTATTTTTTTGTGATAGAGCGATTGGAGAACATATTTGTTGGTCACAAAAAACATTAATGAAGTTTGGTTCGTTTATGAATTTATTATGGGTCTACTGAAAATCTAACCAAAACAGCTACATTTTTCACATGGACAAAGATCAGACCTTTTGGTGGAAAGTTCTGTGGTCAGATGAAACAAAAATGTTGCTGTTTGGCCACAATACCCAGCAATATGTTTGGAGGAGAAAAGGTGAGGCCTTTAATCCCAAGAACACAATTCCTACCGTCAAGCATGGTGGTGGTAGCATTATGCTCTGGGCCTGTTTTTCTGTCAATGGAACTGGTGCTTTATAGAGAGTAAATGGGACAATGAAAAAGGAGGATTACCTCCAAATTCTTTAGGACAACCGGAGGTTGGGTTTTGGGCGCAGTTGGGTGTTCCAAAAGGACAATAACCCCAAACACACGTCAAAAGTGGTAAAGGAATGGTTAAATCAGGCTAGAATTAAGGTTTTATAATGGCCAGGTTCTATAATGGCCTTCCCAAAGTCCTGACTTAAACATGTGGACAATGCTGAAGAAACAAGTTAGTGTCAGAAAGCCAACAAATTTAGCTGAACTGCACCAATTTTGTCAAGAGGAGTGGTCAAAAATTCAACCAGAAGCTTGCCAGAAGCTTGTGGATGGCTACCAAAAACACCTTATTGCAGTGAAACTTGCCAAGGGACATGTAACCAAATATTAACATTGCTGTATGTATACTTTTGACCCAGCAGATTTGGTCACATTTTCAGTAGACCCATAATAAATTCATAAAAGAACCAAACTTCATAAATGTTTTTTTGTGACCAACAAGTATGTGCTCCAATCACTCTATCACAAAAAAATAAGAGTTGTAGAAATTATTGGAAACTCAAGACAGCCATGACAGTATGTCCTTCACAAGTGTATGTAAACTTTTGACCACGACTGTATATGGCCCAGAAAAGGTGGTTACAATCTTGGATACTCGTGTTAAACAATGCCAAAGCATCAAATCATTTGGTTCATGCATTTGGGCGTGAGCTTGCACACAGTGTTGGATGCTTCTGCCTGTGGGGTTTTGCAGTCTGGCTACGTTGTGACAACACAGTGAGGTGGACGTACTTATTTGGACATTAAGTAAAGCCATCAGCTATCAGCTATCAGATGGGAGCTCCGTATGAGACCAGCTGAGTTTGACGAAACATAAGAAAAATCTTTAGGATAAAAGTATTATTTTCATCTGATCTTGACATGGGCACAGTAACACTGATGTGCGGCATTCCGTGACATAAATGCTGCTTAAAGCAGCTTTTTTATGTATCAATCTGAGAGCGTGCAGGTGTACCTAATGTACTTAAGGTGTGCCTAACCGAGTGAATCTATAACATTATTATGAAGTTTCCTACCGCGTCTGGGGAAAAAAAGCTGACATCCATCTTCAAGATGTATACTGTATTTAACAGTGTATATTTACAAGATACATTCTGATACGTTTAGAGAGGGTGAAGCGTGGTTTCATTTGCAATCTCAGAACGCCTCCAGGAACCAACAACCTGGAGACACATGCAGAAAGAAAGTTAAAAATGTGACTGTGGAGCAAAATTTCCGCACAATTTATACTAAAGCATGTCTAATACACATCATAAGGAAGGGTTTTAAATGTAGATTAAAATCATCACATGTCCTCTTTAAAGGGGAACTGCACCTACATTTTTATGCCTGAATATACTGCGAATGAGCTACAAGTTTTAGAAGATGTGTGCTAAACAGATCAAGCTTTAGTGAAATACTAAGTACCATGTGCTAAACCATAAATACAAACTATGAACTTAATAAAATAATAACTTACTGTACAATATCTGCTCTCACTGGGATACTGACTTTTAGGATGTTCATATCTTCCCGTTTAGATAAAGAGTTAATCATAATCCTCATGTTGTATAAAAAAAAAAAAAAAAAAAGCGCAAACGAGCTTCTTATCGTGTCTTTCTCGTTTTCTTAAAGAGTTGACCAACTTCTCGATTTATACCTTTTACAAATGAGAGGCATGATTGATAATGTAAAATTAACTTTCACCGGCTCAGAGGCGTTGCAGGAGCAACAGCTCGATATGTCATTACAGTAGCTAGTTACCTCTCTGTGATCACAGGGCCGCTAAAAATAGTTCCTTGACGTTAGCACTTATAATAACAATATCACTAATACTTGGTTAACACTTAAGTCACAAGATGTAAATTGAGTATTTTTTAGAGGGCTTTTTGAGTGCAATAGAGTACTCCCATTTGCTGCATTAGGCTGTTTTCCACCAAAAGTTCCTGGTTCCTGGAACCTCTAGTTCCTGGAACTATTGGTTCCTGTACAAGCGTGTGGTTTGTGTGTCGACCGCATTTCACAGTTCAGGGCAGTTTATGCAAATCAGGCTGATGACGAATGGAGGAGTGGTTTACTATATTTCTACACTGATACCATGTCAATAAAAAGACAATATTAGGTCATAGTTCTTTTACTAAAAAGTAAGTAAATGAAATACAAAGCAATAATATACAAAACGATATGATTGAAAAAATAAAGTGAACCGAATTGTTCATACAAAGTCAGGCTTTTGTCTGCAATGTCCAACAGTCAAAAAGTAGTCTTCTCAGTAAATGATAAATTCATGAGGCGATTCCTTGAGGTCTATTTCAGCGGCACATAACCATATATAAATATTAAATGTCAGTGTTTATCTCACGCCAACAACGTAAACACATCGGCTTTAGCGTTAGCTTGTTAGCATTAGCATTCTATTTACTCGGGTTGTGGGTAATAACTACACAAATGGAGTGTCACTGGCTACTTTTACAACATTTAATAAAGTAAATAGTTATTAATTAACCTTCATGCCACTCGTGCGTACTGCTTCCTTTATTTCACATTTATCTACCAAAGCAGGAGCTAAGGTCATTGCTTCGAGTCCGGCTTCATACTCCTCGGTATTTATGTTTAAAAGAGTCTGTACACTTCTTGTGGCATCGCGTATCGAACTTAAGTTTGTAAAAGTATTAAACAACATTAAAATGTGTAGATAGAGTTTAAAGAGTACGACTGTGTAAAAAAAACTGCAATATAGTTCCACTGATCATTGTTCTTCAGCACACAGATGCCCCACCAAAGTTGATGCAAGTCGAAAGTTCCTGTCTGCCTTTTCTTTGTTGTCAAGTTTGTTGTAACAGAAATACATAAGAAATGAGAAATAAATAAGCCATCCTTGCATAACTTTACTCCGCAATAGCGGTCGTGTGTTTGTAAAAAATAAGTATTAGGCACGCCCCCAACGGTGTTCAACTAATCAGCGTTCAACAGCACAGCCCGCCCCCAAAAAGGTTCAGGGTATCTTCAAAAATCCCCACCTTGCTAGGAAGAACTTCAAGAGGTTCCCAAAGAACTAAATCTACCCGGGTTGTTTTTGGTGTAAACACTTTATTTACCCGGGTGAGTAGGAAGCATTCTTGACAACCCTCCCGGATTTTCCGGGAGACTCCCGAAATTCAGCGCCTCTCCCAAAAATCTCCCAAAATTCAGGCGGAGCTGGAAGCCACGCCCCCTCCAGCTCCATGCGGACCTGAGTCCGCTTTCCCACAATATAAACAGCGTGCCTGCCCAATGATGTTATAACTGTAGAATGATCGAGGGCAAGTTCTTGGTTTCTTATGTGGGTTTATTGTTGGCAGTTTCATTAACGTCCTGCCAGCGCGGCAACAACACACAACAACAGCAGTCACGTTTTCGTCTACCGTAAAGCAGTTCGTCTGCCGTAAACAGCAATGTTGTGACACTCTTAAACAGGACAATACTGCCATCTAGTGTACATGCATATGTGACAATAACATCTAGGGCTTTTAGAGAGTGCAGAGCACAACTGCGCACGCAACAAGGAGACGAAGCAGAATGCACCATCAGAGAGGGTGTTCAGCATGGTTAGAAAAATAGTGACAGAGAATAGAACAAGGATGGACAATTCAACCCTTAACTCAACAATGAGTAGATGAGTGTTATGTGTGTATATGTGTAAATAATTGAACACTGGAATTCAAGTATTTCTCTTTATATATATATATATATATATATATATATATATATATATATGTATATATATATATACTGTATATAGAATTCACTGAAAGTCAGGTATTTCTTATATATATATATATGTATGAAATACTTGACTTGGTGAATTCTAACTGTAAATATACTCCTCCCCTCTTAACCACGCCCCCAACCACGCCCCCCCCCCCACACCTCCCGAAATTGGAAGCCTCAAGGTTGGCAAGTATGGTAGGAAGGTTCCTGAAAAAGTTGCTGCGGTGGAAAAGGGCCTATTAATAGCCACCTCATACTTGCCATATTTTACGAATTTGAATGCATAAAAAAGGAAAAACATAAGTGTTCTTGTCTTACATAAGAATTGTGAATGATAAGCAAAATTCTAAAAAAAAACGGGAACTGCCCTTTTTTTTTTACATTAATCGACTCCATAGGTTAAAGTTACAATATTAAAAAAATAGAGTTGTATCGTACGATAAACATTTTAACATCACACTACCATATATTTTGTAAAATCGCACAGCACTATCGCTGAGGTAGGCTTAGGTGTGTATTGCCAAGGACCACAACCACGACAACACACTGCGGACCTCCACAAATAAGGTCTTGAACAGGCCTATTGCATGAACATGCCCTCTATTTTTAATGCCATTTTCACTATAATAACTTACTGTTTGTGAGCTTGTTGTATTAGGGTACTGGTATGAAAATTCCCAGAAGTATATCAGTCCACTTGGTAAGTTAATATGAGAAAAAGTCAACCTTAACACATTACGGCTAAATACAGACTAGCCCTGAGTTTTGTTGGTAGTCTTCTTTGTATGGTAAAACATAATTGAATTTTAGTGTGCCTAATTGGAGGAACAGTAAAAAGGTGTCATTGTAACCACTTCCCTGTTGATTGCTTTGCTGAGTTTCTTACTGCTTTGCATTATAATAGCAGGAAATGACTGACTTTAATCAGGCTGAATGAATGAATGGCAGCAAGTACACGTCTATGTGCCACATTCTGCTTTGATCCAGCCTCCACAGGCATGTTCCCAGCCTTGATTGGGGCGAAGGGGAAGGAAGGAGTTTTATTTGAGGAGTGGGAAGCCCCAAGAGGTAACACTTAAATTTTCTTGTCACTGCATCCTAGTAGACAGAGGAACTATTCATCAGCCTACACATGTGCAGCAGAGCCTGTGGAGGAACACACAAACTCACGAATACTGCTTGTTTGCACATAGAAGACCAAGTCTGATGGGTAATTTACATAGCAAGGGTAGTCACTACAGGAATGGATACACATACACGACAACCTACATTTACAAACACTGAAAACACATCTTAACAGCGCTTCTTTAAAATATACAGGGTGATTTTAGGCCCTGTTTACACTAAGCCGGTTTACCCTGGAGAACTGGTTATCACACCTAACCTTATTCTTGTCCACACACAACAATGCCACCGTTTAAGACCCCCGTTCACCTCCGTCATCCGGCGCAACGCGACCGAGTATGCATGCGCAGAAAATGCGCACGTCATAGTCATCTCCAGTGTTGCTTTGTGTGTAAGTTCTTAAATGTAACTTATCTGAACAATATCCAGTGTTGTGGTATTTCAATTAACTGGAATCCACTGTGCTGTGGGGCCCTATTGTAGTGAATCACACCTGAGCCATCATAAATTAATCAAATCTTTATTAGACACGTAAACAATGTGATAAAGAACATTTTACATCAATCAAACTAAGGATCTAGATATGTGGACAGGACACTCACTCTTTTGCCTTCACCTTCATTGTCCATTCGTTTTTGGTGACTTTATATACTCTGGACCGAGACGTTGAGTCCTCGACATACATGGCGGACAATAACTGATACAGTCTGGTTTGCCAGTCCAAATGCATTCAACGTTTTCCGTAGTTTTCCCTCGTCAGCCAGGTAATACAAAGCACACGCTACTTTTTTTTTTATCACATCCACGGGAGCTCGCATTTTCGTTGTCTCTCCTTCGACAAATGGACAAAGTTTTTCGCTAAGTAGAATCACAGCTGACTTGGACATTCGAAAGTTCTCTTGCCGTCTGAGAAGTGTTGTATCTGAAATAGCTGCAATCGCTTTCTCTTAAGGTATTCATGTGTTATTTCCACAAGCGTCTGTACATGTAGAAGAAGGAGAAACTCGGGCATGTCTGGATGACTCGCCTCCATATTTCCAGTGGTTAGCTCTGATCTCCGAAACCGCTTTATTATGAAGCTGGCTGTGGCACGTTCTTTCTGGCGTCACTTCCTGTGTGGGCACGGTCTTTCTGGCATCACTTCCTCTGCGAACTCACTTTGTAAACGATCAATGAGTCCATACAAAGCTAAGTGCCGTAGATTCAAGAAATACACGGCTGACTTACCCGTGTAAAAATTTGTCCGAGGAGGGGGACCTTAAACGCTTGTTTAGTGTTGCTGAAACAGGGCTTAGGCTAAATAATTATTAGTTTAAGGGGTTAAACGACTTAGTGTAGACATGGCTTTAAATAAACACAGACATTAGAGAGGATTTGATCTATGACCAAATACAAGAATGGACTGAAAGAGAAGCACATTACTTTTACTGTGACATTTAGGGCTAGTTTAATCAACATATAGTCAGCATTTGTTCTCTCTGTGGTTTATTTGTAATACAAACTATTTTGCATAAAATACTTCCTACACCCTGCATACATTCCCTGGCTTGTTTAGACTTTTGAAATGTAACATTTTGGCTTTGACACTTAAAAGTGATAATATGCCTATAAAGAAATTAAGGTTGTGTGGATATTAAGCACCCCCCGCGACCCCGAAAGGGACAAGCGGTAGAAAATGAATGGACAGACGGTGGGATATTAAGCAACCAGTGCACAACCTCGGAAAAGAAAAGGGTGCGCTTGACCAGGGTGTTAATTCCAGTTTTTAAATGATTAGTATGTACTTACGTGGAAAGTTGAGAAAATTACTTATTGTCAGTAAAGCATTGATAATGAGTACCGTATTTCCCGGACTGTAAGGCGCATTTAAAATATTTTTTTTTTCCTCAAACCTCGACAGTGCGCCTTATATAACTCGGTACGCCCTAATGTAAGGAATATGTTTTTATTTCGTACATGGTGTAATGATGAGTGTGACCAGTAGATGGCAGCCAAACATAAGAAATAAGTGTAGCCTGCACTATGATGGGTCTCAAGTAAACACCACCAACATTTTAAATGTTCCATTAAAAATATAGAACATTTCACACGGCGCTCAAAAATATATCAAAATGTTTTAGCACGACTTTGGTAAGCTATGAAGCCGCACCGCTTTAAGGATTGTACTGTGCTTCAACATACGAGTATTATTATGGTGTGTGTGTGTGTGTAAGGTAGACATTATCTGGCATTTTGTTTTGCGATATTATGCAAAAGCAACTTTTCTTACCTTCTGGTGCCTGCTGAGTTGTATTTGGGATCTGCGTAAATCCTGAAAAATTGCGCGCATTCGCACCGATGCTGTAGTTGATAAGTTTCTTCTTTTTCTCTATCTTCTTGTGACATTCATCCTCCGCTGTTGCCATTTCTAATATAAAGTAGTGTAAAGTTCTTACTTACATCTGTCAGTAAACTCCCCATAAAAGCGCTAAAACATACCGGTGTAGTGAGTTTACATTATTCACCTAAAGAACTTTAGTCATTAGAGTTCCAGTCGGACAGTTTTTCACGGGACACATTTCCGGTGTGGTTGTATCCGGATGAGGAGATGCTGCTCCGTTATTGATAGGGATGTCCGATAATGGCTTTTTTGTCGATATCCAATATTCCGATATTGTCCAACTCTTAATTACCGATACCGATATCAACCGATACCGATACATACAGTCGTGGAATTAACACATTATTGTGCCTAATTTGGACAACCAGGTATGGTGAAGATAAGGTCCTTTTTTTTTAAATTAATAAAATAAAATAAGATACATAAATTAAAAACATTTTCTTGAATAAAAAAGAAAGTAAAACAATATAAAAACAGTTACATAAAAACTAGTAATTAATGAAAATGAGTAAAATTAACTGTTAAAAGTTAGTACTATTAGTGGACCAGCAGCACGCACAATCATGTGTGCTTACGGACTGTATCCCTTGCAGACTGTATTGATATATATTGATATATAATGTAGGAACCAGAATATTAATAACAGAAAGAAACAACCCTTTTGTGTGAAAGAGTGTAAATGGGGGAGGGAGGTTTTTTAGGTTGGTGGACTAATTGTTAAGTGTATCTTGTGTTTTTTATGTTGATTTAATAAAAAAATAAAAAAAAATTTTTAAAAACGATACCAATAATAAAAAACCGATACCGATAATTTCCGATATTACATTTTAAAGCATTTACCGGCCGATAATATCAGCCTGCCGATATTATCGGCCGATAAATGCTAAACTATAATCTCTAGTTATTGATTTAAGTAAAGTCTGAATGTCGTTAAAACAGTTAGCTCCATCTTTTGACACTTCTTCCACTCCCGTCCTTGCACGCTACACCGCTACAACAAAGATGACGGGGAGATGACGCTGCGGAAGGTGAGCCACGTAAATAAGACCGCCCACAAAACGGAGCATCTGGAAGCGACTGTCAGAAAACGGCTTGAAGATGATCTGTAAAACATCATCTATGCAACATTACATGTTATGTAGACCACAAGGAAGTGTTTTCAATTTAGAAAAAAATTATAATAATATGACTCCTTTAATGCGCCCTATGATCCGGTGTACCTAATATATGAAAAAATATAGAAAACAGACCATTCATCTGCAGTGTGCCTTATAATCCCGTGCGACCAATTGTTCATAAAATACGGTAGAAACTACCATAACGGACACAAGATTATTTTTTGAAAACATTGCCATCTGTTTCTGTTTTCATGCCACATAAAAAAAGGAGTACGCCATGCATATTTGTATGTGGGGTCGAGGAGACATTGTTGTACAATTGAGCAGGCAAAATTATATATGAATTTGTGTTTTCAGTTCAAATGAAAGGAAACAGCACCAAAGCATCTTGTTGATTCCTTTGTCAACATTGAGGACAAAGAAACTCAGCATGGCAGTGCGGCAGCCACTTAGAAGTGCTTTGTAATGACTTTACTCAAACAGGTAAAATTGCATTTATACAGCAAGAAGCAACACCTTTAGCTTGATTGCTTCCACCAGTGTTCATTTACTAATCTGCAGACAACTAAAGGCATCTGTATCAGACGAGACTGAGTCTGAGTGATGACAGCCAGGCATGTGATGTATTTGCTCTTTAGTATTTTTAGTCCCACTGATAACAGCATGCTATGGAAGAACAAGGTCCTCCTTAGTTATGCAGAATGGAGATGAACCGTTAAGGAAAGCGGTCTTTTATGTCCAGCAGAGAGGCTGAACAGCTGTCCAGCAAGAGGCAGAATACAGCCACTCCTCGCCATCTCTGTTTGTTCTGTAAATCTTGTTTGGTTCATCAGAGAACAGAGGGATAAGCTGCCACTATTTTCCGACCATGCCACTCCATCTCTGAACAAGAGAGCATAAAAGAGAAGGGGGCTGTTGGCACGAGGTGAGGGGGTGGAAAGTAAACACAGGCTTGCATCCCTCTATCTTGTTGCTAAGCAACTTTTTGCCATGAGTGACAGCAGACGTCCTTTATGAACAAAGACAGAAGTTGAGGGAGGGGAAGGAGAGAGCGGTGCAGAGATGAACGAGTAACCCTGTGAATATCCATAAGACTGCAGACTACTGGTTTAACTCTGGCAATACACTCAGAAGACGTACCAGTGTGATGGGTTCACCTGTATGATCTAATGTGTAATGAAAATGTCATTACACAGATAATAATGCTCCACTTTGAATAACGATCAAGCAGATGTCCTCGTAGTTTGCAGGAGCAGGAAACTTTTAAAATAAGTGTCTAAATAAGATGCAGCAACATTTCTTTACCTACCTTAAAATGTTCCTTTAATACTGACAACATCGGCACTGTTTTCATACGTTTGTAATTCTGGACCTAAAGATGATGTCGACAGATATAATTATCCCAAAATAGACACAGTAGTAATTTCAGCCTTGTTCTCTGACTAGTTTCAGCACACTTTGAAATGCCCACTTTCAAACTCCAAAATGTGGGCAGCCTACTGACGTCACATACAATTCCATATTCCGTAGTATGTGTTTTGGTAGAATTTGGTAGAATCCCCATATTTTCGCGCAGAATTTGAATTAATTATCAAATACGGTTGCCAGATGCAGTGTTGTAGGTTGTAGCAATACAATCAAATAAGGGGTCAGTGTGCATACATTTCCAAATGATGGGAATAAGAGGAAAGTATGAACCTCTCTCCAGTCAGATTGACTCGCGCAAGATGGGACGGTCCAAGCAAGAAAAGTGTAATTTGAATGATTTTGACTTTGAAGAAGAAATGTTTTGGTCAGAGTTTAAATGGAAAAGATTTAAAAGACAGTTGAGGGGAGAAAGAGTCAGAACCTTTGGAAAAACAGAGAAAGGAAAGCATAGCTGGCACTCAGAAATGAGAGAAAAAGAAGGTAAGTAGCTAGTAGTCTATTTTGCATCCTCTTCTGCTGACGTTTTCCTCAAGATGGTTAAGGAAATGCTGGAAGAGCATAAGGAAACACAGGCCATGGTGTTTATAGGAGAGATGGAAGAGCACGGAAGTGCAGAAATGGCAATTATTTTATGTATGCATGTATGTATGTATATATATATATATATATATATATATATATATATATATATATATACATACATATACACATACACACATATATATATATATACATATATATATCCAGGGCTCGCATTTAACCGCGGCAAAAGACGCGACCGCCCTTGTGACTTGCCGTAATGCCCTAAAAAATTGAACAAAATTGACGGCAATAACATGCTGTGACCGCCCTTGAAAGTTCCAGACGGTTAGTGAAACCGTCTAATTTTTTAATTACCGAAAAACCGTCATATAGCTACATGGACTTTGCTCCGGAGATTTCCCCTCGGAGTAAACGATGCCAAGCGCTTGGTTTAACTTGGTTTAATATATATATATGTAGCTGAGATAGGCTCCAGCGCCCCCGCGACCCCGAAGGGAATAAGCGGTAGAAAATGGATGGATGGATATATATATATATATATATATATATATATATATATATATATATATATATATATATATATATATATATATATATATATAGAGTGTATATATATGTATGTATACATCGACGTCCCACTGGGGTGAGTTTTTCCTTGCCCTTATGTGGGCTTTGTACCGAGGATGTCGTTGTGGCTTGTGCAGCCCTTTAGGGCTATATAAATAAACATTGATTGATTGATTGATATATATACAAATACATATACATGTATATATACATATATATATGTATATATATATACATATTTACATATACATATATATGTAAATATATACATATATATGTGTATATATATATATATATACATAAATATATACATATATATGTATGTATATATACACATAAATATATATGTATATATACATATATATGTGTATATATATACATATATGTATATATATACACATATATGTATATATATACATATATGCATATATATGTATGTATATACATATATAACATATGTGTATGTATATACATACATACATACATACATACATACATTATATATATATATATATATATATATATATATATATATATATATATATATATATGTATGTGTGGGAAAAAAAATCACAAGACTATTTCATCTCTACAGGCCTGTTTCATGAGGGGGGGTACCCTCAATCATCAGGAGATTTTAATGGGAGCATTCGCATACCATGGTTTATATAGGGCACAGAGTGGGTGGGTACAGGCTGGCCTAGGGGCGTGGTGATTGGCTCATGTGTTACCTAGGAGGTGTTTCCGTCTATGGCGGCATGTTGTTACAATTTCGCTGCGCTTGTTGAGGGATGACAGGTCTGGACGGTAAATAATAAACAGTTTCTCTTTCAAGCATAGGTTGCATCTTTTATTACCACTATTGTAAGGTGTGCTGGATGCAAGAATTTGCCATGTTATTGAATATTCAACATTATTGTCTTTGAGGTCCCAAATGTGTTTGCTGAGTTCTGTGGTATTTCACAGGTTTTTGTTCCTGAAAGAAGCCTTGTGATTGTTCCATCTGGTTTTGAATTCACCCTCGGTTAATCCTACATATGTGTCGGATGTGTTAATGTCCTTGCGTATTACCTTAGATTGGTAGACAACTGATGTTTGTAAGCACCCCCCGTTGAGGGGGCAATCAGGTTTCTTTCGACAGTTACATGCTTTGTTGGTTTTGGAGTCGCTCTGTCTGGGGGTCGACGGCTCATTTGCAATTGTTTTGTTGTGGTTTGAGATGATTTGTCGTATATTGTTCATGCAGCTGTAGCTCAATTTAATGTTGTTCTTGTTGAATACTTTTCTTAGGGTGTTGTCTTTGGGAAAGTGTTTGTCAATCAGATTGAGGAATTTGTGTCCAATGTTCGTTGAGACGTTTTTGCTGTATGGGGGGTTGTACCAGATGATGTCGTTTCGTTTTCTGTTCTTTTTTGGCTGGTTTCCTGGCGTGGGTTCATAGGTGAGGGTGAAATTGTATCCGCTTTCATCAAGGGCTTTTTGGTACGGGGGGGTTGCTTGGTCAAATTCAGCTTTGCTAGATGACAGCAAATTTATTGATTCCGGTAGGTATTCTTTTCGTGGTGGTGGGTGGGTGGTTGCTGTCATGGTGCACGTATTGGAGTGTTGTGTTGGGTTTCGTGAATGGTTGGTAGCTGTTATTTCTCAGGTTGAAAGTGACGTCAAGGAAGTTGACGGTTTGCTTGTTGGCTTCAATCGTGATCCATAGGCCGTTCTCTTTGAAAATTTGGCATATGCGCTTCTTGCGAGAATACCAAGAAGCGCATATGCCAAATTTTCAAAGAGAACGGCCTACGGATCACGATTGAAGCCAACAAGCAAACCGTCAACTTCCTTGACGTCACTTTCAACCTGAGAAATAACAGCTACCAACCATTCACGAAACCCAACACAACACTCCAATACGTGCACCATGACAGCAACCACCCACCCACCACCACGAAAAGAATACCTACCGGAATCAATAAAAGGCTATCGATGCTGTCATCTAGCAAAGCTGAATTTGACCAAGCAACCCCCCCGTACCAAAAAGCCCTTGATGAAAGCGGATACAATTTCACCCTCACCTATGAACCCACGCCAGGAAACCAGCCAAAAAAGAACAGAAAACGAAACGACATCATCTGGTACAACCCCCCATACAGCAAAAACGTCTCAACGAACATTGGACACAAATTCCTCAATCTGATTGACAAACACTTTCCCAAAGACAACACCCTAAGAAAAGTATTCAACAAGAACAACATTAAATTGAGCTACAGCTGCATGAACAATATACGACAAATCATCTCAAACCACAACAAAACAATTGCAAATGAGCCGTCGACCCCCAGACAGAGCGACTCCAAAACCAACAAAGCATGTAACTGTCGAAAGAAACCTGATTGCCCCCTCAACGGGGGGTGCTTACAAACATCAGTTGTCTACCAATCTAAGGTAATACGCAAGGACATTAACACATCCGACACATATGTAGGATTAACCGAGGGTGAATTCAAAACCAGATGGAACAATCACAAGGCTTCTTTCAGGAACAAAAACCTGCGAAATACCACAGAAAAAAAAAAGCAAATTTTTTACGAAAATTAAATTTTTATAATTATGTACAAATTTTGCAGCAAACACGCTAATCCTATACGTTTCTAGCCTGGCTCTAAAACGAGTGAATACAGATTGTTTTTTTCAGAGAAATGCTTATTTCTGTTTCTGAGGTAAACCGGAATACTCAACAATGAAATGCAAAAGATAAGTCGCTTTTGCAAAAAATGAAGTTTTACTTTCTAGTTGAGAATGGTGTAAACTAATTAGTGGTACTCACAGCTCAAAATTGGCAGAATGGCGTCCATTGTTTTTTTTTGCCTGAACTCTTCATTTAGTCATTCCCGTATTCTTTTTTATATATATGTTAAAATGTCAATACATCTTCCATTGCAAACAGATGTTTATCAGCAGAAAACCCTTTAGGAGTACTGACTTTTCCAAAATATACAAACTAGACTTTGGCATACTGTAGTGTAGGTTATCTGATAATAGACCTTGCTGACATTTGAACAGCATAGATGTTGTTCTTTTATCCATAAGGAACACACAGCATTTTTATTAACAATTGTAGGCATTAAAATTAGCAACCCAATAATGCCCGTGCCAAGGGGCTGCCTTTCATTGGACATTTGGCAAAAGCGAGAGAACGGGATGCCAGATTAGGGGTGTGCTGCTCTGCATATGTGTGCGGAGGTAGCGGGTTGACAGGAAGCAGAAGGCAAATGACAGTGGAAACCATATTGTAAACAGCAGAATAGAAGTAACGGGCAAGGTGACAAGTCTTGTAAAATGACAGCAGATGATGCCAGATGTTTGCAGTGTGACCGACTGAAGAGGCTGTCTCAAACAAACAAGAAACAGATTCTTAAACGGAATATTCCCATTGATTTTTTTTCCCAAGAATTGTATGGTTTGGCTTTACACACCTATTAAACTGTTTTGGTTCCACAAGAATCAGGTTGGTCTGCAAACGTGATACTCATCATACTGATTATCATCAAAAATGTAGTAAACACATAAATCCGTTGATACAGAAGGTTGCACGAAGATGAAAAAAGAAAGGCAAAAATAAAGACGTTGGCATTCAGTTGGCCGTTGTCTGATTGTCTTGTTAGCCAAAAAAAAACCCACAGCTGTTCCATCCTAGTCCTGTAAATGACAGTAACACACATAATAATAATAATACACAAAGTGGGCGTCACAGTTGGCAAGTTTTTCTAACCACAACTCTATATATTTGATCTGCTTCTTTCACATACCTATGGTCCCAATGCAAGCAGACTGTAATGGCAAAAAGTCTAAATAAAGTCCTTCATCTGAATCTTTTTCACCATTCTAGAACAATTCGAGAAATTAGTTATGGCGTTTTAACGTAGTGTTAACTAACATATCAATACACTATCTAGGTTATAACTAATGCATATTTGTCAATAATGTTTAGCCACCTGGAGTATTATGTTCCACTGCAGCAACTTCCTCTGTAATTAATAAAGGGCTCCAAAGGGAAGTCTGGTTAAGTGAGAACGCTCCTTATTCTCTAAAGGCAGACTTTCCAGAGCAGATATCTTTCATACGGAGAATCAGGCAGTTCCTGTTCTGCTTGCAGCTGGCATCTCTTTTGTAATGCCCCTTTTTTTATTTTTATTGACGTGGCCTCACAAAAAGGCATGAAGACAATTTACAAACAAGTCAGCGCAAACAGCCAATGTAAATGACAAAAAGGTAGAGGAGTCTTTAGAGCAGGGGTGTGAAACATACGGACCGAGGGCCGGATCAGCCTCGCGAACAGGTTTTATCCGTCCCGCGTGATGAGTTTGGCAAGTATTAAAATGAGCTGCATTTTTTTAATGAAAGAAACTGCTGTTCTAAATGTGTCCACTGGGTGTCACAATAGCAATTCTGTTAGGACTAGCAAGCGGTACAAAGTAAAGCGTGGCTGCGGCTCCTCTCCCTCGACCCAAATTAAACTTAAAACCTGCCGTTGTATGTATTCTGCTTCGAACACATCGTTATTTGCATTCTCTCGCTCTACCCACAATCCCCCATAATGTCTCTGTCAAAAACGAGGAAACTTAACCCTTTTGAATAGCTTTTACCTCCGTTTCTTACGGTTTGTTGAGTTAACACTAGATTGATACGTAGACATGACAAAGGAGGTATTTGATACCTAGAAGAGATTACATGTTGTGTTATTTGTTCAATCCCAGAAAGGCTGTGATTTAAAGTTTAATCCTGGCTTTGTAGATACACTGAGACGAAGTCTAAGCTCATTGTGTTTTTGAAACTGCACCAATGTCCTCAGAATATTCAAGAGACTTGAAGTGTTTTGTCCAGAGGATTATTTGTGATTTGTACGTTTTCATAATGTGCTTGTTCTATTTCTGGCCAAAGTAAAACAAAGAATACAACCTGGAGTTGTCTTTATTTTTAAGTTATTATGCCATGATTTTACATTACGGGCCACTTGGGAAAATATTTTCCTCCATGCGGCCCCTGAGCTAAAATGAGTTTGACACCCCTGCTTTAGAGCAATACGGCTAATGACCCAACATTACTACCTTCAGGGGAAATTATCATTTGTCAACGAAAGGATGATAATGCAAGAGGAGAACAACAGATTCTACTTTTTGGTCCCGTTTTGCCAAATTTTGGCATTTGCAGTTTTGACATAATATTTTGACCTGTCATACCACTCAAATATGTTGCATGGGTTGATTCAAAACCAGTATTGAAAAAACACTTCAATTAAATAGTGTTCGACTTTTTACAAATCGGATTGGAAATCAGTTCCGTCTTGCATGTAGATAGTTTCATCGAGCTACCATCGGAGTGAGCTTTCTACGCATGTGCCATTCTCTGTGGCATGTCATGGCGCTGCTCTTACCAACATCCATCCATCCATCCATTTTCTACTGCTTGTCCCTTTTGGGGTAACGGAGGGTGCTGGAGCCTATTATAAATAAAGTTGATTTGATTTGATTTGATCTCAGCTGCATTCGGGAGGAAGGCGGGGTACACCCTGGACAAGTCGCCATCTCATCGCAGAGCCAACACAGATAGACAGACAACATTTACACTCACATTCACACACTAGGGCCAATTTAGTGTTGCCAATCAACCTATCCCCAGGTGCATGTCTTTGGAGGTGGGAGGAAGCCGGAGTACCCGGAGGGAACCCACGCAGTCACGGGGAGAACATGCAAACTCCACATAAAATCACAAAAGAAGAAGGATGGGGAACTGTTTACGCCAACAAGAGAAAGAAATTGAAATAAGTCGATATTTTTCAAATATATCAATACAATAAAAACTACCTGTTTAATAAGTGGCAGAATGTTCTTGAAGAACACTTAGTTTCAATATGACGTCCGAACGCATTGCGGCGGGTAGAAGTAACATATCAAAAAGCTGTATTTTAACAATAAAACATATTTTTTGTTTCAACAATGAAATTCAAATAGACTGAAAATCATACATCTGAATTTCATTAGTCAGTGGTGAGTACAGTCGTCCTTTGCTAGATTGCGCTTCAAATATTGCGGCTTCATTGCATCACGGTTATTTTTTGGTACATTTGTTTTTGTTTTTAATCGTATTTGACATATTTTGGCCTCAATTAAGTGTTCAATTAAGTCGTATGTATATACTATATGTATTACAGTGCAGTATTTGTCTTATTTTCTAATATTAGGTTGTGGCAATCGATAAAGATTGTAGGACTTCAGTTTCCGGGTTACGGGTGAACACTAAGCAACACTACAGCTGGCTAATCTTGGCGCTAGTGTATCTTCACCTTGACAATCTTAAATTGGCAAATTTTGGCTGAAAAATGTTTTGCAGGACGTCATATTCAATTTCATTGTAGAGCCTTCGACGCGATTGTGTCAAAAGACAACAGCGTAACAGAGCTTTGGACATTCAGCGCAGCACTTCAGGCTAACTGAGACTGCTATCAGCTATCAGCAGCTTCAGCACATGGATGTCTAGTTCTAACTTTGAGGAACTACCCATGATACCCATGATGTAAATAAAGTGTAATAAAGTGTTTTGACGTGGTGGCCATGTTTAAGTAGCTGGGCGACGGCCATAGCAATGACGCTTGGAGGATCCTCCGGGCTACAGGTAAATATTGGTTGAAACATTTAGGGGACCTTCGAAATCTTATTTCGGGTTTATTAAATACAGAAAGGGGGAGGGGGAAGGGGCAGCGGTTGCTTAAAGGCCTACTGAAATGCAATTTTTTTATTTGAACGGGGATAGCAGGTCCATTCTATGTGTCATACTTGATCATTTCGCGATATTGCCATATTTTTGCTGAAAGGATTTAGTAGAGAACATCGACGATAAAGTTCGCAACTTTTGGTCACTGATAAAAAAGCCTTGCCTGTACCGGAAGTAGCAGACGCACGTGACGTCACAGGTTGTGGAGCTCCTCACATCTGCACATTGTTTACAATCATGGCCACCAGCAGCGAGAGCGATTCGGACCGAGAAAGTGACGATTTACCCATTAATTTGGGCAAGGATGAAAGATTCGTGGATGAGGAAAGTGAGAGAGAAGGACTAGAGGACAGTGGGAGCTATTCAGATAGGGAAGATGCTGTGAGAGGCGGGTGGGACCTGATATTGAGCTGGGAATGACTACAACAGTAAATAAACACAAGATTAGCCACAACACAACCAGGCTTATATTTAATATGCCACAAATTAATACCGCATAACAAACACCTCCCCCTCCCGTCCATATAACCCGCCAATACAACTCAAACACCTGCACAACACACTCAATCCCACAGCCCAAAGTACCGTTCACCTCCCCAAAGTTCATACAGCACATATATTTCCCCAAAGTCCCCAAAGTTACGTACATGACATGTACATAGCGGCACGCACGTACGGGCAAACGATCAAATGTTTGGAAGCCGCAGCTGCATGCGTACTCACTGTACCGCGTCTGCGCATCCAACTCAAAGTCCTCCTGGTAAGAGTCTCTGTTGTCCCAGTTCTCCACAGGCCAATGGTAAAGCTTGACTGTCATCTTCCGGGAATGTAAACAATGAAACACCGGCTGTGTTTGTGTTGCTGCAGTCGGCCGCAATACACCGCTTCCCACCTACAGCTTTCTTCTTTGCTGTCTCCATTGTTCATTGAACAAATTGCAAAAGATTCACCAACACAGATGTCCAGAATACTGTGGAATTTTGCGATGAAAACAGACGACTTAATAGCTGGCCACCATGCTGTCCCAAAATGTCCTCTACAATCTGTGACGTCACGCGCTGACGTCATCATACCGAGACGTTTTCAGCAGGATATTTCGCGCAAAATTTAAAATTGCACTTTAATCAGCTAACCCGGCCGTATTGGCATGTGTTGCAATGTTAAGATTTCATCATTGATATATAAACTATCAGACTGCGTGGTCGGTAGTAGTGGGTTTCAGTAGGCCTTTAATGTTTACTGTTTATTGCAACTAACTTCTTGTGTCCTGCATGTCTTGTATACCGCTACTGGATAACTCAAAATTCCCTTGGGATCAAAAAAGTATCTATCTCTCTATCTATCTATTTTAGTGTTGTCCCGATGGGGGTGTGGACCGATACTTTTCAGAGGCGTTATAGTACCGCATATGATTCATTAGTACCGCGGTACTATACTAATACCGGTATAACGTACAACCCTAATCTATTCTAATCACCAATAGAACACACTCAAGACTACTATATTGTGTGAAGGTGACATTATGGACCTTATTTCATGTTTAGAGAGCTCTAATGTTGTTAAAGTATTTAGAAGGTTGGAAACAGTGTTTTATGCTTCAACTATGAAGTAACAATCATACTTCGCAAAAATGTGTTTATCGCACTCAAAGTCTGTTACAAATTATCCACGATAAATGAGGGACGACTGTAGACAAGAACAATAACGCGTATAGATAGGCCATGTGAAAAAAACATTCTCAGCCAATCATACTTTATTTAGCAATGTAAAAATATAATGACCACATACAACAATTTAGGCAAATTCAGTGACATATAATCCAGCATTTTGAAATAATACACTGCGCAGCAGAAAGTTTGTAACTAAATAGTCAGAGTCACAAGGGCATTTTTTCTATGCCTCTGAGGATCAACAAGAATTAAAGCAGATGTCATTTAAATACACATGAAAACTTTACTGACAACATTGGAAAGTTATTATCGGTAAAATCCCTGCGTTTACGCTAGTGAAAGCTATGAGCATTCTCTCGCTCTACCCACAATCCCACAAAGCTAAACGAGCTGGAATGACCACAGTACAATCAACCACAAGCTGTCAAATTAGAGATAATGCATGTGAACGGGGACTTCACATACACATGTTAAAAATGGAAGAACTCCATTTATTTGGGGAATTGGACTAATTCAGTGCTTGTAAACCTACTGAGTAAAACAATAGCCAATAATTGTATACCTTTAGAGTGCACTGAGATAGCGCTTCGAGCTATGTAAAACCCAGAGCTCTGTGAAAGTGACTGCTAGAAGGGGTAGAGTGGATACAAGGAAGCGATGGGAAATGGCCAGAGTTATTTCCATTCTCTCAGCCCGTTTATGGAAACATTACGAGAGCAAGGTTCTGTTCTCACGGAGAAGGAAAAGATTTGGGAAGTGAGTAAGAGGCAGAAGAAGTAAGTAGAAGGGAGAGCGAAAAGGAAAAGGAGGAGCTAAAGAAATACTTCTTTGAGCAGTTTTCTCTTGAAAAGACCTAGCTCTGTGTGTGTCCTGCATTGTGTAGTTCCCCCCCTGGCAAAGGCCACAAAAGACCCCATTTATCTATCCCGAGCATCTAGCCTTATTGAGAAAAGGGTTCTATCACATGTGCCAGGGTGACATGGCTTTTCCCTTGTTAACACTTGAGTACTGCATCCAGAGTGGTCTCTACCACAGTGAGGGATTACTCCTGCTGACATACAGGCAAAAAGAAGTAGTACATCTGTTCCATATATTTGCATTTCTTTGGTTGAAATCACAATGCACCACTTGACTCGATGGAAAGCGAACATTCTCAGTCAGGCGTGAGAAACCCACCCCATCAATGAGGTCTTTTTTTTGTCCACCCTTTGCTTTCTTTAGCTGGTGTAACAGCACATTGCACACAGAACACAATCTGTCAGCCTTAAGACAGACTGGGCCAGTTTTCCATGATTGGCTCTCATCAATTTCTATTTACTCAGTGTTCCTGTGAGTAGAAAAGGGAGCAAGTGCCATTTTAGGACAACGCAATGTGTGCTATTCAGCAATCTGCAGCTCTAATTGCAGAGTGAGAAGAATTCTCTACATCTTTACCAATGAGGCCCAACAGCTGCAGCTGGCATGGCATGCGGTGGGTGTGTTAAAGTGAGGTTTGGCTTCTAAAAGGGTGTCAAAAACTAATCCCCCACTGGGAACCACCCACACCTACACATAGGTACACACAAATGCTTGAATGCACATATGATAGACTTCCCAAACACAATGTGCATTAGAAAAAGAACAACATACACTATTACTATAGTGAATATAGCCAGGGGCGTGGCACTAAATGTTGGCCCTCCATATACAAGACCCTTAAAGGGCTCCCATCCTAAACCCAATGTTGCCACCCTATACACACACACTTGGTATGTTTACAAATTAATTATTGCATGGATTTGGTTGAAATACGTTTTTTAAAAACACCTTTTTAAAAATGGGATTAACATATCTAGAACAAAGCTCCTAAATATATTTTTAAGGTTAGTTTTTCTTTTTTACAAAACTAGCACTTGTATATGATGATACAAATCTGTCAAGATTGTAAAGTAGTGATTAGCTGATTCACATATGATTATCATCAGTGAATAATACAAATCATAATATTCCATCATTATCATTATGATTATATTACTACTATGAATGCATCTCCTGGGAGTTAAGTCTCTCCCTGTCTTTAAAATGTAGTGCCACTTTTTTTTCAAACTTTTAGTGAGGGTGCTTAAAAGAACCACAGTTGTATACAATGAGATGCAAAAGAGAAACCTGTACATAACTTTATCCTATGCTGCTACATATTGAATTACTATATTTTTAGCTTTCTTCTATCACCTTATCCAGGTTAAAAAATGTTGGTGATACGTGTGAATGCTTAAAGGCCTACTGAAACCCACTACTACCGATAGTTTATATATCAATGATGAAATCTTAACATTGCAACACATGCCAATACGGCCGGGTTAGCTTACTAAAGTGTAATTTTAAATTTTGCGCGAAATATCCTGCTGAAAACGTCTCGGTATGATGACGTCAGCGCGTGACGTCACGGATTGTGGAGGACATTTTGGGACAGCATGGTGGCCAGCTATTAAGTCGTCTGTTTTCATCGCAAAATTCCACAGTATTCTGGACATCTGTGTTGGTGAATCTTTTGCAATTTGTTCAATGAACAATGGAGACAGCAAAGAAGAAAGCTGTAGGTGGGAAGCGGTGTATTGCGGCCGACTTCAGCAACACAAACACGGCCGGTGTTTCATTGTTTACATTCCCGGAAGGTGACAGTCAAGCTTTACCATTGGCCTGTGGAGAACTGGGACAACAGAGACTCTTACCAGGAGGACTTTGAGTTGGATACGCAGACACGGTACCGTGAGTACGCATGCAGCTGCGGCTTCCAAACATTTGATCGCTTGCCAGTACGTGCGTGCCGCTATGTGCATGTCACGTACGTAACTTCCCAGCTGAATATCAGGTCCCACCCACCTCTCACAGCAGCTTCCCTATCTGAATCACTCCCACTGCCCTCTAGTCCTTCACTCTCACTTTCCTCATCCACGAATCTTTCATCCTCGCTCAAATTAATGGGGAAATCGTCGCTTTCTCGGTCCGAATCGCTCTCGCTGCTGGTGGCCATGATTGTAAACAATGTGCAGATGTGAGTAGCTCCACAACCTGTGACGTCACACTACTCGTCTGCTACTTCCGGTAGAGGCAAGGCTTTTTTATCAGTAACCAAAAGTTGCGAACTTTATCGTCGATGTTCTCTACTAAATCCTTTCAGCAAAAATATGGCAATATCGCGAAATGATCAAGTATGACACATAGAATGGACCTGCTATCCCCGTTTAAATAAGAAAATCGCATTTCAGTAGGCATTTAAAGGTGAACTTAGTCGAAGTTATGACATCCGTGTTGAGTAAAGTGTTTGAAGTTGGGTTTGCCTCTTTCCAGGTGGAACAAACCATTTTGCTTTTTTTTTATAGGGGGTATAGGTACTGTAGTCTTCGACATTCTTACTTTGGTTCAAGCAACCTTATTATTGAACTTTTACAGCTCTATGAATCTTATATTATCTTATATAACTTACATATAAGTATTTAAACTTTACAAATTCATCAATAATCATGCCAATCCATAATGATCACAGAATACAAGGTAAATTATTTTTTGGTGTATATTGGCTTGTCACTTGGTGTTGCGCATTATCTATATACAGCTGTCTAATGAATGCACATATTCCATCATTCAATCAATCAACAGGTTGTTATTAATGCCTGATAAATGTCAATATACAGAAATGTACAAACTGTACGTCGACCATAAAAAGTGCATCAGGGCAGGGGAAGCCATGTGAGTATACTTGGTCTTTCTTCCATTCAACACCATGTCCCCATCCTCCACCTCCTGAAAGCTAAATGGGTAAAGTGTCTGGAGAGATAAGTGCAGATGAATTCATTCCATCCACCAAGAGCCAAGTGCACTGACACAACCTGACATGAGGCCCCCAAGTGATCGAGTGACCTTTAACCTTTATAGGTGATCAAGGCCAATGATCTGATGGGGGAAGGAAGGTACAAAAATGAAGGATATATTAAAAAAGAACATCCCCCAACAGATGTAAGATGGCTCTATTCTTCAATAGCATTTTCCTATCCAATGAGTCCTCACCACTTGAACATTTATGTAGCAAAAAATTGTGCTCACAAAGGCTTGGGCTGGATTATTAAATGGACAACACCTTACCCAAACAAAAGATAATAATGACCCTTTTTTTCTTTTTACAAAATAATTTCTAACAAGAAAAGACCTCCTTATTGTACCCTTCTTTCTTTGGAGAACAATAGAGGCAGTACAGCTGGTTCTTAGGGTCTTTAGCGCAATTTTACATTGTGCCATTATGGAACCTATTAAACTGGTAATTTTTGCAACTAATGTTCATTACATGACACGTTTGGATTCTATTTCAACCACGAAGAATACTATCATACATTAGATTTTTTTTTAACATAACCATGGGCATGTTTTGTATCATGCATCAAGCACAATAAAATACACATGAGACAAATACACAACCCTGTTGTCTTTAATGCAGTCAACAAAGGTCCTAAGCAGGGAATTGGCTCTGTTTGAGTCTTGCCTGGTGAGACGCACAGACTGTTTGCGCAGAGACTTGATAATGGGACTGCCATTCAATGAAAATTAAACATAATGACAGGAAATAATTAACAATCTTTTTACACCCTTCCCCACCCACATGAAATGTCAAATGTCACCACCTAGGTGAAAGGACATCCACCATGGGTGACCTGCAGAGAATCATATTGGAATGCTTACATGCCCTTGACTACCCTCAACTGGTTTGTTTCGTGTCAGTCGACATTGCTATTAAAATGGTCCCAGTTCACATGGGCCTGCAAAAACAACTAAATAGTATGTAATATACATGCCAAGCACTGAAAGTAGTACACGCATGGGCAAGAACTGTTTATCTTCCCCGACAAAACTATCTGTTCAATATGCGAATATGTGAGCAAAGATTTTGGTAATGAGAATGACTGCTGAAATGTAAGTGTACACTGTGCTGGAGAAGCGCTGTACTCTGTCATTAACGCTGTGACGTGACAGACTTGCACAAACACAAATGCAATGCATGCACGTCTTGGGTGTCTGTATTGTGTTTAGAAAGGAACTAAAATGTTTTAAAAAAAATCCAAATGTTTATGACATGATGTGAAAAGTCTCCATTTTTACTCAAAAACAATCAACCAAAATCTTTTTTTAATCAATTTTCCAACTGAAAAGTATGTATATGAGAAATGTAATTTACAATATTTTCCAGATTATAGAGTGCACGGGTATTCAAGCCGCACCCACAAAGTTTTAGAAGAAATAAATATGTTTACATATAGTAGCCGCAGACATTTATTGGTACAAAATATTTTGAAAAGGTTTATTTGCATACCTTAATTATTTCAAATAGGTGTCTTTCAAATGGCAGTCAAACGGCTGATCAAACAAAACAGAAGTCATTGTCATGGACCCACTAGCTGCGGAAGCTAGCATTTCAATCAGCTAAACAGACCCAATAACTCTATGGTGATGTTTTAGTGAATTTAAAAAACTGAAACAATACAAAAAAAAATGCTATTGTAAGTTAATAATACTAACACAGACACTTGTAAATGTGTTACCATATTCCTTAATGCTAACAGCGCAGGATTACATTATGATAGCACATACAAATATGCATTGAAACACTCCTACAGACATCACACATGGGACGGTTTAGTAAGTATGAATTGTTTTGAGTTATATTGTAAAACTTACAAACGTTGCTTGGAGTGATTAATGAAGGATCCTTATGAGCAGAAACGCTATGGACGTTTATACTTCTGGTTCAAAGGATGAAACAGGAAGTACATTTTCAGCCAGCAGCACCTCGAGTGAAAGAAATCATCTAAAAGATGGTGCCATAGCACAAATAATAAGACCTTTTCAATGTATGTTGGTGTTCTATGAAACATATTTGTTGAATACAAAACATTATGGCAGTTAGCAAGGAAAAATCTATAAATTAGCGGCACCATTTTATAAGCTGCAGGGATCAAAGCTTAGTAAAAAAAAAAAAGTAGCGGCTTAGAGTCCGGAAAATACAAAAACAATGTGTCAAAATATGGCGGAAATGCAAGTGTCACTACATGTTTGATCTTAATATGTAAGTGTTACAATAGTGGAATTAATTACTAGAGTAACAATAAATGACATAGTAAATATTTGTTCTTATGGTAGTAATTAGGTGTTAAGGGCAGACTATTTTAGTAATCGCCCCCGAGACCACAAAAGGGAAAAGCAGTAGAAATTGGATGGATAGATGAGTAATCTATTGATTTTTTTTTTTTCAATAATCAAGTAATTGGACAAAACACACTGTTAGAGACAAACATTTTATTGTTTTCATGTTTCCTTTTGGTTATTTTTACTATGTGGTTCGGTCAGTAGGTGGTGTTGTGGATATACTGTTGGATTATTTGGGCTAATATAAAAGGACCATTGGAACACCTTTCGGAGAAGTTAGTCTTTTGGCCACTGGTGCTTCGAAAGGTATGTTTTAGGAATAGGAGAAGTTTGTGCAATTGAATTTCAACGTATAGAAATAAATATAAGTTTTAAATCGTATCTCACGTCTGGAGGTCCATTGCTTTACCGCATAATCATCAATGCGTCAAGAAACTATCGTGTAACCAGTAGTGTCCAGTGTTACAAACAAAGAGCTGGACATTACACACACTTTATAGCCTCAATGCGTATATTCGGGAAAATAGTTGAAATATACAATCATTTTTCTGCTTGCCACAATCTTCATTTTCTTCCACTAATAAATGCACATAATCAACATTGAAATTGCACTTTTTACATATGTGCATTAATGATAAAATATATCCAATAATGTATTCGCTCCCACACAGATCACGGCATTCACACATCATCGCTCTCATGTGCGCTCTTTTGCAGCGGCCATGTGGAAACAATGTCCATGTGTTTAAAGTTCTAGGCACTCCATGTGAACTGGATTGTCTCAGTTTTAATAGTTACATTCATTAAACAATTAATCAGAGCAACATAATATAAATCAATGCTTTTTTTCTAATTAAACTAATAGATCCATTCATCCATGCATTTTCTACCGCTTGTCCCTTAATCGATTCATTGTTGCTCTCAAGTGTGATCAACTGTGGAGGAAGTCTTATGCAGTCTGATGAGTGAATTCTGCACCAATACTCGTTCTCGCAAAGTCATCATGATAAAAACAACTAGGGATGTCCGATAATGGCTTTTTGCCGATATCCGATATTCCGATATTGTCCAATTCTTTAAATACCGATACCGATATCAACCAATACCGATATCAACTGATATATACAGTCGTAGAATTAACACATTATTATGCCTAATTTGGACAACCAGGTATGGTGAAGATAAGGTACTTTTTTTTTTAATTAATAAAATAAGATAAATAAATTAAAAACATTTTCTTGAATAAAAAAGAAAGTAAAACAATATAAAAACAGTTACATAGAAACTAGTAATTAATGAAAATGAGTAAAATTAACTGTTAAAGGTTAGTACTATTAGTGGACCAGCAGCACGCACAATCATGTGTGCTTACGGACTGTATCCCTTGCAGACTGTATTGATATATATTGATATATAATGTAGGAACCAGAATATTAATAACAGAAAGAAACAACCCTTTTGTGTGAATGAGTGTAAATGGGGGAGGGAGGTTTTTTGGGTTGGTGCACTAATTGTAAGTGTATCTTGTGTTTTTTATGTTGCTTTAATAAAAAACAAAACAAAAAAAACGATACTAATAATAAAAAAAAACGATACCGATAATTTCCAATATTACATTTTAACGCATTTATCGGCCGTTATCAGACATCTTTAACAACGTTTGTCAACTTACTTTGACCTCTGACCTCTCGTGTTTGCATGCTCCTCCTAAATGCATAATATCCAGAGTTGTGACATAAATATAGTTACACAGCTGCTCCTCTGGTCCTAAACAAAGCACCTGGCTGAGCATGCAGCATCGTGAACTGCATGTGGCCCCGCAGGCCTGTTTACTTTTCAGAGCGGTATCTAAGGCTTCCAGTAAACATTGTCTGGGGAAGGAGTACACAGCATCTATGACGGTATAAGGATGAGTAAATACACTACCCCAGTGGTTCTTAAACTTTTTTCACCAAGTACCACCTCAGAAAAAACGTGGCTCTCCAAGTACCAACATGAAAATACAGTAGCGCAGTAGGCCAAAGTATTCATTAAAACCAAGGCAGAGGTTTTGTATAACAAGTATATTTTATATTTTTGGCCACTGTAACATTACACACAGTTTGAACATTTAATATATTTTTTTCTTCGTCCTTATTTTAGATAGGTCATGAAAAGTATCAATAATTATCGATACCAACCGATATAAAACACTGGCTATGTTTCCATGCACTAAATTAGCCTGCTTTCTCTTTTGTATTTTCACACCGACATGTGAAGTCCCAGTGTCCATGCACACTCTCTAATGCGAGTATTGGTCATACGCTGTGTGCCTACCGTACACTAGGAGGCGCTTACTTTCTTTAGCGCGGAATAATGTATTGCTTTTCCGGTTGACCTATGATGTCACACCAAAACAAGGAATCTTTGCGGCTCCTCACAAGTCAACAACCCAGTTCTTGTTGCACCTGATAGTATTGTAATATTGGCACTGATTACAAATATTCGGTCTCCGATGGCTCTGCTGATGTTAAATAACAGACAGCATTTTAAAAAATCATCCGAGATTGCTCTACAAACGTGACACTACTACCAAGAAGGCTTAGTAGTTGCTGGATGCGGGTCCAAAGGAGAGACTGGTGGGAGAGAGTTGTTTTGTAAGATTTTTTGGACGGAGAATGGAAAGAAAACTTTCGAATGTCTCAAAGTTTATTCACTAAACTCTGTGGATTAATTAAAATAGTTTTAAGTCCAAAGGAAAAGACCGCTCGTGCCCCAATACCGCTTCAAATGAGGGTTGTTTTGTTCTGTACAAGCTTGCCAGTTATGCGGAATACAGAGTTATTGCTAACCAGTTTGTAGTGCACAAATGCAGTATGCATGCTTTCTTCTTTGCCATTAATATGCAGTACCTGCTTCATTCTCTTTGATGATCTCACTTGTATTGGTTCTGAGGTCCGAATGAAGCCAGCTTTCTCCATTCCTTTGGCTACCTTCTTAAATAAATCTGTTTCTTTTTTTTCTCCCATCAACGCACTCCAAAATGTTCCTTTCTTTTAATTTGTGAAGCAAATAAACAGTCTCCTCTTTATTACAATTGTTGCCTATGATTTGATTGAATGGGATCTGCGTCCGGGTTTTATACCGTGTGTTGAGACTGACGCTTGGGCGATACAAAGGATCCCCTCCAGCACCCACACTCACTCAAGAGATATGGTTTTCAATCGCACAATCTCGGTCTGTTGGTCTGACTTAAATCCAAAGACAATCAGATTAAGGTGTTTCCATGGGTTGTAAAATGCTTCTTTTGAGCAGACTTATTTGAGGAATCAGACTAATTTAGTGCATAGAAAGTCACTTATATCATTTATTATTATTATTAGCCTTTATTTAACCAGGTAAAATCCCATTGAGATCAAAGATCTCTTTTCCAAGGGAGATCTGGCCAAGAGGGCAGCAGCAAGGTTACATTAAAAACAGTAAACAAATACATAAAACATCACATTTACAACATTAAAACTTGCTCACATGACACATGTGCATACAGACAAGGTAGACTGCAGTCCTTTCACAGAAGCTTTAAACTCATTCAACGTAACTAGGGTTTGAAGTTTAATATTCGATTGTAGGTTATTCCAAGCCTTCGGTGCTGAAAACCTAAATGCTTTCTTGCCCAGTTCAGTTCTTATTTTGGGGACGACAAATTGCAGAACATTCATTAAACGAAGATTGTGACTTCCTTGTTTCTTTGTTAAAAGACAAGACAGATAAGATGGAGTGATACCCAGAATGGTTTTGTAGATGAAAACATACCAATGATTGAGGCGTCGAGCACTTAAAGATGTCCAGTTAACCATTGAGTATAACACACAATGGTGAGTAAGGGGAGCGCAGTTGGTGATGTATCTCAGTGCCCCATGGTACACACTATCCAGCTTGTGGAGACAACCAGCAGTAGCATTCATGTACAACACATCTCCATAGTCAATAACAGGTAAAAAGGTTGTTTCCACCAATTTCTGTTTCACAGTAAAAGAAAAGCAAGACTTGTTTCTATAATAAAACCCCAGTAAAAGTTTCAGTTTTTTTTACAACATACTGAATGTGCTCTTTAAAACTCAAGTGGTCATCAATTAAAAATCCTAAATTTTTAAAAGCAGATACTAACATAATTTGTTGCCCATTTCTTGTTAAATTGTTCTCACACAGTGCTGATCTGACAGTTTTTGATGTGGTAAAGAGCATACACTTTGTATGATATTACTTATTATACTTATATCATGATACAGTTGTCAGCAATATCGCCAAGCCCTACTCTGAATCCAACCATGTTCCCACCGAGTGTGGCTTAACATCCACGGCTGCTTTTGATACACTTGAGTGGAGAGAAGGAGGAGGGGAGCAGTTGGTCTTGACCACATTGACAGACAGAAGGGGGAAAAAATAAATCAGGCCACTGTCACTCCATATCGTTATCTTGAAGCGACGGCCAGTCAACCTTCGTTACAACGAAGAAGAAAAAGACACAAGTCGGATGTAATATACCATTCAAGCATAGAATTAGCTCTGCTTGGATGATTTGGTCCGCTTTAAACATCTGCTGTTACACACAAGAACAGGCTGAGAAGAAGCTCCTCTTGATTTGAACTAGAAATGTGCCGATTAATCAGCTACCGATCAGTATCGGACAAATTTTAGGAAAAGTATGTGGTCGCCATTGCCGATTAACGCCTTTTAATGCCGATCACAAACGTCGATACCCTATCACTAACACTGTATTTATTTTTAGTCCCACGGCTGACAAGCGGCTAGCAGCTAATCATGTGCCTCCATACACAATGTGGAGCCGCTCTCCTAAGTTTATAATAATCAACTTCATTATGGCAAATAAACTGCATGTTTTTGTATCTTAAAGTGGCCTTATTATGAAAAACTTTCCTTACCTTTTGGCACCTGTTTTTGTGTATTTGAGAGCACTTTAAAATAGATATTTGTAAAACAATCTTTCCTTCTGGCAGCACAATGTAACAGCGGTTAGTGTATGTGCCTCACAATAAGAAGGTCCTAGGTTCGATTCTCGGGCTCGGGTTTGCATTTTCTCCCCATGACTGCGTGGGTTTCCTGCGGGTAGTCTGGCTTCCTGCTACCTCATGCACCTGGGGGTAGCTTATTGGTAACAGGTTATTGGGGGGAAACTGGCTTATGCATGCACATGCATGATAAAATCCCCCACGATTGCCATATGTAATTAAAAAGGTACTTATATCTGTCAGTAGACTTGATGGAAGTGTGAAAAACTACAACATTCCTGATGGGGTGGAGACCAGTGTTGGGACTAACGCTGTTACTTTCGGCAGTAAATAGTAATCTAACGCGTTATTTTTTATATTCAGTAACTCAGTTACCGTTACTACATGATGCGTTACTGCGTTATTTTACGTATTTTTTAATGTAGTATCGGCTAGAAACTGAGAAGATCTGAGTGTGTTTTATTGCAGCGCTGCGGAAGAGGCGACAAGAAAGAGGCGCGTGTGTGTGTGTGTGTGTGGGAGGGGGCGTGTCCGTGTTTACTAACAAGACGTCATGGCGAAGCCCGAAGCCGAGTTTCTTAACATGGAAATATTCTCAATAGTTTTCTTTTGTCGACCACAAAGAAAAGAACATTTTAGTTGAATGTAAGTTGTGTCTTGGATCAAAGATCCTATCCTAGCAATTCAAATCTGCTGAAACAGCTACAAAAGCAACATGCTTCGACGAAGCTAGTAAAGAGAGACACACTTCACCTCCACCTCCAACAGCGGCTGGATTTTAACGAGGCACCGCCGCACTGAAGGTACACACACACTGTCAATTCTCTTATATACTGTTGCTCTTTCATTCTAGACTTCTAGAGTGTTTGATTATCACATCACTCCAAATTATATATATAGACTATAAAGTTCACAAACATAAAGAGGGATGCTAGTGGGCCAGGCCAATCTTTCCTTATCTCTAAACTAAAACTGGGGAAATGTGTAGTGTTCTGGACTTCAGACATGATTTTATTTCAGAATTCCTTGAGATAAAAAAACGCCTGGTTAGCCTTTGTGTATGTAGTGTGTGCCTTCCTTGGTTTACAGCTATTTTGTTATTATGCTGTTTGTTACTTATGTATGTTATGTTGCGGCTATTTAAAATACTTTTGTCAATTTGTTCTGGCCTGAAACAAATCGGCCCTTTGAAACATATCTTTGTCTTTGTATGTCATATGTAGACCACATTGCTTAGCAGAGTTCAGTGATGCAAATGCATGTCAAGTTGGTCAACAGATTGTATTATTCTCCAGTGCAATAACAGTACTGAAATGAAGGCTAAAAGGGCATTAAATCGGGCCTTAAAAAAAAAAAAAACTAATATATAAGTAACTGAATAGTTACTTTTCACAGTAACGTATTACTTTTTGGTGTAAGTAACTGAGTTACTGGTTTTCAGTAACTAACCCAACACTGGTGGAGACACAGTCGATGGGGACTTTGCCTGGAGGAGGATTTCAGCATGTAAATAAAGCCTTATTCCCACTGCATGTCAATTCCGATTTTTTTTCCCCAGATGCGACATGCATCGGATATTTTCACGTCTGTGTGAACAGTGCAATTCAGATTTTTTCATATCCAACCCAGGCCTCTTTTATATGTGGATATAAATCGGATATACAGTATATAAGATGGGTTCTCAATGTGAACGCTCCCACGCTCAGGTCGCATTCATCCGCAGCAGAAAACAGTTGAAAATAAGGCTGCAGCTAACGATTATTTTTCTATCGATTAATCTATAGATTATTTTTTCAATTAATCGGTTAATCTATAGATTATTTTTTTCGATTAATCTATAGATTATTTTTCCTTTTACCGATTTTTTTTTTAAATTTAAAATGAAGATGAAAAAATAAATGTAGGCCAGTTTTTTCAAAAGGCATGGCTTTTATTTACAAAAAAAAAAGTATGGCCACTCAGTCAACATTGACAACAACATGACAAAATATTCTGTAACAATGTAAACATTTAACAAAATTAAAAGTAGCTTATTTGCTTTTAATGTGCAAATATAAAAGTAAACATCCAGTGCAAATCTTAATATTCTGCAATAGTATAAGCATTTCAAAAGTAAAAGTATTGCTTATTTTGCTTTAAAATGTGCAAAAATAAAGATAAACATCCAATTCAAAAAAGTGCAAAACGGAAATATTCTGTAACAACAGTGTAAACATTTCAACAAAAGTAAAAGTATTGCTTATTTGCTAAAATGTGCAAAAATAAAGATAAACATCCAATACAAAAAAGTGCAAAACGAAATATTCTGTAACAACAGTGTAAACATTTCAACAAAAGTACAACTTTTGCTTATTTTGCTTAATAACACAACAATGATAGTATGATTAAAGTGAAAGTTAATTGTTCGTTTGTACATAGTATACGTAATTGTTAATGTTGTAAAAGGTATTTGCACAACTAATTAACGTTAGCGTTAAAGAGGAGCGCGTCTTTGTAAACACTGAACAGGCACGCCAAACGCTCCTCTCAAAGCGAAACGGTGCTTTAGTTTATGAATTTACAACGCAGATACAAATGACACATTCATGTTTTTGTGTAATGATGACAACGTATACTCACGCGGACGATTGACTAGTTGATGGTGATGGCAAGAACCCTGCCGTTGTGCTGCTATGATAGGCCATTTCCGCTCGACACAGTGTGCATACAACAACATTATTAGCAGAGGTGTAGAGTAGCCAGAAATTGTACTCAAGTAAGAGTACTGTTACTTTAGAGATTTATTACTCAAGTAAAAGTAAGGAGTAGTCACCCAAATATTTACTTGAGTAAAAGTAAAAAGTATGTTGTGAAAAAACTACTCAAGTACTGAGTAACATACACACACATATCATATATATATATATATATATATATATATATATATATATATATATATATATATATATATATATATATATATATATATATATGTGTGTATATATATATACACACACACACACACACACACACACACACACACACACACACACACACACACACACACACATACACACATATATATATATATATATATACATACATTGATATATACAGTATATAATTTATATTTATTTATTTTGCCGTTTTTGTTTACATGTTAAAGGTGTTTTAATGAATATACATGCATGTTTAACATATAGATTCCTTTCTTTCATGAAGACAAGAATATAAGTTGGTGTATTACCTGATTCTGATGACTTGCATTGATTGTAATCAGGAAGTAGTGCTGGTAACGTCCACGTTTTCAAATGGAGAAGAAAAAAAGTTCCTCCTTTCTGTCTAATACCACATGAAAGTGGTTGTTATTTGGCATCTTATTTGTCCACCTTCCATATTCGTTTTTATACCCTTTACAAGAAATACATTGGCGGCAAACTCCGTAGCTTGCTAGCTTGTTTGCGCTGGCTTTCGGAGACTCTTATTTTGAAAGCGCAGGCGCGATGGAGTGGGACTTTTATTGTGAAGACAGGAACTGTGCAGTCAGTCTTTACGGTTGAAATAAAAAAAGGGTCTTTTTTCCTTCACACTTTTGATTGATTGATTGGAACTTTTATTAGTAGATTGCACAGTACAGTGCATATTCCGTACAATTGACCACTAAATGGTAACACCCGAAGTTAGCTCGGAGCCAGTCAGGTCATGTGACCCCTGGCTCTGTTTGATTGGTCCAACGTCACCAGTGACTGCATCTGATTGGTGGAACGAAGTGACACGTCACCAGTAAGGCAGGCACTATGAAGGTCTGTCTGACAGACCAAAACAAACAAAGCGTGCATTAACAGATCGATAAAAATTAGTAGCGAGTAGCGAGCTGAATGTAGATAAAAGTAGCGGAGTAAAAGTAGCGTTTCTTCTTAGGCCGTTTATTGAAATACTCCCACACTTTTGACGACTTTTGGCGTGCTTTTTTCCCCTCGCTCGCACCGCTCGCATCGTCTGCTTTGCGCTCCGCCATGACGGTAGTGTGACGTAAATATGCGACGCGTCGACGAACAAAAACGTCCTCGACGTATTTACGTAACCGATGACGTCGACTACGTCGACGCGTCGTTTCAGCCCTAGTTGAAAATAATATGTTTTAAGATTTCACATGAAAGTTTCACCACTCCTGTCTCCGACTGCTCGCCCACAGACATGCTCTTCGAAAAATACATCGAAGCAAATTATCCTGTAAAACTGTGAGAGCCAAAATACTTCTCCTCTTCCTTTGTAATCTTCTGCCCGCAAAAATGTGGTTCCGAAAATGATAACTTTGATTGCACAAAATTCTCGAAATTGCCACAAATGCGCAAGTAATGAGACCAATGAGAGTTAAAGCAATTTTACTTCTGCATTACGTGAGGCGTCATGACGTCATGTCCGCCTGCGGGACAGATTGCATTTACATTAGAAATCGCATTTTTTTTGTAATGTTAACTGCCACTAAAAAGATCGGATTTGACAAAAAATCTGAATTGGACATCTGACCCTGAAGTGTGAACCTAGCTAGACGAAGACGGAAGAGACAGTCTGAAAGCGGCTTAAAGATGGTCAGTAAAACAAGCCTATGCATTATTTTGACCAAAGCACCATCACATGTTAAGTAGACCACAAGCAAGTGTTTTAAATGTAAAAAAAAATCTATATTATGATTTTTTTTCCCTATATGTGTCGTTTGGAGGATGTATGAAGGAAAACAAGATTGTTTTATAAATATTTCCGCAATGCCTAAAACCGAAAGTAAATGTTCAGGACTTATGCAGATCCCAAAGACAAAACAGCCTAAAAGGGCCCCTTTAAAGAGGCTGTTTGCAACATTTACACAGATATATAATATAATATAACCTGAGAGAAAAATCTAACCTAAAACACTTGAATGCACGTACAACACTTACAACCTTTAGCATATTATAATGTGGAATTAAATTGTGGAATGAGTTGAACAAAGAAGTCAAACCATATACTAATATGATACAATTTAAAAAACTGTTCAAACTAGTGTTTGCAAAGTTCAAAGAAGAATATGTTTTACAAACATCTTGAACTTAATTGTAAATGAGATGTTATTCATCTCATAAGTGAATAGGGATTGGAATCGAAAACAGATTCCTGTTCAGAACCGGTTACCAGTGTATCAATTCCTTGGAATCGCTTACCATTTATTCAAACGGTTCTCTTATCAGTGCTTCTGGGTGGGGATGACGTCATTACACAACGTTCCGCGTGCATAGTGACATCAAATCTCAAAATGCCTGAGCAAACGCTCTAAAGCTGACGACATTTTACAAGAAAAGATTGCAACGGGGCTATTTGTAATTATAAGGCAGCTGCTACTTCATTAAGAGGAGGACATATGAACAGAATGTTGAAACATTTGAACACACAGCATGCAAAAATTATAATTAAATCACGTTTTTGAACCGCATCGATTTCATCCCAGCAGCAGTGATGCTAGCACGTTATCTAAATACAACAGGTACTAGCACCTCCTATCATGTTAGCGCGATTATTTATTAATTTGAAATGAATGCCTTCTTATTTAGATGAGCATGACAAGTTCACGTCTGTCGCTAGACAGAGGTCACCCAGCAGCGACTAGGTTTGTGGTTAAAAGTTTGCATTTTTGGTCGGTAATTGTTCAATTGCAGTCAGAGAAAATCTGAGAAATATAAATATGTAAATTATATGATGTACCACTCGTAATTGTATACATGTTTGAAATAAACTTAAACCAAACCAAACATGTTACACACCGAGAGCAAGCTAAGAGCAGGCATACTAACACCTAATAGTTTTAAACAACACCAAGAAATAAGTGCTAAGTAAACTTTAAAAAGTGTAGATGGAACCACGTTACAATAGAAAGTACGTACCTTGAAATCAACAAGCAGATTAATAGGAGTCTAGAGAGAGGGTCTCAGCATTCTTACAGTCATTACACAACATGTAAGTCAAGGGCGGATTGATCCAAAAATTGGTGGTGTCGATACCAAGGGTAGTATCAGTATATGACCGGTATTAGAGTGCTTAGGTGGATATTATTTTTTCAGTTGTTTTTGGAAATGTTTACAAACTCAATTTCTCACATATAGGGCGAAAAAAACAAAATTAGTAAATAGTAGATTTTGATTTTGTTTAGTTATTTTGTACCGTTGACTTTGTTTTGCTCAAACAATTGGATGTAATAAAAGAGAATAAGGAACTAGTTTGAATATTGTGTTGATATTGATAAACTGTCAATAGCACCCACCATAAATACATTTTTAAAATTACAGTTAATACATGTGATTGGTATCGGTATCGGCCAATCTCACTCATAGATGATCGCTATCGGAGTCAGCAGCATAAAATCCATGCCTAATTGTAAACTTTCCTTTCCCTTTTTGTTAAAACCCCAACTGTCAAGTGAGTAACTGACGCTCCTGCAAAATACTCAAGTCTTTGCCAACAAATTACATAATTTGGCCAAAGTCTAAATGGATCATTAAGGCTGAGGTCATTGAGATTCTTTGGCATTCATAAACTGACATTCCAGCATAATTGTGTGCATTATTTAAAGGTCCAATCAGAGCAGAAAGGAAAGGGACAAACATTCCATATTTATTAATAGGAGTTTTGTTTGTTTAATCTGAATAAAGCTTTAGAAAACTAAATGAGGTAAATAGACGAATGCTGCAATGAATTGTGATTCCTCTTGTTGAACTACTTAACACCACAATGCTACACTGTTGTCGAAAATTAACATTGGGCTGCAAATGGACATGATGATGTTCAAGTTCCCAAGATAAACAACATGCGTATGTTAAACTCAATCCATTACTATCTGATTTATTGGTTGTAGGAAACACAAACAGGAATAACATCCTCCTACCGATGTTCCGTCAGGGCTATGGCAAACACAACATAGGAGGCCATAAGTAAACGCTAATATGTCTTACGTCAGACAGCTGGCAACACAAAAGGACCCAACTGAAAAACAGACACTTTCTCACGATTGATAAAGGGCTGTTTGGGGAGAAAGTTCCTTCCTGTAAAAAAAAAAAGGCAGATACCCAGAAGACCTCCACATTCCGACAGCGTTGCACACAAAGCAGAGCAGGACAACAAAAAACAGTAAACACAACCGTATCACAAGACTATGTTTAAAAAAAACATGGCACCCTTCCAATGTGTCACCTCAGATCAGGTTTTGTTTTGCGTGTAAAATATACCAGCTTCCTTCTATTCACTAAAACATACAGTTGCTCGCGAGTTGGGTTAAGTGAAGGATAGTGGCAGCAATGTCCAAATGGTATACACAAACGCAAACACACACACACACACACACACACACACACACACACACACACACACACACACACACACACACACACACACACACACACACACACACACACACACACACACACACACACACACACACACACACTGTGACTGACTGACCACTTTACAGCACATCTGTCACAGCTCTGCACCATTTGACTTGTTAATTACAACCAGCCTCCATCAAGAACAAACTAGTTACGCTTTAACAGTCTTATGATGACCATTTGCTGCTCTGTGTGAAATTAGCCATTTCAACTCACTAACTTTTTTGGTCATATGATTGCACAAAGGTATGAATCAATACATACATGTATTGGAGTATTATATCAGTATGACACCGTGGGGCTTTTAAAAGGGAACTGCACTTTTTTTTGGAATTTTGTCTATCATTCACAATCATTATGAAAGATCTGAAGATTGAGGTACAACATTTGTATGCATTCTAAATATTGAATAAATGCGATCAAAAGTCCGCTTACAATTGAGCCTACGGGAGCCGCTCAATTCTGCCTGCAAAGCCCTTTAAAAAACAGCCAAACATCTAAATACTCCAAAATATTTACGTATATTTATAATTTTAACAATTTAACAATATTTGGTTGTTTTTTTTCATCACTGATTACAACTCACTGCAGACTTCATGAGAGCTAACAAACATAATAAAACTTCACTTACTGGACAATGTCTTCTGTCATTACGATGCAGACAGCTGGAATGTTCATATATATCCCTTTTAGATAAAGAATGTCTCATAAACCTTGCGGGAAAAACGGGGTTGGACCAAGTGTCTTTTCTTGTCATTCTCGCCAGTTCTGGGTCCTAAATGGCTGTCAAAATGTACCAATTTGTCGGATTACATTCTCAGCCATCAACTTTCCAGATGAGAGGCATGATTTATGATCTACAGTAAACTTCCAGGGAGCAAGGAAGCGAGGAAACAGCAGACCACTCAATGATGTAAACATAGTTACACGGTAGTTATCACATCGCCGCTATAAATAGTCAGTCTGCGTTCTCGCTTGTAATAACAATATCACTAATACTTGGTTACTATTCAAGTCACAAAATGTAAATGGAGTATTGTTGGCGCTTTTTGAATGGTTTTTCATTGGATTTTATGGGCGGAATAAAGGACCTCCCATTGGCTTTGCTGTAAGCAGACTTTTATTTACATTTATTTAATATTTAAAATGCATGTTAAGGTGCAGTTCCCCTTTAAACTTCGAAGCAAAACATGCTGTGGATACTTTGGCGCTGGAACGGCTGTCATGCAAGAGCATGTGACAACAGAGTCTTCTATTCATAAACATCAAAGCCTTAAAGGGGAACTTTTTTGGAGGGAATTATGCCTATCGTTCATAATCATTATGAAAAACATGACGACGGATTCATTTCTAAAAATGCATTCTAACTAGTAAAAAAACGCTAATAAAAGTCTGCTTATATCGGAGCCATTAGGAGCTCCTCTATTTTTCCCATAAAATCCAATAAATAATCATCTAAAAACCACCAACAATACTCCATTTACATTTCGTGACATGAATTTTGACCAAGTATTAGTGATATTGTTATTATAAGCGCTAACGCAGACAAACTATTTATCGCGGTGCCATGATCACTTCTATGTGTCCCTATGTTTACATCATCGAGTGGTCTGCTGCTTCCTTGCTTCCCTACTCCCTGTAAATGTTTTGTAGATTATAAATCATGCATCTCACCTGGACAGAAGACGTCTGAGTAGGTATTCCGACAGGTTGGTAAATTTTGACAGCCATTTAGGACCTGAAACTGGCAAGGACGACACAAAAATACGCTTGGACTCCCCGCCGCCCCCACCCCTTTTTCTTTGTGAGGGTTATGAGGCATTCTTCACCTGAACGGGAATATATGAACATCCCAGCAGTCGGTATCCTAATTATGTAATTATGTTTGTTGACTCTCATAAAGTCTGCAGTGAGTAGTAAAAAGTGATGAAGAGGGGAAAAAAAGCAAACGTGATGTGTTTTTTAAATTACTGCGCTGTGTATTCTTAAAATGATCAAAATACGTAAATATTAAATGTTGTTATAAAAATACATACTTATATCATGTATATAAAACCCTAATAGAGGTGTTTGGTTGTTTTTTTGGAGGGTTTTATAGGCGGAATTGCGCGGCTCCCATAGGTTCCATCGTAAGCGAACTTTCGATAGCAATTATTTAATATTTAGAATGCAAAACGAAAAAAATAATTACATCCATTGTCATGTCTCTCATAATGATCGTGAACGATGGGCATAATTCCAAAAAAAGGTGTAGTTCCCCTTTACCACAGTGTTTTGCTTTTACTTACAGCGTAACAAACATCGTAAAAGAAGCTTAAGTAAGAAAAGGACAACTTACTGGTTCTTACTGAAGACTCACATTCAAGCAGTAAGAATTCACTGTGCGCGTAGTTAAAGGTTTTGTTTTGTATCAATTAATTTAACACTTTGGTAAGTAGAAGGTTACTTTAGGTCAGTGATTCTCAACCACTGTGCCACAGCTCATTCAAGTGCCGTGAGAGATAATGGAATGCCGCATGAAATTATCCAATTTCACTTAATTGGTTCGAAAAGTGTTCTTTATTTACGACGAATCATATATTTTTTTTTTCATCATCTATGCCAGTGATGTATAGTGATAGGCAGAACTATTAAATGCTATTTGACTAGATGACAGAAGGTACAAAATTGACCCGTATATCCACATGTTACTTTTTGTGACATTTTCTATTGGGTGGTGTGCTGTGAGATTTTTCTTATGCTAAATTAAGGTTGTGAAAGGCTGCTTTAAACATTGCCTGTGAAGATAAAACCATAGAACAGATTACAATAACTTGCATTAGTTCCTATGAATAAATTGTTTTGAAACCCAAACAAATCAAAGGCCAACCAGCGTCCTGGGACGGAATAAGGATTGCATTATGTAAATGATGTACGATAGAATCGGCATATGTATGGCTATGATAGAGATGTTAATTTGCCCTATCACTATGATGCATGTTGATAGTGCAACCTAAGCACGTTGTGCGATATTGAGAGCCATAGGCTGCAACGTGTCATCAACGTAAAGCTGCCTCCTGACAGAGGTGGCTATTGACTTGGCTCAAGTATGTCCTTCTATAGCGCAGAGCTGCTCCTTTAAGTTACCAACTCGCTTCCATTGCGGCAAATAAACTACATTTCTTACAAGTATCATTACCGTAGGACAAGGAACTGCTAAACATGCGACATACTGAGCAAGAGAGAGCAGGAGGAGACAAGAAGCTATGCAATTCGCCAAGCGAGCTTGAATGTAAAATAGCGAAATAACAGAAGAATAACTTATTTGTACACATTAGAGATGTAATGATGATAACCATGGTAAACTGCTGACGGTTAATATTACAATTTTAAATTAAAATGATCAAACAATTTGATTGATAACTGCACTTTGATAAATTCACAGACTGACTGGTGCCAGCTCGCTAGCTTAAATGTTAACATGAAAAAAAGAGACATAATTGTCTTTCCCCATTAAGAAACGACGTACGCCAATCTAAACTTATGTAAACAGATCACTATCTGAGCAACTAAGCTATTCAACTGTGAACAATGAACCTACAAGAATGGATTAGAAATGGATTATACTTGTGTAGCGCTTTTCTACCTTCAAGGTACTCAAAACGTTTTGACACTATTTCCCACATTCACCCATTCATACATACACTGATTGTGGGAGCTGCCATGCAAGGTGCTAACCACGACCCATCAGGAGCAAGGGTGAAGTGTCTTTCCCAAGGACACAACGGACGTGACTAGGATTGCGGGAGCTGGGATCGAACCTGGAACCTGTCCCCAAGCTACTCTGAGGAATACAAGACGGAGGTGCTTTTACGGTGCATTCAAGGACCCCTGAACAGTGTAGGATGCCAAAACGCCCGCCAGAAATGATAACTAATAATAATAGATTTGATTTGTTAAGCACTTTTCATTTCAATAAATCTGTAAATACTACAGTACAAACCAATATTTAGAACAATACAAGCTTAGCAATTAAAACAGATAAAATATTTACTGTAGACTAAAACACTACCAGTAAAGCATAACAAACACAAAATAGGCAAAACAGTGGGTTTTCTGACTGTGTGTCTAAAATCATCCCTTTTTCATACCGCGGTACACCTTAAAACTGGTAACCCATGTCTAGTTAGTGCATACGTAAGCTGCCAAAGGAGGATCTTTTGTAACCTGTATTGAAACGGTTCAATTATAAATTATATGCCAGAAAATGATTGCAATATGGATTTTAGAACATATTGCTCATCTCTAAATGGGACTGTACGCAACCTAAAATTCCTGACTGTAGCAGGAAGAAAAAAAAGCCTTGCCATCTCTAGAGACGTACAACCGGTCTCGTCAGTCCCATCAGCTAGTCTTTTTTTCGCTACAGCGGGAAGGAGGTATGTAGACTAAATCCCTTCTTATCTCCCACTGGAGGCTGGGTGCAAGGACAAAGGTCACTTGCTGCCATTTTTTGAGCCCACTGAGACTCACAGCAAACGTTAACCCAAAGCTCCACAAACGATCCTTGGACTCTTTGGCCTTCAGGTTAATGACTGGCCAGTGCTCATTCGCTCTATTGTTGCGGGATATACATACAGACAAAACATGCTGGAGGGGTCAGTCTTTCCCCCCACCCACATTGTCACTACAAACTTTAATGAACCCCTAAGGGACTAAGAGGTGTAGGTAATTTGCCAGTCAGGACACATTCTCTTCCAAGTTTGAATAATGCAATCCAAAATGATTGTGGCAGCTTTTGAAGTGACGCTTAAAAATGACTGATTTGGAAAAACAAAAATTGCTCTGACTAGTGGTATTTGCACCACTGAACTACTGAATTTTCCGGACTACAAGGCGCACTTAAAATCCTTTTTTTCCCTCAAAACTCGACAGTGCGCCGAATAACCCGGTGTTAATGTATAATTCTGGTTTTGCTCACCGACTTCAAAGCAATTTTGTTTGGAACATAGTGTAATGATAAGTGTGATCAGTAAGATAAAGTGTGACCAGTAGATGGCAGTCAAACATAAGAGATACGTGGTAAGAGGTATGATGGCAATATCACTCAAGTAAACATCCATCCATTCATCCATTTTCTACCGCTTGTCTCGTTCGGGGTCGCGAGTGTGCTGGAGCCTATCTCAGCTGCATTCGGGCGGAAGGCCGGGTACACCCTGGACAAGTCGCCAACTCATCGCAGGGCCAACACAGATAGACAGACAACATTCACACTCACATTCACACACTAGGGCCAATTTAGTGTTGCCAATCAACCTATCCCCAGGTGCATGTCTTTGGAGGTGGGAGGAAGCCGGAGTACCCGGAGGGAACCCACGCAGTCACGGGAGAACATGCAAAATCCACAACACCAACATTTTATATGTTCCTTTGAAAATATTGAACATTACACACTGCGGTCAAAAATCTATCAAAATGTTTTAGTACAACTTTGGTAAGCAATGAAGCCGCTCCGCTTGGTGGATTGTCGGCGCATTAAACATACGAGTATTATTATGGTGTGTGTATAAGGTAAGACATATTATCTGGCGTTTTGTTTCACAATATTATGCAAAAGCAACTTTTCTTACCTTCTGGTACCTGCTGATCTGTATTTGGGATTTTCATAAATCCTGAAATATTGCACGCATCCGCCTTTGTAGTCTGTACCAACCAAGTAGTTGTTCTTCGTTTTCTCTATCTTCTTGTTATGGGGCATTCATCCTCCGCTGTTGCCATTTCTAATATAAAATAGTGTAAAGTCCTTACTTAAATCTGTCAGTAAACTCGCCATGAAAGCGCTAAAACATACCGGTGTAGTGAGTTTACATTATTCACCCAATTAACTTGAGTTATTAGAGTTTAATGTGCCCTATAATCCGGTGAGCCTTTTATATGAAAAAAGATCGAAAATAGACCATTCATCGACAGTGCGCCCTATGGTCCGGAAAATACAGTACAGATGAAATTTGGTGCTTTTGTTGGTTTTGCAGATGTATTAGCCTGTACTAAGCATTATGTGTCAGTACAGCAGTAGAGAGGCTCAACGGTGACCTCACTTTCACCTCTGTTTTACGAAGAGCAAAGAGCCTGCCAGCATTAGTTGTTCATCATTACAGTGCAGATATATGAAGCTTAGACTGCCGGCTATGTGTGCATGATTGAGCATAAGAGAAAAAAGCATGCGTGGTTTTAAAGATGATGCAATAAAGGATATGGTTTAAAGTTGATTGATTTAGGAAAATGGCTAAAAGTTACATTCATAAAGTTGGAAGCCTTACTGCATACCCTCAAATGATATCTACTCTACAATTTTACATAAATAAATATTGAACATCTTGAAGTGCATTTTTTTCCTAGTTGAAAAAACTATGTAAGGATGTCTTTTCTTTTTGTTGCCATCATGTGATCACAGCATTCCCGCTCGCTCGTTCGTGTTGATGGGATCGTATCGCCCATCCGATTTGCAGCTGAAATATTCCCACAACGAGACATTTGGTTTTGTAATCTTATTTTTCTCCCTTGATTTGTGTTACTTTGTGGAACTTTGCACCAGTGAGTCGCGAGGAGCGTGGCTCTCTGGCTGTTGTACTTCCTGTGTGTAAAGCTTGCGGTCTGCTCACCAAGACAAAGATTGTGAATGACTGAGAAAAGGGCTCACTACCGTAATGCTACCGTTAAATAAATGTGCTGAGATGCCGAGAATGGGACCTCTTTCTCCCTGTTTGACTAAGAAAACAAACACAGACATAGCTGATTATCAATGCCGGCAAAGTATTTCAACTTAATTTTGATTTGTTGTTCGATTGATTGACTCATTGACTGGCGGCCCATGCCTAATCACCATTAAAACTTTTTCCAAGGTGCAAGTGGTGTTTGTCATTTCCTTAAACACATTTAAATGGCCAGGAGGCAAAGAACGCGAGGCTCAACAATTCTGATTGGTGAACATGTCTGTCACTCAAATCCAGTGAAAAAAAAAAACCCACCTTTTGCGGTTACTTATGTCACATTATCGTGCAGTCCCAAGTAGGGTTGTACGGTACACCCGTATTAGTATAGTACCGCGATACTAACGAATCATATTCAGTACTATACCGCCTCTGAAAAGTACCGGTCCTAAAGTAAAGCATCTAAAAAACAGGAGAATAAATGACTATTACATTTTAACAGAAGTGTAGATATAACATAATAACACATAAAATAAGCAAATATTAACAGTAAATGAACAAGTGGATTAATAATCCATGTTTACAGATTGTCCCTCATAATGTTGACAACATAATAGAATAACAAATGACACAATATGTTACCGCATACATCAGCAGACTAATTAGTAGCCTGTGTTTGTTTACTTACTGCTAAAAGACAAGTTGTCTAGTAAGTTCACTATTTTATTTAAGGACAAACTTGAAATAATAAACATATGTTTAATGTACCCTAGGATTTTTTGTTAAAATAAACCAATTTTTGTGGTACCCTTTATTTAGAAAAGTATCTAAATAATTTTGGTACCGGTACCAGCACCAAAATATTGGTATCGAGACAACACTAGTCCCAAGTCTACTGCAGAGTATTTATGGAAGGTATCAATTAATAAATTACAAACAAAATGTATGGGTGAATGTACTGAATAATATACAGATGATTGGGATGTTTTTTCCATTACAGGAGACAGAGCGCTGCATGAGTGCTGCACATCTGTATTACAAGAAGCACAAATGCCGTCTCCCATTTAATCCATTTAATTGTTTCATTGGTAGTGTTCCCATAGAAGCACAGCAAGTAATGCATTTTGTATTCTTCAGACAAAGCAACTCATCAAAATCAGGTTGAAAAGAAACTAATGATGACAAACATATCAGCATAGTCTTACTGCCATGCAGCAAGTGCAAACAAGTGTAACTTTGCCAGAACACCACATTTCAGCTCCTGTTACGCTGTTAAAGAAGGTGTGCCTATAATTTGTGACGGGGAGAGAACACATATTAAACCAACAGTTATTACTTTGTGCATACGCTTTTACCTTAGTCCCATCATAATCTTTGTTTTATTATTTGTTCAGACCAAAGTACAAAACCACATATATAAAAACAGAGCAAACAACCGAGGAAGAGCTCATGATGATTATTTGGTTGTAGCGTCTTATATTCAAGTCAGTATGGCAGTTCTACCTCGCCAATTTATAGGACCCAAGAATCAACAAACTTCTATACTTTTAATTCCCAAAGTAACGATCAATCAATGACAAAAAGTTAACAGCCGGTGTTAAAAGGAAGGTAGAAAACTCTGAATAGTCCAATATAAGAATGAGAAGCCAAACCAAGTCCCTCCCTCAGCAGTCTTGCTGTCAATAAGCAGGCAGCAGGCACAAATCTTTTTAACCCAACCACCCTCCACCTTCTCACCCACACATCCCAACACTCAACAGAGTCTCTGCTGTGCGTCATGAGAGGTTGACAGAGTCCTCACCAGGGATGGCACAATAAGCACTTGACTTTTGTCTTTATAACCATCTGCCACATGGAACAAGCTTTCCCTCTGGCCATGGCACAGCTATGTCAACCCGATGTGCCTCAAACTGCCTTCAGATTAGAGTCACAAGCACAATATTAAAAGAGACCATATTCTAATGATCCAATTCTTCTTTTAAAATAAAAAAGGCAATAATATTATTTAAGGATATTTATGTTATGTTTAGAGTCCCATCAACAGATACTCTAAATGTTGTCTTTGAGGCTTAACCACATCAGCAAAGGCAGATTAAAAAACAATACATTACCGTACATGAACAAACCAGCAGCACAGCAAATCATATTGTATGTCTGCGAGAAACGCTAAATGGTTTACCTATGCCATTCTGTTTTTGCAGAGCAGCACGATGGAACAGGGGTTAGTGCATGTGCCTCACAATACAAAGGTCCTGAGTTCAATCCTGGGCTCGGGATCTTTCTGTGTGGAGTTTGCATTTTTTCCCTGGGACTGCGTGGGTTCCCCTCCGGGTACTCCGGCTTCCTCCCACCTCCGAAAACATGCACCTAGGGATAGGTTGATTGGCAACACTAAATTGGCCCTAGTGTGTGAACGTGAGCGTAAATTGTGTCTGTCTATCTGTGTTGGCCCTGCAATGAGATGGCGACTTGTCCAGGGTGTACCCCGCCTACCGCCCAAATGCAGCTGAGATAGGCTCCAGCACCCCCCGCGACCCCGGAAGGGACAAGCGGTAGAAAATGGATGGATGGATTCTGTTTTTGCATATCACATAAAGATTGCATCGGTTTTCATCACCACACTTTTCATGTTTTGGTTTTTGACAAAATGATGTATAACGTGACAGTCTCATTGCGTGTAACAATCTAGTCAGTTTGCCAAAGTATCATTCCGCGTAATCCACGGCCTCAACAAAGAATCCCATCTGTGTCTGACTGTGTTTTTTTTTAAATTGTATACGACTGCACCGTGGGGCCAATGAAACTTGCAAATACCAGAACTTTGATGAAGAAGGCAAGGCACTACTAATCCAAGGAAGAACTTGTAGCAAAGAACAAAGGTGCCTCTCTCCTCCCTCCCGTTCTTTGCTAACAAGAGTCTTCAATAAAGGTAAAAGTGATGGTAAAAGTTAATGTATGCATTTTATTCATTATTTATATGTTGTTCTGCATGTGAAACTATAATTATTCTCTATAATGTTAATATTTGTGAGTGGTTAGAACATATTTTATTGAATTTACATTATCTTTTAAAGGGATGTGCCGATCCACAGTCCGGTGACAGTTCATCAGAAACTGTAACACACAACTCAGTTAAATATCCCTGGTTTATAGGAACAGCAACTATTGCACTGGACAAACTAAACTCTTTCACTCACTAACCCTACTTGAACATATGACCAATTCTTTAAAAAAAACATGCACCTAATGACAGCATCTGCTTTCCCTGACAGTGATAACTGGGCTTTAAACCTTCCATAAATCCAGACTGCAATCAAAACAAAAGCTGCCAAAATAGACGAGGAGAAGGTCTGGCTCTCACAACAAGAGCAGGCAGTATGTGATCCTCGTCTGCTGGTTGGTTGGTTTTAAAGCAACAGGATTTGGTTTGGGGAGGTTCTATTGTGTCTCTTTGCCAGTCAGGCCCTTAGCCGCCTCGACTCGACTCTGTTTTCTGATCCCCGTCACATGCATAGGATGCAGGAGAACTCAAGCCACCAACTTTGGCATACTTGTCTGGAACTAAAAAGAGAAATGTTTCACCTCATTTCTCATCTTTTTTGTCTGTGAAAACAATGATGAGTCAGCACACTGGTAGGAAAAAACCTAACAGGGGCAGGGGAGACCAAAGTGCAGGTGCCAGGTGCTTTAAGGAAAGTGGTTTCATAAGAAGACATACCTGTTCAGTAATTTCCAATAAAAAAAAAAACTCCCGAGACAGCCGTGCGTTATGGTAACATCTTAATAATGAAACAGTGTGTACCAAACACACAAACAGTGTAACTCTAGAGGGGCGTCTCCGAGTCCCCAGGCCAGAAGCCATCCCAAACAGCTTGGCAAGGATAACAACTTGAAATGTCCTACGGGCATGTTACAGGAAGCCGTCTCTCCGCCAAAGCTTGACAGGTGTCTCATTGTTCAGCAGAGCACACATTGTGCACCTAACTTTATTTTGAAAGACATCTCTATCTGCTTCAATTACCTACTGTCTGGGTATTCATGCAGAAGGTGTTGTTAGAAATAGATGAGAGCATAGTTCCCCGTGAAGAGCCCTTTTCTTCACGCAATAGCTGACAGAATGCAACAGAATTCTATTCAGAGCAAGACTGAACGACATTCCCTTGTGCTGTCATTGTTAAGGCACTTCAGTTGATGTGTGCGCGCCGGTGACAGTCAATCAGAAACTCTAACAAGACATTCCCATCTTCAACTCACAAAATGTGTGTTTTTAACCTCTTTCATTATAAAAAACAAACACTTTCCTAGAGAAAGTTCAGGCATTGTAAGTACATGATCCAGCGTACCTAGAAATATGGTCAAATGAATGGAACTAGTGCACAATCATATTAGCGACACATAAATGCACTGAGGAACGGGTCAATTGACCTAGACCAGCTTATTGTGTTAAATGTAAAAGCAGGTGAACATACAGGAGTCGTCCAGGTTCAGCAACTTCAATAAGATGTAGAAGTAAAATTATGAAAAATAACTGTCCAAATGAATGTATTAATTTGGGAAGAGGGAATCATGCTTATTTGCTTGAATGATTAAAACGGGGACTGTGAAACTAGAAGGAGAAAAATGCAGAGCAGATTAAATTATGCAATGATTATTTGCATTTAAACTCCAGAGTGTCTATGAATGTGTCTGCGGGTCCTTATTAGGAATTTAGCTATTGTGGAGTCCTAACTTCCTACAGGAAGACAGCAATTGGTATGGTTGATTGAAGATAAACATGATTTGACTTGTCCCGTCTCTCAGGGGACACAGTCCAACAGAGGAGGCCAGCAATAAAACAAGATTGTACATATTGGGTACAGGCAACTGGCAGATTGTATTTATGCAGAACTGTGTAGTCAACTCTAATTATGAGACGTTGACTGTTTGCACTGACAAAATACCACAACAAATCAATATCCTTTATTTAACCAGGTAAAAACTCATTGAGATTAAAAACTCTTTTCCAGGAGTGACCTGACCAAGAGGGCAGCAAATCAAATTAAGATAAAACAAAACATGACTTTGCCCTTTTTGACTCAGAATAAATACATATTTAACTTTAAGACTGATCTCCAAGTAAAAGGAATAAGAAGGCTCTATTAACCAGACCAAGGGGACAACGAAATCTCTGTCGCCCCCTACCGTCTCAACACACATCATTCACAACAACAAGGCTGATTCTGTTTAAACTTAAAAGCATAATAATATTGATTTGATTATCAAAAAATGCAACAAGGCAAGATCTCTTAAGAATATGCAATGTGTGCTTAATCGACCCTTTCGTTTTAAATGAGCATATACGGTGCCAATGGGCCAAAAAGTAACTTGAGCATTGATATTTAACATTAGATTCATAATTGTGATTTGTCCACATTGTGGCTCTCGCTAACACTCCACACTTTTAAGATACAACTCTATACTTTCTTCGTTCGGAATGGCCAAAATAACAATAACAAAAATAAATAAATAGGGATATTCTTACCTTACATGAAAGCGTCGCCAGTTTGGTGACGTTTACCAAAATATCCTTAATCGGGTCATGAGCAGTTGTATTTAGTCGGGATCACACCTTTCTCTCGCAGTCTGAGCCTCCAGACTGAAGCGAGCGGAGACATCCAGCACCACCGAGCTCTGTGATGACAGCATGCCGGGAGAAATCCCCGCCCACCGGCGCTCCTGCTGCCCTGTGTGGAGGTTGGTAAGAGCGTGTACACGCTGGTGCTCTTCTCTTTAAAAAAAAAAAAAAAAACAAGCGAAAAAAACTTGACAAAGAAATTACAATAAATGTTAATGATATAAACTGGTTGTATCAACCAACATAAAAGAGTGGGGCTCTACACAATAAACACTATTATGTTGGCTAATTTGTCTAATATAGTATTTTAACTACATTTCCCATGAATACCAACACAATGTGTGACGTAGTTATCCTGCGACAGCTGTTGCCATTGCAACGAATAAAGCTCGAAGATTCTATCACCTGTTTTGGACTTGAGAAAGCACTCGACCACTATGGCAGGGCATCTGTCGTGTCATCCTGGACAATATTCATGACACATTTTTGCTTTGTTTTAAATATGTGCTATTTGGATATACAAAGATTTGAAAATGAATGTTACCTTTGCAACCTCATTATACTATTGGCTAGGTTTTATATTCATAAATGAAGTTTCTCAATACGCAACCTGTTATTGTGCCTTTAAAAAAGAATTAGAACTTTACTTTTAAAACTTTCTACCTTTAACAACCAAAAAGCTGTGAAAACTATGATCTAGACCCCGACTTAAACAAGTTGAAAAGCTTATTCGGGTCTTACCATTTAGTGGTCAATTGTACGGAATATGTACTTCACTGTGCAACCTACTAATAAAAGTCTCAATCAATCAATCAATCAATCAAACATCACAGAACAAGCTAGTCAGATTACTTCTAGACCTCCACCCCAGATCACACCTCACTCCTACCCACTTCTCCAAAGTGGGCTGGCTCAGGGTGGAGGACAGAGTAAAACAACTTGCACTGAGCCTAGTCTATAAAATCCGCTACACCTCCCTGATACCGAAGTACATGTCAAACGACTTCCTTCAATGACCGCCATAACACAACAGCAGAGGGAGCTCCACTAACCACGTTAAACCCAGATTCCGATCTAACAAAAGTCTTAACTCATTCTCCTTCTATGCCACATCAATGTGGAATGCACTCTCAACAGGTGTAAAAGAAAGGGCATCTCTATCCTCCTTCAAAACCGCACTAAAAGAACACCTCCAGGCAACTTCAACCCTTAACTAACACCCTCCCTTCCACATCCTACCTCCCCGGATTGTAAATAATCAAATGTAAATAATCAAATGTAGATACTTATTCTTATGCTTTCTGATCTCGTCTCTCTCTCTCTATGTCCACTACCTTTTGTACATATCCTACCAAGTCAGTCCTACACTGTTCCAATGTCCATTTCTCTGTTGATGCAATTGTTGCCAAACCTAACACCCCCCCTCCCCCGTCCCCTCCCTCCACATCCCACACCCCGGATTGTAAATAATGTAAATCATTCAATGTATATACTCTGATGATTATCTTGTGTGATGACTGTATTATGATGATAGTATATATCTGTATCATGAATCAATTTAAGTGGACCCCGACATAAACAAGTTGAAAAACTTATTCGGGTGTTACCATTTAGTGGTCAATTGTACGGAATATGTACTGCACTGTGCAATCTACTAATAAAAGTTTCAAAACCCTGCTCCAAATTTGGATTATTTATGGAACTTGTGTAAGCCTATGGCTTTACACTTTGCTACATATACATATATATATTTTGCATTCTACTTTAGTTGCTTTATTGAGTTTACAACCCCCTGTCGCTGTTTTGTACTGTTTTTGTACTTGTTTTGATTATTATTATTTATTTGCTTGTATGTAAATGTTGCATATTATAAATAAGGGTTTATAAAAATCAAGAAAAAAATAACTCAAATATGGGGCCCCTCTCAGGCAAAGGTTTGTTGTCAATATATATAATATATATATAATATTGTATCATACAATATATTACTATGTTTATTCTTATTATTGTTATGTTGTATTATTATTAATATATATAATTTTGGTATGCAGGCAAATACCTATTAAGTTTTAAATGAAAGTGTGCAACACCATTTAAAAAAAGGAATGATATGTAAGGTTAATAATAATAATAATAATAATAATAATAATAATAATAATAACTACTATATTTTATGACAGGTTATTAATAATAGTATTAATGCATATCATCATATAACAATCAGTATGTATTCATATACACATTTAATATTAAAGATAATAAAGAGTGTGCAACACATTGGAAACTTGCTATGTATTTGTTTATCAAAATGGAATGTTATATGATTATAATAATATACTTTATGATACATGTATTAATATCAATACTAATCCATATTAATATATATGATTAATTATTCACACAGAAACATTTATAGTTCTTTATGTATTCAAAATAAAGAGAAATACAATATTATATCTCTATATCTATCTACCTAGCTGTCTATCTGGATGTCTATCTGTCTGTCTGTCTGTCTGTCTGTCTTTCCAACTAAAAGCATGCATTATCTGCAAAAGACAGTTTCTTGCTCAAAATCCTTATAGTTAATGACTCAAATTTAAGAATGTGAGTCAATGAACATTTCGGTGCCATCATAAAAGACAAGTCAATTTGCATAGTCATGTTGTCAATATAACCGTGTATGCTGGAGAGATGTTGTGGTGCAAACAAGTTTGAATGTAAATTGTAAGTTACACTTTAATGTAAGTGAGAAATTGGCTGCAAGTCACTGAACAGCAGTCAAACTTGCACTCTTGCTGTTTGTGCTATAATTTGTTGTATTCATTGCGATGAAGTAAAGAAAAGACAGAACTGCACAGCACAAAGAAATAAACAAAACTTGAAAAGTGAACATTACAAAGTCTTCTTATGTAAAACTGTCCATGCAGTGCTTAAGTGACTACATTGTAGTCTTCCTAAATCAGTGTTGGGCCACAAATTTGCATTCACATCACAACTAATATATTTTCTATTATATCCCTCAGTTTTGTTGAGCCTCAGCAGGCATTTGGATTATTGGTTGATCTAGTGTGGGGTCGGCAAACTTTTTGACTCGGGGGCCGCATTGGGTTAAAAAAAACTTGGCCGGGAGCCGGGACGTGTGCGTGCGTGTGTGTGTGCGTGTGTGTGTGTGTGTGTGTGTGTGTGTGTCATGGAGGGGCTGGAACCTATCCCAGCTGCAGTCGGGCGGAAGGCAGGCTACACCCTCGAAACGTCGCCACCTCATCGAAACACTCACATTCACACAATAGGGCCCATTTGTTGCCAATCAGCCCATCTCCACATGCATTGTAACACATTTTGATCAGAGTTAAATTAATTTATTGATCATTTATAGGAAACAACAGAGAATTGTACTGATCATCTGCATGGACGCAACGTATTTGCAACTTGTTCAAATACATGACAAACTGATTTTCTGATCAGCACAAGTGTCACAATGATGTGAAAATTGAACAAGTACGGTAGTTGATCTGAGAAATGTATCAAAGCTTGCCAAGGTGATAAGTGAGAAACAACACACAAGTCAATCTTATCGTATGACATTTGTTTTTACTGTAAAAAGATGCACACAGAAACACATCAGCAAGTTGACTCGGTTTGCTCCCGTATTAACCAGCGCCTGCACTTTCTAAGGAGGCTCAGGGTCCACGGTGTGGCAAGCAATATCATGATGTTGTTTTATAAGGCAAACATTGAATCTGTCATCCGTTATGGCATCTCCACATGGTTTGGAAATCTGTCTATCAAACTCAAAACCTTATCAAGAGGGCTGGTAAAATAATTGGCATGCAGCCCCCTTGTTCCCTTCAAGAAATATTCAACAAGACTGTGAGGAAGTAGGGTCTTAAAATCACCCGTGAACCACACCACGTACTTCATAGTACAATTGTGTTGATGCCAAATGGTAAACGGTACAGAACAGCAACATACAAACTCAACAGGTATAGATTTTCCTTTGTCCCACTGCCAATCAAAGCACTTAGCAACAGAAAACTACTGCAATAACCCCATGCAATAATAAGGAGTGCAATATTGGGATAGTGCAATACGGGAGGAGTGCAATACGGCAGGAGTGTAATGTGTGATCTCATAACTAACTGATATACCTGTGCACTGTCGTCACTGTATTGTCAGGTGAACTGTATGTATGTCTGTATGTATATGTATGTATGTATGTATGTAAAACGCTGTCTCTTAATGTCCAAAACAAATTTCTCCTCGGAGACAATAAAGCTACCGGTAATTATTAAATGGTAAATGGGTCGTACTTGTATAGCGCTTTTCTACCTTTTTTTTAAGGAACTCAAAGCGTTTTGACACTATTTTTCCACATGCACCCTATTACACACACACATTCACACACACACATTCACATTCACACACTGATGGCGGGAGCTGCCATGCACGGCGCTAACCAGACCCATCAGGAGCAAGGGTGAAGTGTCTTGCTCAAGGACACAACGGACGTGACTAGGATGGTAGAAGGTGGGGATTGAACCAGTAACCCTCAGGTTGCTGGCACGGCCACTCTCCCAACTTCGCCACGCCGTAATAATAATAATAATAATAATAATAATAATAATAATGATTATTATTATTATTATTATTAAGTTCATCTACATTAATCTACAAAAATGGTTAATGTTTGAAACAATGGAGATATGTAATATTACATGATATTATTTAATATAGAAAACACAGTTTACAGGCATAAATGATTTTTTTTTTAATTAAATCAAAACATTAATGAGTTAGACGTGGAAAAATCCTCCCCTAAATATATATTTTTTGTAAATAAGCGAAAAGTAACGATTTACACGATGTGACAGTAGATATTAATGAAACACTAAATACAAATACTGTAAATAATTGTAGTCCACGGCGGCATGAGTCGGATATCCGGTTAGAGAAAGTGTCCCAGTATTTTCGTTCCGGCAAGAAACTCAAAGCTACGACTTCACCGTTCATTAAAGCAGCATTGCCGCCAGCTAGCTGCCAGGCTCGCTCGGTCTGTAGCTACTTTTACTGCAATGTGTGTGTCTGCGTCGCTACCACAATGTCGAGACGACATGACAGCAATCCCAAGCAGGAGACTTTGTTTTCATTCGAACTTTTAGTGGAATACATTCGAATCGAAAGGACGGTTTCCGACGCCCTGGCTGTCGGAATACGGCTGTTGGACTTCCCAACGCTGCTCATTTATCCGCCCCAGCTAAGAAATGAGAAGAAACACCATGACAAAGGAGCGCTATGTTCATTTAATAGAGGCAAGTCATGTTTCTTCCAAATGAATCTGGACACTCTGCATATGCAACTCTCACATACGCCTCTCTATGTTATGATTCTGGATGTGAAAGGGGATATACCTCAGTTAGTAGGGACCTCTCTTCTCTCATTGGCAAAAACAATGGACAGACTCAGACAAGATGCCAGTAAACATGGAGTCTCAACCTGCTCCTCTTATGGAGAAAGGGGGCTTGTGTGCATTAACAACCCTGCTGACGAGAGCGTTGGATCGATTTCTTTGAGTTTTAAACTGTTGATTGTTGGATCCACTTTACCATCACATGTGACCAAAAGCATCCGAGTCTACAGGGAACCGAGTGCTCAAGAGGGCGACATGGACAACCCTGATCAAGACATTTTAAATAGCGTGGCTGTATCCACGCAGACTGAACGAGATCCAATAAGCCAGATTCCTCACACCATGCCAAAAGAGGAGAACATTTTTGATGAGGACCTTGCTGTATTTTGCCCCCCGCATCTTTACTATTGTAATTCAAAGGAGGAGAAAGCGTATACTCAAGGAGGGCGGTACGCATTTTTTAAACCCAACTCAAAGGTTGTAACACACGATGACACGTCCTCTGAAAGTGAAACCTCTTCAGTGATGGACCAGACAGGGAGACCTGCAGCCAAAATATCAGAAGGCCATGAAGTCAGTGTGAATCAAAATGTCCTGGAGGAAGCCCTGAGACCGCTTCCTCTTCTAAATGCTCTTCTCGTCGAGTTGTCACAGTTAAATGTCCAGAACCTACACCATCAGCCCCTGTTTAATCATCTCAACTTGGATAGGATGTCTGTGCCTGCATCCACTGAGCCTTCACATGGACAAGGGAGCGTAAGAGCATCCAAAACTGGGCCTTTGCAGGAACATTTAAATCCCCCCAGAGATGTTTCTCCAAAAATGTGTGCATCTGAAAACAACCATAATAAGGCGTTGATTGAGAATAGAAATCACAGAAAAAAGCTAGTATATGGAACAACAAGAACGTTCAATCTCAGGCGGCAGAAACACCTCACTGCGGTGAAACAGCGTGAGTGTATAATGACACACATTCACAATGAGGTACAGTCAAGTAAAGAGACGAAAAAATGTCCAGCTAAAAGCAAAGGAAATATGAAAAGGACACAAAAATTAGAGATGGAGTCTTTGGCACAGAACACTATGACACTGCTAAAATGTGCAGATGAATCTGTCTTGGAAAGTCCTAAGCAGGACAGAAAACCTCAGCACATTTCAGTCTGCAGTCCTGGTGTGGCTCGTCAAGATGATGCCACCAATGACACGCTTCCAGGAGCAAACCAGGCAGAGAGGTTAAGTGAGAAATCTTCCACAAGTAGTAGACGCAGTAGCCGCAGGTCCTTACTATCAGACTCCAGCATAGAGAGAACCAAAGAAGAAGATTACGCGGATGACTTTAACAGTTTTGAGCCCAGTGATGCAGACGGCACCAGCAGCAGTCTCGAACCTGTTCAAGCTGAGCCTCCAAGTGCTCCAGTTATCCGCAGTTCAGATTCTGGCACAGAGTCAGTCCAGGAGAGAGCCCTACTTCCCGCACCCATCAGAGCTCGTAGCCCCTTGCAGCGGGTGTTGAGAGGCACGCACATTATCCGAACATTAGACACTGCACTCAGCTTGTCCTCTGATGAGGAAGACAAGGAAGGTCGTTTACAAACGGTACACTCCTATAAAGAAGCAAAGGAGGGGGGATCCGAAGCATGGAGTCTCACATCATGGAGAGGTCAAAGGAGTGAGTCGGACAGGAGCAGCAGCGCCATTCAGCAAAATTATTCACCATCTGAGTGCTCCGATTCGCTGGAGGCTGAAGAAATGGAAGACGAGCTTGGCTCTCTGGACTTTAGAAAAGAATACCAGCATATATCTGAGCTAGTGGCCTGCAAGCTGCCTGGTTACACAATGTAAATACAAAGTTAGTACCACAATCTATTTTTTTAGGCTTTAGGTTTCTAGTATTGCATGTAGTATGTTTCGCATCGAAGCAATGTGTGTATTTTAATTTGAAATAAATACATTTGTTATTGAAAATAGTTGCACAGCTCTGTCTTTTATTAATGATGATTTATTGTTTTTGCTGTTTTTACTCTGCATCACTTAGAATCTGAATTGACAGATTACAATGCACTACTTGTCACACAGCAAACAAGATGACCCTTGAACTGTTATTTGTATGTTCTCTATAGACATTATTTGATAAACAAAACAAAGACAGTTGAGATTGCACTGCACTTCTTTACAGTTTCAAGTTGTTTTATTTGTATTCTACATTATATTGTTGTACTACTGGAAAAAAGCAAGTTTCAAGTCATTCCATTATAGTATTGTTCAGGTACACCTATGAGCATGCAAGTTTATTTTTTATATGTATTGTACATACTGTATATCCATCCATCCATTTTCTACCGCTTGTCCCTGTTGAGGTCGCGGGGGGTGCTGGAGCCTATTTCAGCTGCATTCGGGCGGAAGGCCAGGTACACCCTGGACAAGTCGCCACCTCATCACAGGGCCAACACAGATAGACCGACAACATTCACACTCACATTCAAACACTAGGGCCAATTTAGTGTTGCCAATCAACCTATCCCCAGGTGCATGTCTTTGGAGGTGGGAGGAAGCCGGAGTACCTGGAGGGAACCCACGCAGTCACGGGGAGAACATGCAAACTCCACACTGAAAGATCCCGAGCCCGGGATTGAACTCAGGGCTACTCAGGACCTTCGTATTGTGAGGCACATGCACTAACCCCTGTTCCACCGTGCTGCCCATACTGTATATATTTTCTTTAATGATGAAAGCTAGTTGAAGCATGGTTATTTCATAAAATGTGAATGTCAACACAAAATTGTATAAATACTAATTCATAAATATTCTTAACCATTAAATCTGGCTGAAGAAAAAACACCACACATTTATATGCGCCAGATTCTTGTTTTATAGTATATAATGTTCATTAATAATGCAACTTATTTATATGCGCCAGATTCTTAATTGTTTTCAGAGGTGGGACCAAGTCATTGCTTTGCAAGTCACAAGTAAGTCTCAAGTCTTTACCCTCAAGTCTCGAGTCAAGTACCGAGTCAAGACAGGGCAAGTCCAAAGTCAAGACTGGAAAGTCTCAAGTCAAGTCCCAAGTCCTGCATTTTGAGTTTCGAGTCCTTTCAAGTCATTTAACCACAGACTGATATATTTACACAGATTGTGTATGCTTTTAAAACGCTGTATTTATTTATTAAAACAAGTGCATTTGAAATTGCAGGGAAAAAGATAGTGCTGACATTGCACTTCAAAATAGCACTATTAACCAGTCATTTTAAACATGTAACTCATTCCTTTACAGAATAAACACATTTGAAAAAAACAAGTGCAACTGTACTTATTTGCACAAAAGTGTTAACATTGTATTTCCATGGCATATTGCATTGTAACTAGTTCCACAGCAGTTTCTATCCTGTTCTTACCTTATCTCATCTCATACTGTATGTGTGTTTATGTGTGCGTACACATGAAAAACATAACAAATATATGAACATAACAATGAACAGAGTTGTACTTTTTAGATGTCAGGACCCTATGCAATATGTACACATATTCTTAATATAGTATACATTTTAACTGACCTTTATTTGACTATGTTTGTCTTTTTGTAGGTGGCTAAAATACGCAGTGCTGCTGACTGCCGTCTAACGTTACGTTACTGTGTGTGATACATTGACTAACGTAATGTTACTGTGTGTGATACATTGACTAACGTAATGTTACTGTGTGTGATACATTGACTAACGTTACGTTACTGTGTGTGATACATTGACTAACGTAACGTTATGTATAGGTACCTCATGAAACCCTGCTTAAAAAAAAATCACTTGACAAAAAGTATGAATAAGGTAGCAAACTGCAGTGGACGCAACAGATTGCCGTGTTTGCAATTACGTTATAACCATAGACATCTTATAAGTAGACGCAGCATTGATTGCTGTGACGTGAGCAATTTGCCCGCCATCTTGAAGTGCTGATGAGGAGCCGGCGAGCAGCCTAAACTGACAGTTGAAAGGTAGAAAACAAAGATGGTGTTCAGCGTTTTCCTGCTCAAATGAGCAGACTGTTGAAAATAGGAATCGGGGGATTACTTTTCACAAGTAAGATTTAACATTAACGTACTATTGGTTGTATTTTATGAAAATAATATTACCACAGAGTTGAGAAGGATCAAAGATCTTCAATATTTGTATGTGAAAATCACAAAGAAATATTCTGGGGGAGGATGACGCCCCTACAGGGGTTTGGTTTACAAACTTTCAGCCCCACCTAAAACAAAATTCACCAGCCACTACTGATTATGATGCATTCTCATTTTAGGCAAAGTATAAGACAATACTTTCTTAACAGTATAATTGTAACCAGGAATCAGTCTTCAAGTAACAATATTCAAATACTAACATTGTTGGGTTAAACAGAATTTGGTTTTATTCTGAATCCAGTTAAACAGATTGGTGGTTTTAGCTGATATGAAGACTTTCAGGTGTTTATATATGTTTAAGTATTTGGCAGACGCTTTTATCCAAAGCGACTTACATAAAATAATACATATAAAACAATCACTGCAAACATTATCATTTAAGGGAAGAATGTAATAGAAAATATCAATACAAAGTGTCAAGACAGAATAAACTCTCTGCTGCTGAAGCAACAGAGATACAGTCTATAGGTCCCTAAGATATATAGATATCTAATGTATTCATACATTGTTTATGTAGGATACACGCATATGTATATATAACCTAATCATATTGTTTCTTCAACTTAAAAATAGTTTACCGTTTTTTTTCCCCTTCTCTGGGATTATATTCCCAGTTTTGATCTCGGACGTCTGGTCACTTATAGCGTATTAGAATATTATATTACTGTTAAGCAAACTATGAATAATAAAAAACGCCAAAACATGTGTCTGTTACACACGTATGACAAAAAAGCGCGTGAAAATCAGTGGTATTCAGTGAGGTAAAATGAATTAAATGCGCTGACAGTTCATTGCTCCTGCCAAATGGCAGGAGCGGATCACCACTCCAAGATGGCGGCCCCGCGCCTCGTCTGCGCCAGTAGAGAGTAGCGCTCTATGCTGCGTCTACTTGTAAGATGTCTATGGTTATAACGTTAGCAGTGAGTTTGCAGCCTCACTGATTTAACTACACAGCAAATAAAAGTCATGTTACTTAGCCAATAAACGTTATCTTACATTCAAAACTTACCCTTCTTTGTGCAACTTCAAATGTCGAACGAAGTTGGAAGTTGTTGCGTCTCCGTCTGTAATATTCGAACTGTGTGATTTGCATACGGCAATTCGTTTTTTGTTGACCAAGTCGTAGTTTTTATACCCGAACGAAACCAACTTTAACATAATTGTTTATCACTGGCACGTTGTTGGACAACTCTTGGTCATTGGTTGTCCTGTAATTTGATTGGATGAATGCTGTGTGATGAAAACAACGTAGTTCTAATTTGATTGGCTGTTGTACTGACAGCACACCAGCTGACAGGAATAACACGCTGATAGACAGACGAAGAAAATGAAAAATACGGAGCGCTCCCAAATAACTTTTTAAGCTTTGGATTTTGGGGAAAGTGGCAAGTCATGTCAAGTCATGTCAAGTCAAAAGGCTCAAGTCCAAGTGAAGTCACAAGTCATTGATGTTAAAGTCTAAGTCGAGTTGCAAGTCTCTTTACATTTTGTCAAGTCGAGTCTAAAGTCATCAAATTCATGACTCGAGTCTGACTCGAGTCCAAGTCATGTGACTCGAGTCCACACCTCTGATTGTTTTATAGTTTATAGTGTTCTTTAATAATACAACTTATTCATATGCACCAGGGTCTTGTTTTGCAGTATATACTGTTCTTTAATGATAAAAACACAAACAGTCCTTCACTGTATTTCAATTTGTTCAAGTATTTGAGGGCTTGTGTTGTTTTCGGCTCAGAGACTAATGCGCATGCGCCATCTTTGTTTGCGGAAGTAGAGCAGCGTGGCAGATGACGGCAGCGACCAAGAGATGTTCAAACACGTTTTCTTGACAGGACCTCCAGGTACTAACTGCAAATTACTGCCGACGGAAATGTATATCTTTACTTGCCTGCCTGTCTTTCAAAAATACAGTTAAAATACGCTTATTTTAACATGAGCTATTTTCGTACTTTTTGTCCAGATAATCATGTCAGTTTTGACTCGAGAACGTAACTGTAATGACGCGGTTCATTCAAAATAATGCTAAAAATACAAGCAATAGTGTAATAATAAACAAAATTACTTTTACTTACTTTTGGTCAATTGCAGTTCTTGATGATGCTTTTAGTTCATTTCGAATGAAATGTGCATAGTTTACACAACTCGACATGTGCAAAGAGGAGTTGGAAGAAGCAGAGTGTATTTATTACTGCACCTTCTCTATTTCAAAGCTATGTAATACACTTGTTCACTTCATGTGTTCAATATGTACCATTGTTTGTGATCGTGGAAGAAAATAATACACATTTGTAATAGTAGTTTGTATCTACAATAAAATAAATACATTCATTAATAGATAAATAAGGAGTTACAGTTGACAAAATTATTGTTCAGTGATAAATGAGTGCAAAATATATAATACTTTATTAAGCATATGAAAATCAATGGGGGATTTCGAATCACTGCTATGTTGGAATTTTTATTAATATTGATACTGCTGTTGATTAAAAAAAATAGTTTGACTGCTTTTGGATTGTTTTGTGTCATGTTTGTGTGTCCTCTCAATTGCTCTATTTATTGCTATTCTGAATGTTGCTGGGTCGGGTTTGGTTTTGGAATTGGAATTGCATTATTATGGTATTATTGTATGTTATTTTGTTGGATTGATTAATAACAAAAACTATATACATATTTTGCTCAGTAGAATACACTGTATGGAACATTACATTGTGAGTCAATTTTTTATTTTTGCAGGTGTGGGCAAAACCACTCTGGTCCAGAAGGCTTGTGACGCTTTAGTGTCATCAGGTCATTCTTTGGAAGGCTTTTACACGGAAGAGGTCAGGCAAGGAGGTCAGCGGACTGGTTTTGATGTGGTCACAGTGAGAGGAGAAAGAGGCCACCTGTCCAGAATCAGGTAGCAGGAATGTCATACAAGCCAAATTAAACAAGCTGCTCTATTTCATGTTGTGTTTGAATAACCCCCGGCTGCATTTCACTCTGCAGAGACGTCACTGGTGCCTCTCACGGCAGACCCGTGTACACAGTTGGCCAGTATGTGGTTGATTTAGCTTCATTTGAAAGCCTGGCTCTCCCCCTCTTCAAGAAGGTACACCACACACTGAAAGCACGGTTATAATTACACTTGTCAACAGATCAGAGAAAGCAAAACTCCTGCCTTTTTTCCTGACTAACAAATCATTAAACCTTTAAAACTGATGGCATAATTGGAAGCTTGGGAAAACATATAAATTCCAGAGTGGCATTTTTAGTAGCCGTGGTGCCGTCTGGCTGTCACTGACTGTGAATAATCCTACTTGTAAACTGAGCCTGGAGTTCCGCCTACACATTTGCTTTAAAGGAAGGTGTCGTTGTGCTACATATTTCATTTATCTCTTGTAAATTGTCTCTTTAATCACAGCAAACCACTGTCTGTTTTCCTTTGTGGCGTTCCAAAAGAATAATCTTCTCCCACATGTCAGACTGAAATTATTTTGTATTTTGAATTGTATACATTGTAGTTATGAGCATTATAACTGATGAATTAATTAACTGTTCAGGATTATGACCTTTGTGTGGAAATGATTGCTTCTCAAAGGAATCTAAGCAGAATGGACTAGTTTAACTAGCAGAGGCATTGATTGATTGATTGATTGAAACTTTTATTAGTAGATTGCACAGTACAGTACATATTCCCCACAATTGACTACCAAATGGTAACACCCGAATAAGTTTTTCAACTTATTTAAGTCGGGGTCCACGTTAATCAATTCATGGTACAAATATATACTATAAGCATAATACAGTCATCACACAAGTTCATCATCAGAGTATATACATTGAATTATTTACATTATTTACAATCCGGGGGGTGGAATGTGGAAGGGGTTGGGACGGAGGGCACGGAGGGGCTTAGGTTGGGTTGTTATCAGCATACTTCAGTCATCAACAATTATATTATCTGAGAAATTGACATTGTAACAGTGTAGGTCTCACTTGGTAGGATATGTACAGCGAGCGGTGACCATAGTGAGCTCAGGAAGCATAAGAACAAGTATATACATTTGATTATTTACATTTGATTATTTACAATCCGGGGAGGTGGGATGTGGTGGGCGGAGGGGGTTAGGCTAGGGTTGTAGCTGCCTGGAGGTGTTCTTTTAGTGAGGTTTTGAAGGAGGATAGAGATGCACTTTCTTTTACACCTGTTGGGGGTACATTCCATATTGATGTGGCATAGAAGGAGAACTAGTTAAGACCTTTGTTAGATCGGAATCTGGGTTTGACGTGGTTTGTGGAGCTCCCCCTGATGTTGTGGTTATTGCGGTCATTTACGTTCTGGAAGTAGTTTGACATGTACTTCGGTACTGTTAATACCGTCTCAACTAGTTCGTGACCTAAAAAAAGTTCCTCAAAGTTGGGAGTCAGTCTGTAAATTTACATAATGATAAACATTAAGGTTGTTGAAGTTGTCAGACATGTTTTTGATTTGATTTCATCTGGAGCGCGGAGACATCAGACTTTGAAAACTCTGAATTGGACATTTAATACTTCCCAGCAGCTTGGAGCGCACCATAAATTTACATTGACCTCCATTAACTCAACTCTTCCAGGAAGCATTATATCAGCTCAATAAGGTACTGATATCGAAACAGGAAGTCGGAACATTCAGAGGCATTTAAAGCTGGAGTACTTGAATTATTTAGTTCAATCTGTAAATCCCGCTCCCCACTCTGCGCACCTCACTGATAGTCCTTCCCAGTCGCCTCCCCTCTGGAAGTGCACGAAATCGCGTACGATAGCTATACGTGAACACACTTAGGTTGTTGACAGTCTGAAGGATCCCCTAGTTCGTATTTTGTTGCAGACTGTTGGTAACACACGTCGCCACACAAAAGGATACACACATAATATAGTAAAATGGAACATTAGATTCTGTCTAGAAGGAAAATAACCACTTGCGCGTCCATAGTTAGTCCAATACTGGCCCGCAATGCCCTCCATCTTGGATAAGGCGGACCAATATTTATTAGAGTTTTGTCTCTTCTTTTTTTGTTTTTTAGACATACAGCGTCTTTCTTTTCTTCCTCTGATTTCCTCTTTTTGGGTTTTTTGCAGTATATGCTGTAACAGGTGGGTGTTCGGCAGCCATGCTTTACTGCAAACAAGCTCGCACCGTGCACGCCCTTCATTATATATCGCGTCAGCCAATAAGGAGGCTCCTTCGTTGGTTCAGCTCAACCCTCCTTTCTCTAAATCCTGTGATTGGATCTGGAAGGGTTGACTGCCAAGAAGACTGTTTGAGTGGTTATTTGATGGATTTTATGGGCGGAATAGAGGACTTCACATTGGCTCTATTGTAAGCTGTCTTTTATTAACATTTATTTATGAGTTAGAATGCATAAAAAAAGTATTTCATGATGATTGTAAATGATAAGCGAAATTCCCCCAAAAAGTGCAGTTCCCCTTAAATCCTTACATTTCAAGCTTATACAATAGAGATGGAAACATTCATAATTTTTTAGCTGCGTCACGATTAGAACGTGCATGATTTTGAATCAATTAACAAACGTCCAATTATCGATTATTTTAGGAGGGTAAATACAGTAATAAAGTGTTGAACTACTTTTCTTACCTGATGGTACCTGTTTTTATGTATTTGGGATCTGCAAAGATATCGAAATTTTGAAATCAAACCGTGGAGGCATTGCGGAGATTTTTTATTAAGCAATCTTTTATTCCTTCAACTTCCTCCAAACGAGCCGTTTGGAATTTGCTCTGTCCTGTGACGTATTCCGCCCTGTGACGCCTGTGTGTATCTCCATATATGGTCAAGTTTTACAGAGAGAGCTTTGCGTAAGTCCACCATTTTTAATTTATGTAGAAGCATTTGTCGTCGACAACATTTCCACGATGAAACCCAATGAAGGAAAATGCTCTGTTGTTGGTTGTTTTAACCAGCACAAGTCACTACACAAACCTACAGCCTCATCTGAAGTAAAAAGTGCCTTACTTTTAACTTTTATGATTTATGGTGATGTGCCTTCAACTGTAAAGAAGTCTCTCCGAATGTGTGCAAACCCCTTCCAAGAGTTCTGCTTCACAAACCTGCGCCAGTATCCATCCATCCATCCATCTTCTTCCGCTTATCCGAGGTCGGGTCGCGGGGGCAGCAGCTTAAGCAGGGAAGCCCAGACTTCCCTCTCCCCAGCCACTTCGTCCAGCTCCTCCCGGGGGATCCCGAGGCGTTCCCAGGCCAGCCGGGAGAGATAGTCTTCCCAGCGTGTCCTGGGTCTTCCCCGTGGCCTCCTACCGGTCGGACGTGACCTTCCTAGGGAGGCGTTCGGGTGGCATCCTGACCAGATGCCCGAACCACCTCATCTGGCTCCTCTCGATGTGGAGGAGCAGCGGCTTTACTTTGAGCTCCCCCCGAATGACAGAGCTTCTCACCCTATCTCTAAGGGAGAGCCCCGCCACTCGGCGGAGGAAACTCATTTCGGCCGCTTGTACCCGTGATCTTGTCCTTTCGGTCATGACCCAAAGCTCATGACCATAGGAAGATGGATTTTTCTGAAAAACTAATTTTAATGGCAGACTCTGTGCCTACTATTTATGGCAATGGAGAAGACAATGAAACAGTAAGTAACAACAATAGATTACAAATGTGTGAATGATACGTTAGCAATGTTAACTCGATTTGTTGTGTAGCTATCTTAGCCCTGTAATGTAAAACAACAGCTTCACCGTCCTCCGGCAATATAAAGAATGATTTTCCTAAAACTACTTTTATTTGGATCATTGTCTACTGTGTTTGGCAATGGAAGAGTAAGTAATATAATACCTTATTACGTTAGCGATTTAACTTGTAGCGTAGCTTATAGCCTTTAGCCTATTGTTTTCAAAGGGTCGAAGCAGCAATCCAGTGGAGTTGTTAACATGTTGTAGAATAGAAAAGCATTTTACTGTCACAATATACGTGTCCCTCCAGGATCTAGCATTAGAGAGGTACAGACTCTGTAGAGATTTAGCCTTAGGGTATAGTACCAAACCTGCAGCCTCGCCTCCTCTCTCTCCTCCGCCTGCTTCGTCTTCTTGTACCGACAACAAACCACTTTGAGCCCGCTGGTCTCGCTATGTCATCTGAGATGTTGTGCATGTGGTAAACGTCACTCAAAACAGATGCCTGGTGGCGGTCACCGATGTCCATAAGTCCTCAAGGGTGCAGCTTGGGTTTGTAAAACCGAAAACAACCAAAAATGACAAAACATGGCTGTCAGGGCGTGAAGGGGCGGGGTTAGTAGGGGTTCATTTGTATCTAACAACTCTGCCTTTCAAAACACCCCACTTGTTTTCAGAGGGAGCCAAAACGTTAAGAATTCCCTAAAAGATAGTTTGTAAAAAAAAAAAAGCTACATTTTGACCACAAGGAAGTGTTTTAATGTAGAACAAATCATATGTACAAAGAAATCATATTATGACCGCGTTAACAAAAGTCTAAGTGGAACCACATTACAGCAGAGAGTAACCAGCTAAGAAGAGGAAATTAGCAAGTAGATTAATACATCTGGAGTGATAATAAAATCCACACAGTGCGACAACACTTTAATGTGTAAGCCATAGGTTTTAATGAGTAGATATGATAGATACACATTGTTTATTAGGCTGTTACATACACCTACTCCCCAGGTGTAAGTCTTTGGAGGTGGAAGGAGGCCGGAGTACCCGGATGGAAACCCACGCTGTCACAGGGAGAACGTGCAAACTCCACACAGAAAGACCCCAAGCCCAAGAATCGAACCCAGGACCTACTTATTGTGAGGCACGAGCACAAACTACTTCTCCACCGTGCTACCAAAGAATAATAATAATTAAAAATGATTATGATAATATTGGCCCTAGTGTGTGAATGTGAGTGTGAATGTTGTCTGTCTATCTGTGTTGGCCCTGCGAGGAGGTGGCGACTTGTCCAGGGTGTACCCCGCCTTCTGCCCGAATGCAGCTGAGATAGGCTCCAGCACCCCCTGCGACCCCTAAAGGACAAGCGGTAGAAAATGGATGGATGGATGATAACATTGCTATTAATATACAATGTCTAAATATGCACAAGTAATCGATTTATAATCGATTCATAGCCAATGAATCGTAATCGAATGGCAAGATGCCCAAAGATTCCCACCGCTACTACACAGTGACGTAAATAGATAAGTGAGAGAAGTTAGTACAGAAGTACCATGGATTTTGTACGCTCCACTTCCTATATGAGTCGATTTTCCATGAAAGCGTTTTTCATAATATTGCTCTGGTTTTCGTATCGTACAAGCAAACATTGCACGAAAACAACTGGTGCCTTTTCCCACATATCATTTTGCAGAATCAAGTGCCCACACAAGGAATCCCACGCATTGGTGACTTAGTGTCTGTGCTTTTTTTTTTGAGTACAACTGCAAAATAAGCCACCATGGGGCCAAGGAAAGTTGTGAGTACCAGCATTTTGGTTAAAGAAAGTGAGGAACACTCTTGAGTTCAAGAAAAAAACCTCATAGGAACGTACTAAAATGGCGTACTAAAATGGCGTACATGTGGCACAAAACAGCTCCATTTAATTATTAGAAAATATATATGAGGCAAATGAGTTGTTGAGTTGATGTAGATGCCCATATCTGCTGTACAGAATTGCTTTACAAAAGAGAAGCGTGGGATACTTCTCTTGTTGCCTTATTTGTATTTGACTTTATTAAATGGCGCAGACACATTAGAGCATGAGTGGATGGAAATAAATAAAAAAAGAAGCCTGACAGGGAAATTGTGGGGACAAAAGGGGGATTCAACCGAGAGACGACAACAACAAAAAACATGAACATCAGCAGCAAACAATTCGTACAAATATGATACCAAAAATCATGGCAAAGTACCAGTTAATGAAGTTGATAGTAATAACACAAAAATTACAATGAGCATTATTGCACTACAAATAGAGCAATAGTAATACCAATAGAGATAACATTATTGATAATAATAATAATTACTCTATTATCAACATTACAGTTGCTTCAAATGCAACAATACATAAATGTTGTCATGACTTTGACTATGGCTTGGTTTGTTCTCCCGAGGTGCAAGTGAATTGGACTGGTCATGGCGTGAAGGTAAATACATGATTTATTTAACACTATAACTACAAAGAAAGGATCAAACAAAAGGCGCGCACAGGGGCGGAGGTACAAAACTAGACTATAAACACAAAACTTGCACATTGGCAGAAACTATGAACAATTAAACAAAACACTAACTGTGGCATGAATCGAAACAAAACTTACTTGACATAGCATGAAGTGCGCAGAGGTACATAGAGTGTGACAGGGGTAAGTATGCGGGGATGTCGTCAGGACGAACAACAGAAAATGAAAAGCTTAAATAACACAGACATGATTAACGAAAACAGGTGTGTGACTCAAAACGTGAAACAGGTGCGTGACGTGACAGGTGAAAACTAATGGTTGCTATGGTGACAAACAAGAGTGCACAATGAGTCCAAACGTGGAACAGGTGAAACTAATGGGTAATCATGCAAACAAGACAAGGGAGTGAAAAGCCAGAAACTAAACAAAACATGACTTAAAACAAAACATGATTACACAGACATGACAGAGCCCCTCCCTTAAGGACAGATACCAGATGTCCATAAAAAAAATTAACAAGAGTCATGGGAGGGCGGGAGGGGGACATGGCGGTGGGTCGCCAGACCACGTGTCCCCGTATCCACCGGGGCAGAGTTAGGTGGCGGCGGCGAGTGGAACGCCGCTGCAGCAGGCGAGGCGGGCGCCCAGGGAATGGCCACATTCGTGGCCGACTGGGAGGTGGGCGCACTTGGCGTGGCGGGCGACCAGGTAGCGGCCATATCCGTGGCCGACGAGGAGGGAGGTGCGTCGTCATCGTGGCAGGCGTGGAAGCAGCAGATGATGCAGGCAGCGAAGCTCGGCGTGGCGCGTCAGGCGGCGAAGCTCGGCGTGGCGCGTCAGGCGGCGAAGCTCGGCGTGGCGCGTCAGGCGGCGAAGCTCGGCGTGGCGCGTCTTGGTCTTGGCCTAGGCGCGGGTCTTGGTCTTGGCATGGCGGGTCTTGGTCTTGGCATGGCGGGTCTTGGTCTTGGTCTTGGTCTTGGCATGGCGGGTCTTGGTCTTGGCATGGCGGGTCTTGGTCTTGGCATGGCGGGTCTTGGTCTTGGTCTTGGCATGGCGGGTCTTGCCGTCGTGGAGCTGCGACTGGCGGCACTTGGCGTCGTGGAGCTGCGACTGGCGGCACTTGGCGTCGTGGAGCTGCGACTGGCGGCACTTGGCGTCGTGGAGCTGCGACTGGCGGCACTTGGCGTGGTGGGTCTTGGTCTTGGACTTGGCGTGGAGGGTCTTGGTCTTGGCGTGGAGGGTCTTGGTCTTGGACTTAGCGTGGAGGGTCTTGGTCTTGGACTTGGCATGGAGGGTCTTAGTCTTGGCGTGGAGGGTCTTGGTCTTGGCGTCGTGGAGCTGGTGCTAGCCTTGGTGCGGCGACAGGTGCTAGCCGTGGAGCTGCGACAGGTGCTAGTCGTGGATCTGCGACAGGTGCTAGCCGTGGAGCTGTGACTGGCGGCACTTGGCGTGGTGGGTCTTGGTCTTGGACTTGGTGTGGAGGGTCTTGGTCTTGGCGTGGAGGGTCTTGGTCTTGGCGTGGAGGGTCTTGGTCTTGGACTTGGCGTGGAGGGTCTTGGTCTTGGCGTGGAGGGTCTTGGTCTTGGACTTGGCGTGGAGGGTCTTGGTCTTGGACTTGGCATGGAGGGTCTTGGTCTTGGCGTGGAGGGTCTTGGTCTTGGTCTTGGTCTTGGTCTTGGCGTCGTGGAGCTGGTGCTAGCCTTGGTGCGGCGACAGGTGCTAGCCGTGGAGCTGCGACAGGTGCTAGCCGTGGAGCTGTGACTGGCGGCACTTGGCGTGGTGGGTCTTGGTCTTGGACTTGGCGTGGAGGGTCTTGGTCTTGGATTTGGCGTGGAGGGTCTTGGTCTTGGACTTGGCGTGGAGGGTCTTGGTCTTGGCGTGGAGGGTCTTGGTCTTGGACTTGGCGTGGAGGGTCTTGGTCTTGGCGTGGAGGGTCTTGGTCTTGGTCTTGGCGTGGAGGGTCTTGGTCTTGGTCTTGACGTCGTGGAGCTGGTGCTAGCCTTGGTGCGGCGACAGGTGCTAGCCGTGGAGCTGCGACAGGTGCTAGCCGTGGAGCTGCGACAGGTGCTAGCCGTGGTGCTGCGACAGGGGCTAGCCTTGGCTCTGGTGCTAGCCTTGGTGCTAGCCGTGGTGCAGCTACTGGTGCTAGCCTTGGTGCAGGTGGAGGTGGCCTAGCTGGGGGTTGCGGCTTGGCATGGTGAAAGACCGGTGGTGGTGGCCGTGCTGGAGGCTGTGGCTTGGCAGGTCGGAAGACTGGTGGTGGCTGTCGTGCTGGAGGCTGTGGCTTGGCATGGTGATGCCGAGCCACCCCACCAACACAGCTCCCGACCCCAGCCCCCCCCTCAAGGGGCGGATACCAGACGCGCTCCCTGCGGTCTGGAACTCTCTCTAGGGGTGGGCGGAGGGAGGTCTGGAGGGGGGCTGAAACTTCCCCTTTAAGTTGTCCACAATGTTTTTTTTATCCCCCACCTGGGGTTGTGTGGGCGGAAAAAAAGAAAAAAATTGTGACGGGGGCGGGACTTGAGTCTTGGGGGGCGGGGCATGAGTCCTGGGGGGCGGGGCATGAAATTTGGGACGTGGCTTGGACTGATTAGACCTGATTTCTAAAAACATGTTTTGATAATGTTTAACCCTGGCATTAGAGTCTTTTGTTGGAGGCGGGTGTTCAAAAGAAAAAGAGTTGAAAAAAAAATCCTGGGCTGTGATGTCATCCTGGGGAAGCCGGGCAGACTGCTGCTTGCTTCCGCCCGGAGGGGGCGGGGCTTGTGGGAGCGGCGCGTCCTGCTGGCTCGCGGAAGTTCTACCTGACGTCCCTCTCCTTTGGCGGCGCTTCCGTGGCTGGGATGACGCGCCAACGTCCCCGGGCCAAACGGAGCTGATCGGCACCAGTTTGCCGGTCGGACCCCACATGAGGTCCTTGTGCTCCGTGGGGGAATAGCGGAGCGTCTCAGCTTCCATGGCGCGCAGGACCTCCCACGTTCCTTCGTCCAATCTTGCGGGAGAACTTCTTTGCTGACGACATCTGTCATGACTTTGACTATGGCTTGGTTTGTTCTCCCGAGGTGCAAGTGAATTGGACTGGTCATGGCGTGAAGGTAAATACATGATTTATTTAACACTATAACTACAAAGAAAGGATCAAACAAAAGGTGCGCACAGGGGCGGAGGTACAAAACTAGACTATAAACACAAAACTTGCACATTGGCAGAAACTATGAACAATTAAACAAAACACTAACTGTGGCATGAATCGAAACAAAACTTACTTGACATAGCATGAAGTGCGCAGAGGTACATAGAGTGTGACAGGGGTAAGTATGCGGGGATGTCGTCAGGACGAACAACAGAAAATGAAAAGCTTAAATAACACAGACATGATTAACGAAAACAGGTGCGTGACTCAAAACGTGAAACAGGTGCGTGACGTGACAGGTGAAAACTAATGGTTGCTATGGTGACAAACAAGAGTGCACAATGAGTCCAAACGTGGAACAGGTGAAACTAATGGGTAATCATGCAAACAAGACAAGGGAGTGAAAAGCCAGAAACTAAACAAAACATGACTTAAAACAAAACATGATAACACAGACATGACAAATGTGATGCCTACTTAAATTACAAAGAAAGGAGAAAAATGGGGGAAAGAAAGAGGAGCGGACTATATCAACCTTATAGATTGTTATGGTAAAACTAGGTTAAGCTGTAGCAGTGTGCCGTGTTTCTACCCAGTTTCGCTTGGGAGGAGGGGAACAACGTTAATATGTTTGATGAAACGTGATTATATGCATGAGTGTATGTATGTATACTGTATGTAAATGCGTATGTACAGTATGTATATACAGTATATTTGTACAGTCAATGTGCGTGTGGATGTATGTATTGTGTGTGTGTATACGTATGCGCCTATGTATCTATGTAAGTAAAATGTTATTTATAGCACTTCTCACAGAGAGCTCACAAAGTGATTCACATGGTTAAAATACAAATGGTACTATCACAACATACAACATGATGCAACAACAGAAACGTTGCAAAATGAAATGATGAATACGATAATAAAAATTATGTAAAAAGGGAAATTCAATGTAACAGGAATGCACACTTAATTGTGTTTTTAACTGACTTTTAAAAAGGTCAACAAAAGGTGCAGCTCTCAGCTCACACAAGAGTGCATTCTCACGAATTAGGGGCAACTGACCTAAAGGCTCTCTCGCCTTTACTTTTTAATTTTGTACGTGGTACAAAAAGCATGTGGGTATGTACAGTATGTATGAACATACGTGTGTATAAGTGTATGTATGAATGTATTTTTGTATGTTTGTATGTTTGCATGTACAATATATTTATGTACAAGTATGTGCTGGAGCCAAAATTCAAACGCTTATTCCTAAAAAGTATTTGTTGTTACCCGTCTTCAGGTGCGCTTAAATGGCGGCGAAAACAAGACAGTGTTTGTCCTCGACGAGATCGGGAAAATGGAACTCTTCAGTCAGCCATTCATCAGGGCTGTGAGACAAACACTTGACTGCTCTTCCTGCACCATCTTGGGCACCATCCCTATCCCCAAGGGGAAACCCTTAGGCCTGGTGGAAGAGGTGCGGATTAGGAGCGATGTGAGAGTCTTCACTGTGAGTACAAACACTAATACTCTCGCTGGGAGAGATTGAGGGAAACAACGATATTTAGGTCACTTTTAAGAGCTTTTAAGTCCCTCAGTAGCTGTTGGACACTGTTTACACTTTATCTCACATGGTCTTATGAAGCAGGCAGTCTGTTCTCTGCAGCAGAGTACCATGGCCTGCATTATCCCTCTCCTATAGCTGGATTAACTCTGAATCATGCGTGACCGATTAAACAACAAAGGATTCACTCAAATGTTGAAATTATTTATCATGGCGGACGCCGTTATGAATATTGTCATGCAAAGTACTTACAAACCAAAGTAGTTTGTACTACTACTGCGCAAGTTAATGAGATGGTGTAAACCTTTTTAAGGAAAACATACCACAGTATATGACTGAGGTAGGGTATGTGTACAGAAACATTGTGTTCATTCAGGTTTAAAATTGAACTGCACTATTTATTTTATTTTGACCATCACCGACAATCCATGTGTAAGATAAGAACACACGTCTTTCCCTTTTTATGTGCATTATAATTAGTAAAAAAAAAAGAGGCGGCTAAGAATGTAGTTAGTTGGGAGTCCTCTATAGGTTGTATTCTCCTGACGTCACGTCCGGCTCATTAAATATGCGAAACTTGAAGTGTGGTCAAGTCTTTTGTCAAAGCCTTCTGGCCGGCATTTTGCCTTTCTCGAAGAAAAATGGCCTATGCTTACCTTGTTTCAGGCTGTTGGAACCATTCAAATCCTTAGTATAAAAGTTTATTCAGAGTTCCTCGAGAGGTAATCAAGAAGGGCAAAAGAGTGCAAGATTTTACAAAAGACGACAAGAAATGTGACACACACTTCAGTCCAACGGAGCAGAGTCAAAGAACGCACAAGTTTGCCGTGATCACTTTGTTAAAGGTTTGTTAGATATACTTTTAATGTTTACTGTTTCCCATTTAAGTATTTTCTTAATGTTAATTGTATTTTATCCTGTTTCAGAGTTCGGCAAGTCTAAATAAAAGAAAGCAAATGTGAAAAAAAACCTAAAAGAGTAAAGCTTTTACCAAAGGCGGCAATCATAAATGAAGCTTTCAGCACATACACGATGTTGACATCTATAGTTATATTTTGATAAAGACGGGGAAAAACACGCATACTCGTAAAAAGCGCGTGGAACAACAACAACAAGGCAACAAACATGGCTGTAGACACAAAGTTAAATCATGTAATGCAACCTTACCTGAGCAAAAACAATGCATGATTTATCGTGAGGGTTTTGATACTAATTTCCTTGACCCAGCCACAAACAAAGAAGTTGTAGACCTCCATACTTTTCCAAGTTTTCATCTGTTTTACCGCGTAGAATGGCGTCAGGTGCACCAGATATTTCCCCATGTCTGGGAATGCGAGCGACAGATAATCCTTGAGATCACTCGACAAATCTTGTTTGATAACACAAAGGGATCTATTCCATTGCATAGTTTATTTTTTTGCTCGAATCTGATTTAGTGGTAAGATCTATGCCCCTTAAGTACTCAGATAGTTTGTACTCTGTTTGCTGCACAGTAGCCATGTTGGTTTGTTGGCCCATCATTTTGTTTATTTCCGTTCAAAAGTCACGCGACTGAATACAACCTATTCCGCCTATAAAGCGCTTTAAAACATCCAAAAAACATCAACAATACTCCATTTACACGCCGTGACCTGCATATTAACCAAGCTATAGCAACATTGTTACTGTAAGAGCTAACGCTGAGGAACTACTTTTCCGGCGTTGTGACACTTTGCCTTGGTCACACTTCTCCTCTGACCACTACCGAGTAGCCAGCGAGCTACTACCTATCAGCTAGCTTGAGCTGCTAATATTGTTGATTGCACCCATGATATAAAGAAGAAGGAGCTTGAGGTGCTTCTGCTGTATTGCTTTTTAGTTAGAAAAAGTTCATTCTCGGGTATAAATCATGCATCTCACGTCTATAGTAGAAGGTTGACATTTTTAAACTTTAAAAATCCACGCTCTTTATACTATATGGGCTTCAACGAATGGAACACAGCATAAGACAATCACAACATCGATATGAAGCATTTTCTATCTGCGGAATGAGGATTATTCCGAGTACTGAAAGATACAACATCCCATCAGTCGGCATCCCAAGGACATTGTAAGTCACTGTTTTATGTTCTTATTTGAAACATTCAGCAACAGTGCTACATGATAATGCTCCAAGGCTCGCACAGTAGTAGCAAAACATAAAGTGCACTCTATGTTGTTGTTGACATTGATTTCATAGAGTACATAGCAATGAACGTTACTGTTGCTATGCGCTTTGTGAAATCAATGAGTCCAGAAAATAAGTTACGGTAATGCTGAAAATGACCAACATACTGTAAATATTACATGTTATCATGAATGTGCCTGTTACTGCATTACATACTGTACATACTTACATCATATATAAGAAACATTGTAGGTTTTTGGATGGTTTTTAGAGGACTTTAGAGGGCATCCCCATTACCTGCATTGTGAGCAGCTTTGTAGTAGCAGTTTCTCAGTATTTATAACACACATAAAAAGAAAGACATTTGTATCCTTGTCTCACATAGGGATTGTGGATGATGGGTGAGAGTCTCCCAAAAAACTGTAGCTCCCCTTTAATATTAAATATTGTAACAACAATTGTGTTCGTTTTCCTGCCCAGGTGTCGGAGGAAAACAGAAATTCCATTCTGCAAGAAATTCTGTCAGCGCTCCAGCAAAGTTTAAAACAGTAGAGCTAACATTTGACGTAGAAAACAGATTTTACATTTCATATTTGATCACAAAATGGATCACAGAGCAGGTTACCTTATGATTTCAATTATTCAATGCTAATTGTCTGTAATTATTTTGATGTTCAATTTGAGGGACTACTCATTAAAATCCAGTCACAATTTAACACTTAATTTGTTTACTGTAATTTTTTTATGTATTGGATACAATTATTTCAAAAATAACTTCTTTTGACCGTTGTTTTTGAGTTTTTTCATTACATTTACAGGCATCCATTAGTCTTATATCCTTCTTAATACAGTGCATCTGTAAAGTATTCAGATACATTTTTTCCTCATTTTGTTTAGTTACAGCAGGGGTCCCCATACTACGGCCCGCGGGCCGGATCCGGCCCCCCAGCATCCAAAATCCGGCCCACAGGAAGTCCCGAGTAAAATGTATATATATATATATTTTTTAAAATATAAATCTTTCCTTTCTAATCCATTTCTATCGCTTGTTACTCTTGGTGTCTCCTAGCCGCTCAGGCAAATCATATTGTCTAAAAATGAATTTTCCCATCGATAACGTGACAATGTTAAATGTTGATGAACATCAATGTTAATTGATGTTAAATGACAAAACTGATTATAAAGACAATGTGTATATATATATATATATATATATATATATATATATATATATATATATATACACACAGCCTGGCCCCCGGCCAAATTTTTTTAACCCAATGCGGCCCCCGAGTCAAAAAGGTTGGGGACCCCTGAGCAGAGGTGGGTAGTAACGCGCTACATTTACTCCGTTACATCTACTTGAGTAACTTTTGGGATAAATTGTACTTCTAAGAGTAGTTTTAATGCAACTTACTTTTACTTTTACTTGAGTATATTTATAGAGAAGAAACGCTACTTTTACTCCGCTACTTTTATCTACATTCAGCTCGCTACTCGCTACTAATTTTTATCGATCTGTTACTGCACGCTTTGTTTGTTTTGGTCTGTCAGACAGACCTTCAAAGTGCCTGCGTTACTGGTGACGTTTCATTCCGTTCCACCAATAAAATGCAGTCACTAGTGACGTTTGACTCCGTTCCACCAATCAGATGCAGTTACTGGTGACGTTGGACCAATCAAACAGAGCCAGGCGGTCACATGACCTGACTTAAACAAGTGGAAAAACTTATTGGGGTGTTACCATTTAGTGGTCAATTGTACGGAATATGTACTGTACTGTGCAATCTACTAATACAAGTTTCAATCAATCAATCAAAAGTGTGAAGGAAAAAAGACACTTTTTTATTTCAAACGTACATCCCGTCACAAGCCTAAAGACTGACTGCACAGTTCCTGTCTTCACAATAAAAGTGCCGCTCCATCGCGCCTGCGCTTTCAAAATAAGAGTCTCCGAAAGCCAGCGCAAACAAGCTAGCAAGCTACGGAATTTGCCGCCAATGTATTTCTTGTAAAGTGTGTGAAAACGAATATGGAAGCTGGACAAATAAGATACCAAAAACCAACCACTTTCATGTGGTATTAGACAGAAAGGAGGAACTTTTTTTCTCCTGCATTTGAAAACGTGGACGTTAAGCACTGCTGTCTGATTACAATCAATGCAAGTCATCAGAATCAGGTAATACACCAACTTATATTCTTGTCAACATGAAAGAAAGGAATCTATATGTATTAAACATGCATGTATATTCATTAAAACACCTTAAACATGTAAACAAAAACGGCAAAATAAATAAATATAAATGATGTACTGTATATATCAATGTATGTGTATATATATATATATATATATATATATATATATATATATAATATGTGTGTGTATGTTACTCATCAGTTACTCAGTACTTGAGTAGTTTTTTCACAACATACTTTTTACTTTTACTCAAGTAAATATTTGGGTGACTACTCATTACTTTTACTTGAGTAATAAATCTCTAAAGTAACAGTACTCTTACTTGAGTGCAATTTCTGGCTACTCTACCCACCTCTGCCCCTGAGTTACAGCCTCATTCCAAAATGGAATAAATACATTTTTGTTCTCAAAATTCTGCCGATGTGAACAGTGCCTCTTCTGGTTGCACTCAAGCAGTGCATTCAGTCTTGTCTAATTTGCTTCAAGACATGATTAATCAACAATATATTCCACTAATTGACCCTTGTTAGAATCAATAAATCAATTTTGATTGGTAAATATGCCTATCTAGCAATTGGAATGCAATAAAAATATGCTACAGTGCAGTTGTAGTTTAAACATCACTTGCCCATATTGGGATGCCGATAACGAGCTTCACTGTTTGTTTTTCCAAGCTTCATTTTGGGATTTCCGGCTTTCCTCTCCAACATTTTCTATCCATATGGTAACAGATTACTGTCAAGGATAAATATCATTACCAAGTAAAAGGATTTTGGACTTGTCAGAATGCAGTCATGTCAGATTAGTTTGCTGCTGCCATCCAAAAAGGGTGGATGGTCAGTAGCTGTTAACTGTTGTCACACAGTGAAGCTTTCTGTCAACACAATAATGTATACTGTATTAATTGCTTAGCTTGATTATCATAGTTTGACCTTTTAAGTTGTTTGGATCAGACATAAAACTTTATTGTGTAAATTTCTCATGTGAGCTTTAAATACGGCTGTTGGATTGAAGTTTTTTTTAACTAGAAACTCTCCAACAAGGATACTTTTCTTATCCTCTAAGCGTGTGCAGGTCATTTCAAAGGGAAATTACAGTTTTGGCATATTTTTAATGTTGCTTGCATAAATGATGTAAGCTGCCATGCAGCCCAGCTGTGATGTGCGTCAGACATACTGCTGCGCCAGCATCTGCTCTGCGGCCACCTTTGACTTGTCTCTCTCATTGACTGGCCATCCAAAACACTGCAATGCTGCTGCTGCTGCTTCTTAGCATCCGTTGCAATATGGCATTCTGTGTTATTTTGGGCACAGACTTAGCGGGCAATTATGAGAGTTGGTGAGAGCAGGTGATTCTTAGCACCCTGTCCTCAGGGAGCAAATGGATTGTGTTAGAGTGATGCAGACCTTTGCCAGGTCATTTGGATGTTGTTAATGCGTCATGATGCCATTAGGTGACATATTGCCCATACGGTGATTATGGTGGATTTTTAAATGTCAGTATATGCACCAGATCATTGACAGTTATCCACACTAACGCTGTTATTTCTTATATCTTGCTGTTTACTTTTATTCTGCATAAACATTTCTCAAGGATCAGATGAATACACTTCAGAATGAGAGGTAGTTCTGTCCACCTCAGAATGACTCTAAATGTAATCTGTGTGTTATTTGTTCATTTGAAACCAACATACAAAAAACAGATATTGATCTGTTTTATTTTATAATTAGCTTTTTTTAATCAACATTTGTTTTTCTTATTTCCTAGCAGTACCTCAACTTACGAGCCTAATTGTGACGCCACTTTTAACTCATAACACTTGTATCTCAAATCAAATTTGCTTATTCTTCTCAGCACTTATTCTTCTCATTGTCCCTTTATTACTTCCAATGGAAAACAAAGGTGTAGCTAGTTTACTTCTAGCTATAAGCTAATGCTAGTGAGTAAGACCGCATGTTTCAGGTTGATCTTAAGGGGTTAATAGTGACATTGGCAGAGATGCTTGTAACACATTTTTTTTCTTGACAATGCCAAGCCACATTACAACAGCGTGGCTTCGTAGTAAAAGAGTGTGGGTACTAGACTGGCCTGCCTGTAGTTAAGACCTGTCTCCCATTGAAAATGTGTGGCGCAATATGAAGTGTAAAATACGACAACGGAGACCCCGGACTGTTGAACAATTTAAGCTACATCAAGCAAGAATAGGAAAGAATTACACCTGAAAAGCTTCAAAAATTGGTATCCTCAGTTCCAAAACGTTTACTGAGTGTTGTTAAAAGGAAAGGCCATGTAACACAGTGGTAAAAATGCCCCTGTGCCAACTTTTTTGCAATGTGTTGCTGCCATTAAATTCTAAATTAATGATTATTTGCAAAAAAAAATAAGTTTCTCAGTTCAAACATTAAATATTTTGTTTTTGCAGTCTATTCAATTGAATATAAATAATATAAGCAAATCATTGTATTCTGTTTTTATTTACGATTTACACAACGTGCCAACTTCACTGGTTTTGCGTTTTGTATATAGTCCTGCTCTGTTATTGCTGTAAACACCATGTGATCAATGTGTAAATGTCCCAATCTGGTACTCTTTCAGTGGACGTGAAAGCGTTATTGTACTCTGCAGGCTCGGGGAGCGTCGCGTTAAAAGCCATGCAGAATAGTTTGAATGCATATAAAGGGTCTAAATATCCCAAATCTCTCAGATACAGTCACAGCAAATCTGTGAGACAGATGTCTGTCTGGCACCCCGCTTCTTTTATCCCTCCATACATAGAGCATATAGAGACGTGCAAGGAGCTTACAGACCATTCAGGACAAAAGGGAGCTTGCTATGGGTGTGCATTGGGGTTTGAAGACATTGCTGTCTAGATCAAGGGTGTCAAACTCAAATACAGAGTGGGCCAAAATTTCAAACTGAACAAAGCCGCGGGCCAAGGTTGAACAAATTAACCTTTTAATAGGGACCCAAACAAGTTTTGCATTGAATATTGAACAAGCAAGGCTTATATAACTTTATAGTGACATGTGACGAGTGACGATAATAATAATAATAATAATAATTAAAAAATATCAATGGCATACCAAATACAATTTAAATAAAAATGTAATGCTTCTTTTCTATTTGCAGCCTTCTGAGGTAAATATCAACATTCTTTTTCCACAGGCTAATAAATTAGAAAATAAAATAACAATGAATAAACCAACCATTCAGGACTTTAAACTGCTCAGTTTGCAACACACTGATCTAATCTGATGTGCCCAAGCCAGATACCTGGCATCTTTTCTTGGATGCTTATTAATGCCGGGGCTCAGGCTTTGAGCTGAGGCAACCTTCATTATCAAACGAAGGTGTTCATCAGTCATTATATCTCGTAGTCCACCCGGACCACAGTCTTGGAGGCGTGCTTTAAAGGCACTGCCTTTAACGTCCTCTACGAGCCGTCGTCACGTCTGCTTTTCATCCATTCTAACAACGTGCCGGCCCAGTGACAAGATATGTGCGGCTTCTGTACGCACACACACGTGAATGCAATGCATACTTGATCAACAGCGATACAGGTTACACTGAGGGTGGCCGTATAAACAACTTTAACACAGTTAGAAATATACGCCACACTGTGAATCCACACCAAACAAGAATGACACAACACATTTCGGGAGAACATCCGCACCGTAACACAACATAAACACAACAGAACAAATACCCAGAACCCTTTGCAGCACTAACTCTTCCGGGACGCTACAAAATACACCCCCCGCTACCACCAACCCAATTATGAGAATTAGCTGTGAATGCGGTGTGATCGCGGCACCGCCGCTGTATATAATTGGCGGGCCAGCTCTAGTGTTAATTTGAGATCGTCTCAAGGGCCAAGTGAAATTACATGGCGTGCCAATTTTGGCCCGCGGGCCAGAGTTTGACACCCATGGTCTAGATAAATGTTATGTTTGTGTTCCTCGTTTAGGATGAGTGAAGGCAACTAGGGAGAGGTGTGGTACATGGGGTAAAGAGGAAGCCATTACATGTTGGCGAGGATCTGGATAAAGATTCAGGAATTCTAATATGTTCACAAATTTATGCAACCAATGCTGATAGTGTAACCACCCGAATATTGATCATCCTTAAAGGGGAACTGCACATTTTTGGGCGAATTTTGCATGTTCACAATTATTACGAGGGACACATCTTTTTTTTTTTAGGATTTTTAAAGATAAAAAATTATTACAAAAAAAAAATGCTTAGAAGCCTTCAAAGCCCTTTAAAACAGCTTCAAAACCCTCCATCAACCTTTTATATACACACTGCAAATCTATATATAATGTAGTAACAGACACGTTCATAACAATATGTCCTAAAATATATACTGCAATGATTATTGCAACCTTTTGTGGTAAAAGATACATATCACAATATATTATTTGACATATAAATGAATATAGAACCATTTCAAATCGGTTACAAAGGTTCTTAATGTTGCCGCTGACGTAAGCAGTAACATATTTTGTCATTTATGGTTGTAAGATTTTCTCTATCATTAATCTACTTGCTCATTTACTGTTAATATCTGCTTACTTTCTGTTGTAACATGCTTCTATCTACATGTCTGTTCAAATGTACTAAACACTTGTTCTTCTGTAGCTTGGATACTTTAGATTAGTTTGGGGTGATATAACACATTTAGGTATCAATCCAAGTGTTAATGCTGATACTGACACTTAAAGTGTTCAAGATCATTAAATGATTCAATTTTTTATCACAATTATAATAAAAACACAGGATGGCTGTGTAACAATATCAATAACATTTTTGAATTATGAATTAAAATGCGATTTTGTCCCTAAAGTCCTCCTTTGTGCAGGTACTTGTTTACTGAGTTTGCAAACAATAACAAAAGCCACTGAAGATGTTTTGATAATGAAAGAAATATCGATTTAACCACTGTATTATCGACGTTATATTGATACTGTACTTGGTATTGTTACTATTCGTATCGATCCGCCCACCTCAAGAGCTCCAGCTTAGGTGTTAGCATATTTAGTGACGCTACACAGTGTGTAGTGTCGTATGTTTAGTTATTCCTCGTCTTACAGTGATACTTGTAAGAAACATAGTTTGCTGACTTAGAGATGGCTTTGCACTGTGGAGGGACATTAGCCACTTGCGAGAATACTACATTGAACATTTGAAATGATAACAAATTGGAGGTCATTTAGCGCAGAAGTTGTCACTATTATGTTAGATCCACTATGGACTGGACTTTCACTATTATGTTAGATCCAGTATGGACTGGACTCTCACTATTATGTTAGATCCACTATGGACTAGACTCTCACACTATTATGTTAGATCCACTATGGACTGGACTCTCACACTATTATGTTAGATCCACAATGGACTGGACTCTCACACTATTATGTTAGATCCACTATGGACTGGATTCTCACACTATTAACTAGATCCACTATGGACTGGACTCTCACATTATTATGTTAGATCCACTATGGACGGGACTCTCTCACTATTATGTTAGATCCACTATGGACGGGACTCTCTCACTATTATGTTAGATCCACTGTGGACTGGACTCTCACATTATTAACTAGATCCACTATGGACTGGACTCCCACACTATTAACTAGATCCACTATGGACTGGACTCTCACACTATTAACTAGATCCACTCGACGTCCACATCTGAGGTTCCCCTCCAAGGTTTCTCATTGTCCCATTGGGTTGAGTTTTTCCTTGCCCTGATGTGGGATCTGAGCCGAGGATGTCGTTGTGGCTTGTGCAGCCCTTTGAGACACTCGTGATTTAGGGCTATATAAGTAAACATTGATTGATTGATTGCCCGTCCATCCATCCATTTTCTACCGCTTATTCCCTTCGGGGTCGCGGGGGGCGCTGGAGCCTATGACAGCTACAATCGGGCGGAAGGCTGGGTACACCCTGGACAAGTCGCCACCTCATTGCAGGGCCAACCCAGATAGACAGACAACATTCACACTCACATCCACACACTAGGGCCAATTTAGTGTTGCCAATCAACCTATCCCCAGGTGCATGTCTTTGGAGGTGGTAGGAAGCCGGAGTACCCTGCTGCCTGGAAGTCGACCCGACCAGCATCCGCCGTCTCTTTAGTAGAGTACGTACGGGCAAAGCCGCAGGCCCTGACGGCCTCCCAGCCTTTTTGCTCAAAAGCTGTGCAGAGGAACTAACTACAGCATGGTGTCCAATATTCCAACAGTCACTTAACACTCACACTGTTCCAGCTCTGTGGAAGAAGTCAATTATAACTCCAGTGCCTAAAAAGCCCGGTGTCACAGTAAACAACGACTTTCGTCCCGTAGCTCTCACATCGATTGTTATGAAATGTTTTGAAAAATTTGTTGTGTCACTGCTCATGAAGGATGTCAAGCCAAATTTAGATGTGTACCAGTTTGCGTACAAGCAGGAATGCAGTACTGATGATGCAATCCTTTGCACCTTGCATTTTATCTCCAAGCACCTTGAAAACACAAAAGCTTATGCTAGAATTTTATTTGTTGATTTCAGCTCAGCTTTTAATACAGTGCAAATTCACATACTCTTAGAGAAGCTCAAAGACATGGGTGTAAACTCCACCTTGATCAAATGGTTCCACTCTTTTTTAACAAACAGAACACAGCAAGTGAAGGTCAACAGAACACTGTCAGACACCAAACACTGCAACACAGGCGTCCCACAGGGTTGCGTTGTATCACCAACACTATTTACATTGTACACCAATGATTGTAGGACTGTGCACCCTAACAATTATATGGTGAAATTTGCGGACAATACCGTGCTCCTAAGCCTTCTACACAAGGATACGGACCCCTCTGTGTACCAAGACGAGATAGACCTATTTATTAGGTGGTGTGACACTAACCATCTTATTTTAAATGTGACCAAGACACAGGAAATGGTTTTGGATCCGAGGAAAGTGACTGACCATGAGCCAGTGGTCATCAAAAATCAGGAAATCACCCAGGTATCCTCATATAAATATTTAGGGGTTCATATTGATAATCTTCTCTGCTGGAAGACACATATTGACAAACTGTGCAATAGACTGCAACAGAGGCTATATTTTTTGCGAAGATTAAGATTGTACGGCGTAAGCAGCCATATCATGATGATTTTCTACCGTGCCATTGTAGAGAGCATCATTAGATACGGGATCACCTCATGGTTTGGCAACCTAACCGTTAAGCTAAAAAGCAAACTGGCCGGCATGCATAAAACGGCAATGAAAATCGTAGGGAGGAAAGAATATGAGCCTATACAGAGCATCTATGAGCAGGCAGTTAGGAAAAAAGCTAAGAAAATTATTTCCAACTCACAACACCCACTCTTTCCTGAATATGGAACCCTGCCATCAGGGAGAAGACTCCGGGTCCCACTATGCAAATCTAACCGCCTTAAATTATCATTTGTTCCAGCCTCCATTAAGCTGACCAACAATGTGCAATAGAATTTTAATACATAGGTTAGCACTTTTTTAGCACATAGCACTTTAGCACATAGCACTTTAGAACTAAGCACTTTAGCACACAGCACTTTATCCATGAGCTCTAGTGCAATGCACATTGGTACTTTATCTTTATCTCCATACTGTAGATTTTATGCCTACATCAAAGTGCCACCTATGTCTATCAAGCTCCATGTTCTGATGTTTAAATGTTAGTTGTATGGTTATGGTTGTGTCTGTGCTTGTGTTTTTGTTCTGTTGTTTTTGGGTATGTTAAGAAAGCAATGATGCACTGTGCCCAAGACAAATTTCCCCGCGGGGACAATAAAGTTGAACCTTGACCTTGACCTTGACCTTGGAACCCACGCAGTCACGGGGAGAACATGCAAACTCCACACAGAAAGATCCCGAGGCCGGGATTGAACTCACGACTACTCAGGACCTTCGTATTGTGAGGCAGACGCACTAACCCCTCTACCACCGTGCTGCCACTTGCTTGATTGATTGATTGATTGAAATGTTTTGCCTATTTGTTCTTGAGGCGATCAACAATATTATGAATCATAAAGCCGTCGCTCAAAAAGTTACAGAAGTTGAACACAAAGTTCAAAGAAGGGCATTTCTGTACGTTGTTTTCCAAAGATGGATGTAAAAGTCACATGACTTGTTCCCACGGGGGGGAGCTTGACTTATTTTAAGAGCGTAAGAGCTAAAGCTTCTTAGAAGAAGTCTTTATGAGCACGTCCAAGGCATGTGACTTCTCGCTGTTTTACAACAGCGACTCGTTTGGATCACCTATAAACCTTCAAAAAGCAATAACGTGCTTGACCTTTTTCGCCACCGTGCTAATGATCATCGTTACGGTCAACTAGGCCTTGACAGGTGGGCAGTTAACATCCAGACTGTTAACATCTCAACCCTTATTCCATCCTGCTTCCCATCTCCATGATGCCTAAACCAGGCTTCTTATTACATCACTTAACTGGCACAGCCTCCAGCGGGGGAAGGAGTGTTCAGTTTCAAACAACCTTTGCATCTGAGTTCAAAGCGGGGCGTGAAATCAACACATCCCCTCGCCTTCCCTCCCTGTAGTTCATAAACTACTTCCTTTCAAAACAAATCAAACCTTTTCACTCGCAGAAGGGAGGACTGATAATAACACTTGCTTGATGATTGTGGAAAGACAAACATGCATTTGTTGTATTTTCTGTTCCTATTCATGAAACCAAAGAAAAGGTTGGAGACACAGCAGCAGTGTGCATCATATTGTCACTGAGGGCCAGCAGTTGCAGAAGCAATAGGAGATGTCAGCGGATCATGCAGGGGTTAAAGTTCACTCAGAGGATACACAGATTAGGGGTGTGGCGATCCATTGATGGGGTTTTGGCCCCTGGAGGCTGCTAACTTGACAAAAAGCGTGTGTATTTTGTTCCAAGAAATTTTGGACCACTTGAACAGTGAAAGGACATTTTTGTAAACAACATGTCTGAGTGTGTTTGCCATTCAGAATTATGATGAGCCAGCATCTCTGCCAGGTGACTCTGGATGAGTTTTTGTAGTCCCAGTACCATATTTTCCGGACCATAGGGCATACTTGCCAACCTTGAGACCTCCGATTTCGGGAGGTGGGGGTGTGGGGGGCGTAGTCGGGGGTGGGGCGGGGGGCGGGGGCGTGGTTAAGATATATATATATAAGAAATACTTGACTTTCAGTGAATTCTAGCTATATATATTTATATTTTATTACATATATATATATATATATATATATATATATATATATATATATAAATACAATAAATACTTGAATTTCAGTGTTCATTTATTTACACATATACACACACACATAACACTCATCTACTCATTGTTGAGTTAAGGGTTGAATTGTCCATCCTTGTTCTATTCTCTGTCACTATTTCAGAACACACACATTATACAAATATACATTATAAAATCAATAAGAAAACGGGAGCTCTAATTTGGGAGTCTGAATTAGGATCAGAAGTTCCTACATAAACATTGCGCACTCACGTCGCCTTTTTGTATTGATTACTGCAGCTGTGCACTGGATTCATTCACAAATACAAACTACAACTCACAAACACTTTAGAGTTAGGCTCCACCATCAGGATGTGTACTTAAACTTATAAAGATCACATGGATATTATTCAGTGAGTTGATTCACCAAAACTAACCTGTTATACAGGAGGAAAAAGCACACAGGACGTTTCAATTGTTCACAGACTGGTCGCGCTCATCAGAATGACAAGACACTTCCGGTCTGCAGGTGATAGCATTCAATTGGGAAGAAACGCCCTACTGACCAATGTGAATACTGATAAATGTGTAATGACAGCTCCAAAAACGAATTCAAACCACAAAATAAAATAAATAAATCAACACAAAAATGTGACACATTATGGGTGGGTCACATATGCATGTACAGTAGATGGCAGTAGTATTGTCCTGTTTAAAAGTGTCACAACATTGCTGTTTACGGCAGACGAACTGCTTTATGGCAGACGAAAACTTGACTGCTGTTGTTGTGTGTTGTTACCGCGCTGGGAGGACGTTAATGAAACTGCCTAACAATAAACCCACATAAGAAACCAAGAACTCGCCCTCGATCATTAGCTGTTTATATTGTGGGAAAGCGGACGTGTGAACAGGCTGTCAACATGTCACTCAGGTCCGCATGGAGCTGGAGGGGGCGTGGCCTCCAGCTGAATTTCGGGAGATTTTTGGGAGAACATTTGTCCCGGGAGGTTTTCGGGAGAGGCGCTGAATTTCGGGAGTCTCCCGGAAAATCCGGGAGGGTTGGCAAGTATGCCATAGGGCGCACTGCCGATGAGCGGGTCTATTCAGGTCTATTTTCATACAAAAGGCACACCGGAATATAGGGCATATTAAAGGGATCTTTTATTTTCTATTTTTTCTAAATGTAAAACACTTCCTTGTGGTCTACATCAGTGGTCCCCAACCACGGACCAATTGGTTATTGTATATTGTATATATTGTGTTTTTATGTTGATTTAATAAAAAATCTAAAAATATATGAGTATAAAAATTTATACAATATTGTATATTGTATATATTGTGTCTTTATGTTGATTTAATAAAAAAATAAAAAAAAACATTTTTTTTTCCTTGTGCGGCCCGGTACCGGTCCGCGGACCGATTAGTACCGGGCCGCACAAGGGGAGAAATTTTTTTTTTTTTTTAATGTTTTTAATTTTTATTAAATCAACATAAAAACACAATATATACACTATATATCAATGTATATCAATACAGTCTGCAGGGATACAGTCCGTAAGCACACATGATTGTATTTCTTTATTTAAAAAAAAAACGTGATGGTGGTTCTTTGGTCAAAATGTTGCATAGATGAAGTTTTACAGATCATCTTCGAGCCGCTTTCTGACAGTCCCTTCAGGATGCGCGGTCTTATTTACGTGGCTCACCTTTGGCAGCGCCTTCTCCCCGCCATCTTTGTTATAGCGGTGTAGCGTGCAAGGACGGGGGTGGAAGAAGTGTCAAAAGATGGAGCTAACTGTTTTAATGACATTCAGACTTTACTTAAATCAATAACGGAGCAGCATCTCCACATCCGTGGCTCACTAGTGCAACAACAACAACACCGGAAATGTTTCCCATGAAAAACCGTCCGACCGGAACTCTCTAATAACTAAAGTTCCTTGGGCGAATAATGTTAACTCACCAGACCAGTATGTTTTAGCGCTTTCATGGCAGATATAAGTAAGAACTTTACACTACTTTATATTAGAAATGGCAACAGTGGAGGATGAATGTACTAGGCCACCTACTCCGTAGCCTAGTGGTTAGAGTGTCCGCCCTGAGATCGGTAGGTTGTGAGTTCAAACCCTGGCCGAGTCATACCAAAGACTATAAAAATGGGACCCATAACCTCCCTGCTTGGCACTCAGCATCAAGGGTTGGAATTGGGGGTTAAATCACCAGAAATGATTCCCGGGCGCGGCACCGCAGCTGCCCACTGCTCCCCTCACCTCCCAGGAGTTGAACAAGGGGATGGGTCAAATGCAGAGGACACATTTCACCACACCTAGTGTGTGTGTGACAATCATTGGTATTTTAACTTTAACTTAATGTCTCATAACAAGAAGATAGAGAAAAAGAAGAAGCTTAGCGACTACCAAAGCGAACAAGCGCACATTTTCAGGACTTACGCAGATCCCAAATACAGATCAGCAGGTACCAGAAGGTAAGAAAAGTTGCTTTTGCATAATATTGCGAAACAAAACCCCAGATAATATGTCTAACCTTATACACACACACCATAATAATACTCGTATGTTGAAGCATAGTATAATCCATCAAGCGGTGCGGCTTCATAGCTTAACAAAGTCGTACTAAAACATTTTGATAGATTTTTGAGCGCCCTGTGTGTAATGTTCTATATTTTCAATGGAACATATAAAATGTTGGTGTTGTTTACTTGAGTCATATCGCAGTCGACACATATCTCTTATGTGTGACTTCCATCATATTGCAGTCTACCCGTATCTCTTATGTGTGACTGCCATCTACTGGTCACACTTATCATTCCACCATGTACCAAATAAAATAGCTTCGAGGTCGGTAAGCACAACCAAAATTATTCCATACATTAGGCGCACCGGGTTCTAAGGCGCACTGTCGAGTTTTGAGAAAATGAAAGGATTTTAAGTGCGCCTTATAGTCCGAAAAATACAGTAGTGTACCTAAGACTACGTTTACCCTGCAGGGCAAAGTGGACCAAATCGGATTATTTCAAAATCCCATTTTTTCCAGATGACTGTTTAGATTACAAGTAAAATGCGATTTTTTTCAGGCTCCAGTATAAACGCGCTCAGGTCCCAGTGTGGCCCCAGTGTGGCCCTGATGTTACTTGCATGCGCTGTTCGATAAAGTGAAAACAAAGCAACTTTACCGGATTTCGTAAATGTACAAGGAAGTCGCTGCTACTACTACTTTGCAAAATAAAAGTCGCCACAGCTTTCAAATTATTTTTTGTTATGTGAATATCAATTTAAGTGATATAATCTATGACTGGATATATAGAGTGAGGATCTACGTTAGCTTTATTTTTTAGGTCACTTACATAAACAACTTACGCAATGCAATGTATGAAACGTGCACACAATTAGGCCACAGCGTACACGTTATTTCCTATCCTTCAAATCGCTCTATACTGTACATATATCCGACCTGAGGCCGGAAAAAAATCAGATTTGGTGTGCGATGTAAACGGGGCCTTAGATGCTGCATGCACTGTCCTGACCTTGTCTGAGAGTACATTGCTGTAACACATCAATATAAGCGCTGTGGACATTTTCCTGTATACATTAAACAAGCTGTACTGTGCAGTATAGTCTCAGTAATGACTCACAGACCTGCAGTGATGGATGAATTTGGCAAACTTGGACCAAAAATGCAGGCGCTCTTATTGTTCTGTTTCAATCACACGTGTTACTGCAGCATCTGAGTGTGTGCGTGTGTGTGTATGTATGCACATGTACGTGCCAAAAGTAAGGTAATCCTGGCAGTGTTACGTAAAACTGACAGGTGAAGTGGTTGTTGAGCCAAAACATGTGTATTGGCGATGATACACTGTAGGGGTGCGCCAAAAAAATCGATTTACATTGGAATCGCGATTGTTATTCATTGTAAATCTAAGACGATTCATAATTTTAAGGAATGAGTTAAAAAAAAAAGTTTATTTTTTTAAGAATAAACTTTTAAAAATAAATTTTTTAGGTCATTTATCTAAAGGAATTGCAATGTTACAATTGCAACAATTCAAACAAACTAAACCATTGCCTGAAAAAATTATGTGCTCTGTCGCAATGTTGTCCAATCCCCCGCACATTTTAGCCAGTTGAATTTGTCCCTGTGCAGACGTCAAATACCTAATTAATCAAGCGTGGGGCTACATCCTTCGATTGTTTTACTAATTGAGTAATCTATCAATTAGTTTGTTCGATTAATTGGATAAAACACATTGTAGCCTCAATGCCTATTTTAGGTATGATAGGTAAAACAAACAACTTTTTTTTTTTTTTTTTTTTTTTACTGCTTACCATTATATTAAATTGTTTTATTGATAAATACACATCGTCAACATTAAAATTGCACGTTTTGAAAATAAAAACTCGGAACCCACATACCGACACTCTCATGTGCGCTGTACTGCATAAACTATGTCGGCGGGTTTAATTTGTAATTTATCTTTTTTTTCTCTTTCTATCCCCTCCTGCTCCGCCCCGGCTGCACCAAATTATAATATAAATACATTTAATAAAGTCAAATACAAATAAGGCAACAAGAGAAGTATCCTACACTTCTCTTTTGTAAAGTAAATCTGAACAGCCGATATGGGCATCTACATCAACTATATGATTTGCCTGAGAAGCTGGACAGGACAAAAAAAAAAAAAAAAGTTAAATTTTTGATAATTTATTTTTTGTTACATTTATTAAATGAGTACCATACATTCCTGGCTATAGAGGGCACCGGTATTTAAGCCGCACCCATCAAGGTTTATAAGAAATAAATATATTTACAAATATCGACCACACCCTATCATAAGCCGCAGACATGTACTGGTGCAAAATATTTTTTGTTTTTTTGTATGTTTATTTACCTACCTTAATTATTCCCAAACGGTGCCTGTAACACGACAGTAAAACGGCTGATCAAACAAAACAGAAGTCATTGTCATGGACTCACGAGCTGCGGGAGCTAGCTCTCCAATCAACTAAACAGACTCAATAACTCCACGGTGACGTTTTGATCCATTTACAAAACTGAAACGATACAAAAAGAATGCTATTGTAAGTTAATAATACTAAAATGTGTTAGCATATTCGCTAATGCTAACGATGCTAGCTTGTTACATTACGAATGTGCATGAAAACATCAGACACTTGGGACGGGTTAGTAAGTAAGAAAGTACACGAAACGGGATATAGATAGATAGATAGTACTTTATTGATTCCTTCAGCAGAGTTCCCTCAGGAAAATTTTAATTCCAGCAGCAGTGTACAAAATTGTAAAAAGTAAAAAGTAAATAATGGGGGTATAAATGGAAACAAAAAAGAAAAATATTACAATAGAATAAAAATAAAAAGCAACAATGAGAATAAAATTTAAAAAAAAAGAAAAAAAAAAGTTAAGTTCTAGGCGCGAAACAGAAAGTATATTTTCAACCATCAGCACCTGCAATGAGCTAACTCCAAAAGATGGTGCCATACCACAAAGAACACTCCTTTGCAGTGTCTTTGCATGTGTTTTATGGAAACTATTCATTGAATACGAAACATTATGGTCGTTAGCGAAGAAAAAAATCCATAAATTAGCCGCACCGTTTTATAAGCTGCAGGGTCCAAATCGTAGGAAAAAATATGTGGTAATCAAAGCAACAGAATATAAATCAATGTTTTTCCCAAATTGAGTAAATCTGTTTACAAAGATGCCTAGAGTGCGTCAACTTTCCAGCGTATTTTGCACAGTATATCCCGCCCTCTCACAGACCCGTTGAGTTTTTCAATCTGGCAAAAAATATTTTTTTTAGATCTTTAAGATCAAAACTGTAGCTGCCATTATAATGTACAGTGATGTTTTCAAATGACCGTAAGTCTTGAACTATAGAAAGTATTTCAATGGTAGGAATCTGTGCTTTTGCATGATATACTAGTTACTATGGTAATCTAAGTCACAGCAACTCAGACGAGGTACCAAGCAGTGTGGGTGGGGAGCGTTTCCACAGAGTGTTTCCAGAGCGGCCAGCCTGAAATGCGGGTGTCAGGGACAGACGCGGGATGAGATTTTTACAACAAAGTTCAAAAGCTTAGTGATATATCAGATTGTAGGTGGGTTTATTTTTTACCCTTCGCGTTCATATTTCACTGTGTTTGTTGCATTTTTGTTGCGTTTCGCTTGATTGTAAAATATGTTGATCGAGAGGGGGTGTGACGTTCATATGTTGTCAATATTCTGTGTTTTATCGTTCATAGTTAATATTGTAAATCCCACATTCTTTATTTTCATCTACATTCTGGGTGTCTCATTCAGTAAAAAAACATAAAAAATGTTATTCCGTTTTTTTAAGGAGGTCTGTCATAACGTTTTTAGCATTCGATCAGACATTATTGTGAGGTTTTGTATTAGTGTTCCTAAAAATCAGATATACAGGCCCCCAGACATATTTATTTCTCTAAATGTGGCCCCCCGAGTCAAAATAATTGCCCTGGTCTATCATGACAACAACATGACTGCAAATTGTTTGTTGCTTCTCTTGGATTGCTTTTGTATGTGTGTGCGTACATGTGGGCAAGACGGGGTGAGTGACAGCAGTAAACACCAATCATTTTATTAGGGCGGTAAAAAATGTTTTTTACAGAAACTTTGTAATTGTGAAAAATATAGACAATTGTCAAACAAATGTGTTCTATTAAACCACGAATGGTAACATAAGCTAGCCTGTGGTGTTCTTGTTATATTTTTTACTTGAAAAATGTAACTGTGAGGAAGTTTCACACAGGACCTTTAAAATGTGTCGCTAAGAAAGGCAGCTTTCATCCAACTCATCTCAAAAAAGGCCCGTCGGGTGTTAAAAATATATGCTCTGCACTTGAGTTTAATATGCAAAATAAAATAGTTTTGTCAGATTTGGTAAAATCTTGTCCTCTTTGGGGTGAAGGTTACAAAGAACACTCACAATTTCAAGGTTACAAAAGTACACTCACTAATTCATGAAAAAAATTAAATAAGACTAAAAAAAACTGCTGCAAAACACTGAAGGGACTATAATGTGAAGCATCCAAGTATATGCATCATAAAGCTGGACATGAGTGACATTTCATTTGAATTCCAGCCTTAGAAAGATCCAAATATATTCCTTAGATAATATTTTCTCATCTTGAAGAGATTAAACAACACATTTGAATTGCTAAACAAAAACATTTTCCAAATATAATGCGTATGAGTCACTAAACAGCTACAACATAGGTCCCCAAACTCGGGGGGCCGCATTGGGTTAAAAAAATTTGGTCGGTATATATATATATATATATATATGTACATATATACAGTTGTGGTCAAAAGTTTACGTACACTTGTAAAGAACATAATGTTATGGCTGTGTTGAATTTCCAATAATTTCTACAACTCTTTTTTTTTTGTGATAGAGTTATTGGAGCACATACTTGTTGGTCACAAAAAACATTCATGAAGTTTGCTTCTTTTATGAATTTATTATGAGTCTACTGAAAATGTGACCAAATCTGCTGGGTCAAAAGTATACATACAGCAATGTTATTATTTGGTTACATGTCCCTTGGCAAGTTTCACTGCAATAAGGCGCTTTTGGTAGCCATCCACAAGCTTCTGGTTGAATTTTTGACCACTCCTCTTGACAAAATTGGTGCAGTTCAGCTAAATGTGTTGGTTTTCTGACATGGAATTGTTTTTTCAGGATTGTCCACACGTTTAGGTCAGGACTTCGGGAAGGCCATTTTAAAACCTTAATTCTTGCCTGATTTAGCCATTCCTTTACCACTTTTGACATGTGTTTGGGGTCACTGTCCTGTGCCCAAGACCCAACCTCCAGGCTGATGATTTTAGGTTGTCCTGAAGAATTTGGAGGTAATCCTCCTTTTTCATTGTCTCATTTACTCTCTGTAAAGCACCAGTTCCATTGGCAGCAAAACAGGCCCAGAGCATAATACTACCACCACCATGCTTGACGGTAGGAGTGGTGTTCCTAGGATTAAAGGCCTCACCTTTTCTCCTCCAAACATATTGCTGGGTATTGTAGCCAAACAGCTCAATTTTTGTTTCATCTGACCGCAGAACTTTCCTCCTAAAGGTCTTATCTTTATCCATGTGATGTCAGATGAAACAAACATTTTTTTTATATAGACAGTTTGGATTTCCCTTCAGTTTGTACAGTGCAACAATAAAAGTAAAATCATGGCGTCATGCCTGCCTGGCAAATCCACAACAGAACTTACAAACTAAAGAAGAGGTGGAAAAATCCATAGATATTTTTCAAATGTTTTATTAAGAATGATCCATGCAACAAACAAGCAGTGTCAAACTGCAGACTTTGGCGGAAAAAGAAAATAATTGGATTCAGCACACACTGAGCAAATGGAAAGGGGGTGCAATTATGTGGCGCGATAATGTGATGAGTTTTAGCATTTCGTTGGCGTTATCACTTTGTTTAGCATGCAAATGTTTTTTTTCTACACAGACTTCCTGCAGAGCTGCTTTGTGCACACACACTATAGAGAGAAACAAAAGGCAAATGTGAAAATAAGAAAACACACACTTGTAAAAAATGACTCTTAACACACACATTAAAAAAAAAACGGTAGCGCCGCTAAGTATAAATATGGTCAGTAGTCGATGTGTTTGAATGAAAACATGTGCGCTGCACATTAGACGCTTACGGGTCCTTTTTGCCAAAGAACTTTTTAAAAACAGACTTGTTCCGAGGCCGGAGCAGGCCGCTGTTGGAGATCCTGGCCTGCTGCCATCCCGTTGCTGTCCCTGCAGGAGCTCCAGAGTCCCCCAGCACCAGTGTCACGCAGTACTGGGACCCTCTCTCCAGGCCTCCGCACGTCTGCTGGGCCGCATGGATCTTCTGGTACGTCGCTAGAAGACAACACGAGGTCAACTTGAAGGCTGGGACGCACACGGAAGTCGATCATCAGCGCAAACTAACCGGAAGTGAAGGAGTGGGAGCGACGCTTGCTGCTGCATGACACGGACAAAGGAGAGCCAGATGTGCTTTCTCTCTCATTTCTATGAGTCTGCTTGCAGCTGCCGTAATCATTACCGTCATCTACGGCGGGAAAGATGGAGACATAAAGGCGGGAATTAAGCAATGGGGCCAAATAACAATGACCTGAAAGTTGCAGTTTAGTGAAGTAAAACAGTATCTTGGCTCCCCCTGGTGGTGATTTGAACACTTGCATTATCAAAGCTGTCTAAAATGCTGGGTTTATCCCTTTAAATTACTCTTTTAAACGAACAGCTGTGTAAAAATTATAATAGTGATTGTGGGGCAGCTTTATATATTTAAAAACAACATGATACCTTGCAATGTAGGCTTAGTTTTGATTAACACTGTCAGAGAAGTATTGTTTTTATTTTAGAACTGTCAAAATTCATGAGTTAACTCATGTGATTAATGACAAAAAAATATCACAATAAGCACGAACACGCGATATGCTATATGTAACTGATGAACATGATCATGTGATTGCGCCTTTACTTGTTATTAATGCAGGCTTTTATTTTGGAGTGTTGTGTACCCGGATGTGACGTATTACTTCCTGGCGCCAATACGTGGATGGAGACACGGCCGAGCGTCCATGCTGTTTGTTGTTGAAGGCTGCACGCTGATGTCATACGTATTGTCTTGATGCTATCACGCATGTCAAGGTTTGCTGCCATCAATGTCTTAACAGTAATATATGAATATATATTTTGACTCCAAAGAAATAGCGATTGTTGAAGGACTAGAATGGACGCTGTGGTGCATTTGCTTACATGTGAGTTGAAAAATAAAGCTCACGTAGATCCATGCGATGTTTGTATTTAACAGCCATAAAAAGATTAAAACCCGCCCATTACACCATATACATCCATTCATTTATTTTTACTTTAAAAACACTAATTTTTAAGGTGTAGCGACTTTTATTTTCCGGTTGTAGTTGCTACTTCATTGTTCATTTACGGAATCCGGCCAACTTCAGTCATTTTCACTTTATCGAAGTACACATGCAAATTACATTGGGGCCTCTGTGCGTTTACACTTGAGTCTGATAAAGGTCACATTTTACTTGCAGTGTACACAGTCAGATGGAAAAAAAATCTAATTTGGGCCACTTTGGCCTGCAGTGTAAACGTAGTCATTGGAGGTCTTCCAATTGGAATCTGATCTTTTCAAATGTGACTTTAGTCTAAACGCATTGCGACCTGAACGTGACCCCTATGTGACTTTTTTTGTCAGCTTTGAGCGAGCTATGCCATTCGTGTGCGCCGGGAAAGACGCAGCCCGCCCGCCGAAGTGGATACTTCATCACAACATCCGGTTTCGGTGAGCAAAGTTTATTTTCAGAATTAATTGCTCCCATTAGCTGCATTGCTAGCCACTATAACGAGCCAATTAGTACAAATTAGATTAGTTAGAATGCAAGAAAAAACATTTGTATTCTTGTCTCTCATCAAGAATGTGAACGATAGGCAAAATTTCCAAAAAGAAGTGCGGTTCCCCTTTAATTAATTAACCTCTAAAGGCTTAGTGGCCACATGCGTGGACAGCACCTTTTAGCTCTTATTTCCAAAATTGTGTACACTACTGAATTGGGGTCTTATGGCTGCTTATGTGGACACTTATACTGCCATCTGGTGGTGTCAGAAGAGTATAACATACAATGGAATTTGGAAAAAAAAAGTGTAAAAATAATAATTAGCATGTCACTAAACATGAAGTACACGTTTGTTACTTATGGACTAAGAACATCATATTAAAAGATGATTCTTAGTTTTTATTGTAATTAGGGTCCAATAAGCCCAAATAGCAAAGAGAAATTAAAAAAAGCATGTAAACAAACAGCTTGGGCCTTAAGAGGTAATTACTGTAAGTCAAATACATGGAAGGCCAGATTTGACAGCAAACACACACATTTAAGTGCGCATTTTGGATGAAGGCGTGCAGTGACAGACTTAAATTGAGGCGGAGAATGCTGCGCAGCCAGGATCTGTGCAGTTGCGTAGGAAATGTCACCTAAACCCATGGGAGAATAGGTGAAGATGCCTTACTGCAGGAGTGTCCATGTGTGGGTGAGATGTTCCGCTTTATCTCCAAACTTCTTAGGTGTGGCATGTGGTTGAACTCTCTGGCCAGGACAACCATGTCTTTGGCAGTGGGTTTCTGTGTGGGGAACGTGGAGGTCGTATCATGTTGGGTGGAGCAGTAGCATTTGGCCAGACCATAGCAGCCTGAGCAAAGAGGAGGGCTTCTGTAGGGGGGGAGATATCCATCATTGTAAAGACCAGGAGCATCATGTATAAAGCGTGTGTACACACAAAAACCTGGTGTGCGCCCTTTGAGATGTATTAAGAGTGAACTAAAAATGGAAATGCGGGAGCGCCTTATGCCAACTACATGGCTGTCGTACGCACATTTCTACATGCTATGGATATTTTGGCACCACGTAGAGGTGGTGCTGGGTGACCATTTAAATAAAGACCTTTCAAAACAATAATTACGCCTAAGAATGAATGTTGTGCACATCAGAGACATATGAACAACTAGATGAGGCAATTTCTGAAGGAATTGCGTGTGAATGCTCCAATGCTGGAGTTGAACTGAAATCCTGGAATTTTTTTACAAACCCCGTTTCCATATGAGTTGGGAAATTGTGTTAGATGTAAATATAAACGGAATACAATGAATTTCAAATCCTTTTCAACCCATATTCAGTTGAATATGCTACAAAGACAACATATTTGATGTTCAAACTGATAAACTTTTTTTTTGTTGCAAATAATCATTAACTTTAGAATTTGATGCCAGCAACACGTGACAAAGAAGTTGGGAAAGGTGGCAATAAATACTGATAAAGTTGAGGAATGCTCATCAAACACTTATTTGGAACATCCCACAGGTGAACAGGCAAATTGGGAACAGGTGGGTGCCATGATTGGGTATAAAAGTAGATTCCATGAAATGCTCAGTCATTCACAAACAAGGATGGAGCGAGAGTCACCACTTTGTCAACAAATGCTTGAGCAAATTGTTGAACAGTTTAAGAAAAACCTTTCTCAACCAGCTATTGCAAGGAATTTAGGGATTTCACCATCTACGGTCCGTAATATCATCAAAGGGTTCAGAGAATCTGGAGAAATCACTGCATGTAAGCAGCTAAGCCTGTGACCTTCGATCCCTCAGGCTGTACTGCATCAACAAGCGACATCAATGTGTAAAGGATATCACCACATGGGCTCAGGAACACTTTAGAAACCCACTGTCAGTAACTACAGTTTGTCGCTACATCTGTAAGTGCAAGTTAAAACTCTCCTATGCAAGGCAAAACCCGTTTATCAACAACACCCAGAAACGCATTGGGCTTCGCTGGGCCTGAGCTCATCTAAGATGGACTGATACAAAGTGGAAAAGTGTTCTGTGGTCTGACGAGTCCACATTTCAAATTGTTTTTGGAAACTGTGGACATCGTGTCCTCCGGACCAAAGAGGAAAAGAACCATCCGGATTGTTATAGGCGCAAAGTTAAAAAGCCAACGTGTGATGGTATGGGGGTGTATTAGTGCCCAAGACATGGGTAACTTACACATCTGTGAAGGCGCCATTAATGCTGAAAGGTACATACAGGTTTTGGAGCAACATATGTTGCCATCCAAGCAACGTTACCATGGACGCCCGGACTGTTGAACAACTTAAGATGTACATCAAGCAAGAATGGGAAAGAATTCCACCTGAGAAGCTTAAAAAATGTGTCTCCTCAGTTCCCAAACGTTTACTGAGTGTTGTTAAAAGAAAAGGTGATGTAACACAGTGGTGAACATGCCCTTTCCCAACTACTTTGGCACATGTTGCAGCCAAAATAAAGTTTATCAGTTTGAACATCAAATATTTTGTCTTGTAGTGTATTCAACTGAATATGGGTTGAAAAGGATTTGCAAATCATTGTATTCCGTTTATATTTACATCTAACACAATTTCCCAACTCATATGGAAACGGGGTTTGTAGAATTGTTGAAGTAGAGCACACAATTCCCAAACATGCTGAATATTTTGAAGGTGGAACAGTTTGAATCAGATGCAAAATTTAGGAGTTGTGGAAATTTGAAGAATGTCCCATTGATTTCAAAGGGAATTTCCCCCCCAAAATTGGGAATTTCGGGAAAAGCGGGAATTTTTTTGGAAAAGGTAAAAAAACTTGAATGGTCTGAATGAGTTGAAATGGTTGGTGTTGGAATTTTTCAAATCGGTTGAGAAATGTTGAAGTAGTAACATGCTGAATCGAGAAATGGTGTTACGGAATTCTTGGAATTTCGGGAAAACCGGGAATTTTTCCAGTTCAGAAAACAACTTTGTTTTTTGTCCTAATTAAGAGGAATGTTTTGACGGTAGAACGGTTGAAATATGTTGGAGGAGTAGTCGCCAAAAAAAAAGGGCTGAAATAGGGCTTTGGAAAAGCAGGAATTCTGGAAAATCCTGGAATTTTTTTTAACTTGGAAAAATGATAGTTTAAATTTTCAGAATGGTGGAATGTGTTGAAGGTGGAATGGTTTGAATAATGTGGAAATGGTGAAAATTTGAAAAATGGCCAATTCATTTTGAATGGGAAAAATGTCCCGGAAAACCTGAAATTCTGGGAAATCTGGGAATTTGTCAAGGGAAAGCCTGCGATTCTCGAATAGGCTGAACAGTTAGAAGTGAGAACGGTTTGATTCGGGTGACAAATGTGGAAAGTAGAGCGCGCCAAAATCTGGAGAAGAAGAAGAAGTTGAATAAAAATTCCATGTGTGTGAATGCTTTGGATCATTCACACAATGAACACATCCTGAATTAATTAAAAAGCATACACAAAGTGATGCAAAAAAACATTCAATCATTAGCACGTTAGCCAAGTATATTAAATTCCCGTACAAGACAGCCAAACAGGCTAGAATTAAAGCTAGAATTTATAACAGCCGGTGTTTCTAATGTAATCGAAGCTATCGACTGCACGCACCTTCATATGGCGAATATGTACATGTCAACAGGGAACATTTTTATGTACAGATGATATTTGATGTGCAAATGCAATGAAGCTGCATTGTAGCGATGTGGTCTGGTTCAACGCATGATTCTTACATTCTCAGTAACAGCATGGTTGGGACCAGACTACAAGCTGGAATTGTGTGACTTCTTGGAGAATACATTTATTAATGTAATTGTCCTAATATTAAGCCTGTGATGCACATTGTATGCGTCCCCCCAAATGTCATACCCAGCATGATTACAAGTGAGTGGTTAAAGTGTTTTTTTCTGGTTAAACTACATCTTAAAATCTTTCAAACAAGCCCCTGATTGTCTGTGTGCAAAGTATACTCATGTTCAAAAACCCGTGCGCAAAGTGTGAAATAATAAACCACACCTTTTCCCCTGTGCATGCACTGCTGCACTAACTTGCAACAATAGTGGAATAGAATACATTTTCATTTTCTTCTGTTCGCCGCCTTGCTCATTATCTTTGTGTTTTCTGACTATGCAGTGCGAAATCTCAGGCGCATGGCTAATTTGAATATGATTTGCGTATTTAAAAGAGGGCGTGGAAAGGGGCCACTCCAGCATATGTGCTCAATTGCACGTTGATTGGGATGTACAAAACAAATGTGCTTGGGTTGGCATGTGATCGCACTTTTAATACACGTGAATTTGTTTGTGCGTACGACGTTTGCTAGATTTGAGCGAACACCATTATTTAATTAGGAAATCTACACCAGTCTTAATACATGAGGCCCAGAAGTGTTGCAAGGTTGAAGAGGATCTTTTCTTACAAGGCAAAGTTGATGTCTTGATCCACTGGGATGCTTGACAATGAAGACTGATTTGGACCTTTTTGAAGACATAACAAAACATAAATATCTTACATCATCGGCTAACTGATTCCCAATTTAAGCATCATTTAGTTTACCTGTGTTTGCTTGTATTCCCATCATCCATTTCTTCATCATGAAGCGTGACGAAGTATTGAACAGATATTCTGAGCCATCACGCAGCCTAAGGGGCCATAGAACAGGTGTTACAGACTACTCGGATGTAGATGTAAATATTCGTATTTCTGACGGTGTGAAATCAGTAACACCAGTCATTACTTTTACGATCTTACCTTAAACGGAAGCAGTTGGGCTTTTTGGTGTAGTCTGGTGCAGGGGAACACTCGGCGCCAATGAGGTTCAGAGGCAGGCCACAAACAGAACTCTGCAGGACAACACAGGCTGACCATCGCTGACCACAATTTAATGTTCGCCTAATCATTCATGGCTTCTACGCATTCATTCCACCTACCCTCAGTGTATCCTTTTTATCCTGATAAAAGCACAATGTGTGTCCATATAAGACCGTATGACACGAGCACCAGCCTCTGGAGGCTGCCTGTGGAAATAAGATAAGAGCGTGTACTGCTGACTGGAGACTGTGCAATTGCTGACCGCGCTGACTTGGACAATGAATGGAACTTCTCTTACTTTCTTTCCTCCAAGTTGAAGCTTTTGCTTCCTCTCAAGAGTTCCCTCCAGAGATTGCAGCACAGGAGTTTTATCCTGAAGAGGTTACAAAGTCAGTCAGGTTAATAGGTGTGTTCAATCCAAGCAGTCTCACTTCTGATGTATTTAAACTGTGTTCAATATTTACTATGTTGTCACAGCGCCCTCTTGTGGCTTTTGATTTGTCCTGCAGATCCTCGACTTCAAGGTTTTGAGTTGCCTGGTTCTGTTGAGAAGAAGATTTTCACTGACGGAAATGTTTTCTTGCTCATTGAAATGTTTGAACTCTTTGTCTTCACAGAGACTTATTGCCACTGTTATAGGACAATATTAAAACATTTTAATTAGCTTAAAAATACATACTAGGTTCGATGAGGACTCTAAATGACCCAGAAATGTGAATGGTTGTGTGTGGCTGTCTTAGACTAAAGATTATCATAGTCAAATCTAATTTATTAGATTGTATAGTAAGATAAGTTGTATCTATTGCGGTTTTTTTTAAGAGAGAAATAAACAGATTGTGATGACAAAATACTTTACACTGACTGTCACTAGATATCAGTAATGTCACATGGATGTAAATTTATATGGTATAGTATTCCAAAGTGTAGTAAAGATACAGTCAAAGGAATCTAGTCTAGAACAAAACAGATTTAATTTGCAACTTTTTCCACTTCAAAAGACACTAAACCACCCTGATAAACACAGTAGAGATTTGATATAGTTTAGTGAGTTCCTCAGCTCAGGCACTGCATAAATACTACATCAAACTTGAATAAATAGATAAAGTAAAAGTCTTATGTGAACCTGCAGATGGATCATTACCTTTGCCAAAGGAAAGCTATACCTCTGGGGTAAGGCGGTGCTTTTCAGTGTGCGCCGGGTTCTATTTCCGGTGAGTCAGTGGCACCGTTAGCTCTGTGTCTGACAGCGGTATGTCCCCCATGTTAAACCATCCTCTCAACACTATTAGTAAAATAATAGGTTTTAGAGGGTAATGTGAGACGTCTGCACACAATAAACTTGTATTAATATTTAAAGAAGTTATGATGAATACAGTTGATTCATCTTCCCGACACACCTGCTTTATAAGGTGGGGCTTCAGCAGGTACTCAACTCACCTCCTTCCCACAGAGGAAGGAGGGGGGTTAAATGTCCGATGATTTGACTGTGAGGTTGCTCGTCCAATCAGAATCGAATCTTTGACTATTTGAAGACAGCCCTAGTATCCACATAGTATATGTGTCCTGTGAGTGACGGACAACCAGTCCAGAGTGTCTTCTAAAAGTGACAAAGTCAGCTGGCATAGGCTGTAGTTCACCAATAAATAAACCTAAACCGAATAAACGCCTGGTCCTAAATAAGTATGTTTTTTTTCTGTGAATAAAATGCAATAGTGTTTTAAGCTAAATAGTGATCATGCAGAGAAAACAGATTATTGAGTCAGTCTGTGAGAATTTTGGAATGAGTCATCTTACGTGGGCCAAAGAACAACTTTGGAGCAGATTTACTTGACATTGCCAAATATTGATATATTTCTTACAAATGACCTGGCAGTAACACTGTGGATTGTGCTAAATAAATGTTGATTATTGCCAGATTAGTTAGTATGATGTGTACTAACAGTTTTTTCAACATTGACCTCACCTTTGAACAGCCTGTGTTCTCTTCCATTTCTTCTCCACCTTTTGACTCCTCTTCCTCTTCCTCCTCTCTGTATTGGTAAATGTATTTCTGATTTTCAACACTGTCTGGAAGCTTCACTGGATCAGCAGCTGTTTCGTTCAAAACCACTGATGTCTTGCCAACGTGGTCCCTATTTGGAAAGGCTGCCCAGGACTTTCTGTCTCTTATAGTTTGTGGTGGGTCTAGGGAACTGGTTTCTTTGTTATGACTCAGGAAGCTCTGGTTGTCAGATGGTAGTTTCAACTCAGTCACAAAAAGGTTGGGTTCTGAGGCTGTGGCCAGGTTTCGATAGAGCATAACTGGAGCTTTGCTCGGAGACAAGCAGCGGATGGACTCACTCCGTTGATCTGATGACTCCTCTTGGTTAGGCTGGTATATGATGTCTGAACAGATACTTTGCCGGAAATTGCTAGTTTGGTTCCAGATGTCCTCCAGCTCTTCTTCTTCCTCCTCAAACTGTTGGTGGTCCAGGTGGACGGGCTCTTGTTGTAGCTCTTCGCTGGCTTTTGATTGGCCCACACACTCTGTCATCTTAGTGCAGTCAATGCGTCCCACTTGGAGGGACATGAGTTTCCCCACGACCCCGATAATTTGGGTGTTATCTGGATGAGGTACATCAGGACAAAGTTTAATACTGCTAGAACTGGAGATGCCTGAGTCCACCGAATCTTGACGAACATTCACAGCTGACTTCAGATTGACAACCATGTGAGAAGCTTGGTGGTGACACTGCCCTGGGTTGTCATCATGCACACTCTGGATCATTGCACTTTTGTGGTACTTGTGTCCATTGAGGTCCCGAATACATGTATGGACACTTGGGCACTGGTGTTTATGGGCAGCAAGAGTGGACAGGTGGGGGTGATTTACATAAATTGGGAGTTGGGAAGACTGGAATGTGTAATAATTTCCAGTTTTACTAAGTGATGATATTTCGTTCCACTCCTGCTCTCCATCTTCCTGCTGACTGACCTGTTTCCTGTATAAGTCACTGCATGGTACGATCCGATTGTCATCTTCTTCCGAGGGAGCTGGAGGTGTGTTGAAAGTGCAGCCGTTATGAGGCAAGTCTTTCATAATAACTGTAGACTTGTGTGTCTCAGAGCTCATTTTAGCTGCACTGATTGCGTTGGCCGTCGAGGGTCGAGCTTGTTTGAAGGAACTTAAAGCTGTGTGCCGCTGGAAGTTGGCATCTGGATCAGTCCCAGCTCCTTTCTTGGAATCTGGAGGAGCAATGGTAATGATATCCGGAATGCTGGGGATGAGGGTCATGTCTTTGGGAAGGTCGAAACTCAGCACAGAACCCAAAGAGAGGAATCTGCAGTGGCCTCTTCCCTGACTGGCAGGTCCCTTTGAAACTGCATATGGTGTAATAGTGTTTTCTCCAGTGCACTCTATGTCCCTCAACAGGGGATTCTGCATGTCAGCCACAGCGTCAACTCCATCCTCACACCGTTGTGCACTTTTCCTCCTCCGACCCTCTTTCAGCGGCCACGTGTGAGTGTCATATGTGAATATTTCACTGGTGTAACGAGGCTCATCTGTTTCCTCGTCCACCCCCATGACTTTTTGGATAGTATGCCTGCGAGTGTCTCTCATTCTCTTTCTCTTCTTGCCTATTCTCTTGAGGCTACTAAAGATGGTGCTGTTTCCAGTCCTCCCGTTCAAAGGGTGAAAAGAAACAGTTGTCTGAGGAGCAGGCATCAAGGAGGATGGTGAGGAGGAGGGTGGCAAAATGGTAGAGGAGGCTGAAGATGTTGAGTTGCTCTTTTGGCGAGGGAGTGTGATACTCTCATACACGGGAGCCACAGCCAAGTTGTTATCCTTAACATGCATGTAGGTGCTCACCTGCAAGGAGAAAATAAAGAGAAAAGTATTATCCAGCATACGAGTGGGTTTTTATTTAATGAAAGATTTCAAATTGCCTGACCACAAACATGTTATTCTGATAGCGATGGGCTGCCATCTTGCAACCAGCAGGAACAAAAGTTATTTTATGTCTTACAGATGAATGGCACGGAAAGATGATCGAAATTTTTAGCTTGAACCCTCCCAGCCTTTTTATTCCAGTACACGCCACTAATCCATGCAAAGGAAGTAATGGACGTGAAATAACTGTTAATAATGCACATCCATCTATATTCCGTTAGAAGTATCATTTGGGAGCCCAAAGTTTCAACACGCTGAGAAAAACATTGCCAATTATTGATGTAATTCAAAATAAGAAAAGTTGAAACGCAACATCTGTGTAAACACATCTGGAACTGTGGTGGTGGAAAAAAACATCTAAACAACTAAAAATGAAATCTGACAAGAAGGCCAATTGCTTTTGAAGCTGAAGTTAAGACTGGCTAAGCGGAAGAACACAATAAAATATTAAACAACTTGAAGAGGTCCTGCAGCTGTGTACATAGTCCAGAAAGTATTCACTGAATGTGTCCCCTATTTAAAATGTGTTTGTTAAATGATCCAACCTTTTGTCTCTTACTGTGGGGAACTACGGGACATCTTTTACTGTGATTTTATACACATTGTATCAGAGAATATATAATGAACTGCACCGCACACACATCATCTAATTGGCTTAGTAAGACACTGTGAACTATAACACCACTACAACCTACTGTCACAACACCGTATTTTTCGGACCATACTGTGCACTGCAGATGAGCGGGTCAATTCAGGTCTATATTCATACAAATGCTCAACGGGTTAAAAGGCGCATTTCAAGGGTCATATTATGAATTTTTCTACATTTAAAACACATTCTTTTGGTCTACATAACATGTAATGGTGTTTCTTTGGTCAAAATGTTGCATAGATTATATTTTACGGACCAACTTCAAGCCGCTTACTGACCGTCTCTTCAGGATGCGTCATTTTGTGGGCAGTCTTATTTACGTGGCTCCACTTCGACAGCATCTTCTTCCCGCAATTTTTGTTGTGCCGGCAGTTTTTAACACTTCCATAGCGAGCCTCCTGACAGATATAAGTTAGAACTGTACACTACTTTATATTGGAAATCGCAACAGGATGAATGCCCCGCAACAAGAGGATGGAGAAAAAGAAGGAGCTTACTGACTACGGGGTCGGCGTGGACTACAATGGCAGATATGCGCACATTTTTGGGACTCATGCAGATCCCAAATACACATCAGCAGTTTCCAATAGTTAAGAAAAGTTGGTTTTGCATAATAGGTCGAAACAAAATGCCAGATATGTCTCCAAATTGGTGCCATTTTTGGGTCCTTTTTCCACAGACCATAATGATGATGATGATTTGCTGATTTATATTTTCTCTAGTGACTCAAAGCACTTTACATAGTGAAACCCATTACCTAAGTTACATTTAAATCAGCGTGGGTGGCACTGAGAGCAAGTGGGTAAAATATCTTGCCCAAGGACACAACGACAGTGATTAGGATGGCGGAAGCGGGGATCGAACCCGAAACCCTCAAGTTGCTGGCACAGCTGCTCTAGCAACCCAGCCACGCCACCATACTCGTATGTAATGCGCTGACAATCCATGGAGCGGTGCGGCGTCGTAGCTTACCAAAGTCGTACTAAAACATGTTGATATTTTTGACATAGTTCTATATTCTCAATGAAACATCAAAGTTTTGGGCTCTCTTGCTCGTGTCATCTTGCAGTCCACATGTATCTCATGTGTGACAGGCACTGACTCCCATCTACCGGTCACACTTATCATAACACCATGTACCAACTAAAATTATTAGGAGATCGGTAAGCACAACCAGAATTAATCCGTCGGCGCACTGGATTTTAAGGCACACAGTCGATTTTTGAGATAATGGATTTTAAGTGCGCACTACAGTCCGAAAAATACGGTAATACAGATGTAAAAGTAACACATTATTGGTTAATAAGCAAACATTTATAGTTTTTTTAGCATGTATATTATGTATGTATATTCATAAATCATTGAGTATTGAACATAAAACCCCATAAATGCTTGGTAATTAAATATTTGTGTCTCATTCAATATTATTAAGCTTATAGACCAGTGGTTCTTAAGCTGGGTTCGATCGAACCCTAGGGGTTCGGTTAGTCGGCCTCAGGGGTTTGGCAGAGCCTCCGCCGCGGAGGTCAAGACACACCCGACTCATCGTGTAAACAAAAACTTCTCCCTGTCGGCGTATTATGGATACCCCCAAACAATGTCCCCTCTAATTTTCCATATTTTGAGCAAACGCAAAAACTCCTTGAGCATTCAGTGGAGCACATGTGAGCGACGTCATACGTGCACATGCACTGTAGCACACCTGCAGCACACCTGTCCCAAACCTGACTAAATAACAAGTTCAATGTTTTATTATTATAATCAAATGACAGCAGTCATTTCCATGAGATTATTTTGTAATATAAGTGTTTTGGCCCACTTACAATGACTATAACATATTGTTTTTCATGAGCTGTGTACTAGTATTATAGGTCTGGGTGGGGGGTCCTGCTTTGGAAATAATGTGTACCCCTTTCAGATGTCGCATTTAGTTCCCACTAAAACATTCACATGTTGCACAATGAGCTGTAAACATGGGATCATGTGTACATTCCTGTAACTTTCCGTTTGAAAAATATATCTTTATTAGTATTTCTTTAATATAACAACGTCATTTTATGATTACGGTTCGGGTTCGGTAAATGCGCATATGAAACTGGTGGGGTTCGGAACCTCCAACAAGGTTAAGAACCACTGCTCTAACCCTACCCTAACCAAATAACTCTAAATTAAGTCTTTGTTACTTAGAATATGTTCCCCTAGTGTCCCAAACACTGTAAATTAAGTCTTTGTTACTTAGAATATGTTCCCCAAACTAAAGTGTTACCAAAAACATATAACTTTGTCTTGAATTTGAAAAAAAACAAACATTTAATTTTTCACTAAAGAAGGGTTCGGTGAATGTGCATATGAAACTGGTGGGGTTCGGTACCTCCAACAAGGTTAAGAACTACTGTTATAGACGTTATGGATGATAAAAGTAACACACCTCTATTGTGCTCCTCTTATAGATCAATCCATTAAATGTGCTTCATCAAAGCAAAATGTATTGGGTTCTGTGTTTTCATGACCGCTGTGCAAGAGAATATTGACAATAACAACGGTTTGTTGGCCTTTTTCTAACTCCCTCATATACGCTAACCAAACTCCGGAAGGGAGTGAGTAAAATAATGAGCACTTAAATTCAAATATTTCTCTTTACTCTCACACAATCCAGCATATGACAACAGTTGTTCCTAATATGGTTCAGAAGATGAAGCATGCAGTTCCAGCACATGATGAGGCGCGGCATGCCATGCCGATTCACACACCCTGCAATTTACCTCATTTGCACTCTGCCGATAAATCTTTTTCTTTCGCTTTAAACTACCCAAAGTATTTTCCAAAATACCCTGGCAGCGCTTCCAAAAGTTTTTACAGGCAGGCACAGTGGGCTGAAGGAGAAGATGAGGATAAAAGGCAAATATGAAGGGCATAGCAGAAAGAAATGGACAAAGAAGATAGTCAAGGAGTGCGAAGCTTTAGCGGTCCAACATATTGTGGTGTCTTGAACGCCATTCAGTGGGTAACCCCGAATACAAAGGGGAAGTACTTACCCTGTGGAGGGTCTCAGAAGTCTCTTCCACAACCTCATCAATCCGAGCAGGAGAGTCGAGCACCTCAACCTGGTTGTCTCCTGTGTTACCAAAGCTAAGGATGAGGTTGACCGTGCCCCCCAAAGAGGGACTGCTGGGTCCTTTTCTGACCATGATGGCGGGTGTGGGAGACTCTGATTGCAGGGACTCACCATCCCGCTGAGCAACGCTTTTCATGATTTCATAGCCGTCCTCTGGCTGCTGCACATACCCAGGGAACAGATCTGAGGTCTGAGTGTCTTCCTTTTTCTTTGATGTTCTTTCTTCTGAGATTGCTTTTGAAGACTGACAGGACTCATAAGAATATATACCCTAAATAAAGGAAGTCAAAGAGGGAACGTTTAGCAAATGATTGTTTCAAACTGTATGCAGAGTTTGTTATACTGTATAAAGTCTTGTGCAGGTCTATCTTAACCAGTCTCTCCAGGATTTCACAGGCTTGGTCTGTGAATGTTGCGGCCTAAAATGCCTGAATTCGCGGCAGCTTTTTCAGAAAGTTGCAGCCAACGTGGCAATGATTTGTGGCGTATTTGTTTTCAATGACACCGAGATAAGTTGTGATTTTATGAATTGGCTCTCAATGTTTTAAGTGTTCCTTGTAACCTTAACCTCAAAAAGCACAGGATTTAAAAAAAATAAATAAACTTGGTACTGTGTTGATATTGTACTTGTTATATACAAGCTGACATCTGATATCACATGGACAAAGATAAGACCTTCTGGAGGAAAGCTCTGTGGTCAGATGAAACAAAAATGTAGCTAGTTGGCCATAAAACCCAGCAATATGTTTGGAGGAGAAAAGGTGGGACCTTTAATGGTGGTAGTAGTATTTGGCCGGTTTTGCTGCCAATGGAACTGGTGCTTTACAGAGAGTAAATGAGACGATGAAAAAGGAGGATTACCTCCAAATTCTTCAAGACAACCTAAAATCATCAGCCCGGAGGTTGGGTCTTGGGCGCAGTTGGGTGTTCCAACAAGACAATGACCCCAAACACATTGGTAAAGGAATGGCTAAATCAGGCTAGAAATAAGGTTTTATAATGACCTTCCCAAAGCCCTGACTTAAACGTGTGGACAATGCTGAAGAAACAAGTCCATGTCAGAAAACCAACAAATTTAGCTGAACTGCACCAATTTTGTCAAGAGGAGTGGTCAAAAACTCAACCAGAAGCTTGTGGATGGCTACCAAACCGCCTTATTGCAGTGAAACTTGTCAAGGGGCATGTAACCAAATATTAACATTGCTGTATGTATACTTTTGACCCAGCAGATTTGGTCACATTTTCAATAGACCCATAATAAATTCATAAAAGAACCAAATTTCATGAATGTTTTTTTGTGACCAACAAGTATGTGCTCCAATCACTCTATCACAAAAAAAAAAGAGTTGTAGAAATTATTGGAAACTCAAGACAGCCATTACATTATGTTCTTTACAAGTGTATGTAAACTTTTGACCATGACTGTACATATAATATGAAGCTCATCTTCTATTTAAAAAGCAAGTATTTGTCTACTGCATTAAGTAACACTTTACAAATTTACCTCTGTTAATTGGGAGAATGTGGCCTCAGAATAAATGTTATCTATTAAGTGCTCCTGTCTACGCATCCTATGCATCCACTCTTTTTTCTTCGCTCCCCAGTGCACCGAAATCCACCCAAGCATACTCTGCAGTTCCTCCATGCGCTCTCCTACCTGAAAGACATTACTGAAGGTCAGCAGAAGTGGAAACACATGCCCTAGTGATATTTTCAAGGCCCACAGTGAGTCATATGTGTACATGGCCAACTCACCATCTGAGACAGGGGATGTTCTTTGTCTAAAATGTTTGTCCCAGTCGCCGCTAGCTCATCAAACTCCTCAAACTTCTGTTCAATTTGTATATCGAGCTCTGTGGCCATTGGACTCAGCCCATCTTCCCTCAGATGCAAGGACGTTTCAGAGAAAATGCATGACCTGGTGTCTTCTGTCCATGAGCTATCCGCAAAAGGGAGGGTGAGGTAAGAGGTGTTGGAGGGGACAAGGAACAGAGCTGTGAGAAAAGTAATTTACAAAACATGACTATACCCAGACCTCCACCCTGAAAGGACATCCCTCTGCTTGTCAGACCCAGACCAGGAAACATGCACTAACTTCCTCAGCATGTCATATTTCACTGGGGACCTGTGCTTGACTGCAAGAACTTTGTGTTCTTTACTGTTTTAAAGTGGATTATCACAAGAACATCTGGCCCTGAAAGGGGTTAATACCCCTGCGCCTTGCTTACATCATGGTGAGGTAGCTCCTGAAGAAGCCTTGGAGATGACAAAACTCTTGCAGACGGGATTTAATCTCCGTCACGCTCTTTCCCAACTCTGTCCAGGCCTGCAGTGTTGTTTGAATCCTCGCCCACAGTACACACACTCTATCTGGGCAGAGCTCCCTTAAAGAAGAAGCCTGTTTCTCCATCTCCTTCACTTTGTCTGTGAGAACTTCATAGTCAATCTGTGGAGAATCACAGCAAAAAAGATAAATAATCAACATCTTTGGTACTTTTACATGACTATGCTCCAGTTGTAACTTTGCCCATGACTTCATTCTCATAGCTTGTGTTTGCAATTCAGCAGAAGAGCATATGGCCTGCATTTGGTTGATCAGACTATAGCAAACTAGCCAATGTGGCCACTTTTTTCTTGCTTTTGACAAAGCAGTAATTAATAATGGGAGCAATATTTTATCATGTCTGCGCTTTAAGAACAGTGAGGGAGAATGCCTGTCTCATGACGGCACAGTTATTTCATTCAGTGAGATTAGGTAATTTCCGCTTCAATTGTATCAGGTTGGGTGTGTGCGTGAGTTTGCATGTGTGTGTGTGCTCGTGAGTCATACATATCTTTTATTTGCCAAAATGTACATGTTTACATGTGACGCACACCTCAAATGTAACCATGCACACAAACTTACAGTTGTGATCAAAAGTTTACATACACTTGTAAAGAACATAATGTCATGGCTGTCCTGAGTTTCCAATCATTTTTACAACTCTTATTTTTTTGTGATAGAGTGATTGTAGCACATACTTGTTGGTCACAAAAACATTCATGAAGTTTGGTTCTTTTATGAATTTATTATGGGTCTATTGAAAATGTGACCAAATCTGCTGGGTCAAAAGTATACATACAGCAATGTTAATATTTGGTTACATGTCCCTTGGCAAGTTTCACTGCTATAAGGCGCTTTTGGTAGCCATCCACAAGCTTCTGGCAAGCTTCTGCTTGAATTTCTGACCACTCCTCTTGACAAAATTGGTGCAGTTCAGCTAAATTTGTTGGTTTTCTGGCATGGACTTGTTTCTTCACCATTCTAAAACCTTAATTCTAGCCTGATTTAACCATTCCTTTACCACTTTTGACATGAGTTTGGGGTCATTGTCCTGGTGGAACACCCAACTGCGCCCAAGACCCAACCTGATTTTAGGTTGTCCTGAAGAATTTGGAGGTAATCCTCTTTTTTCATTGTCCCATTTACTCTCTGAAAAGTACCAGTTCCATTGGCAGCAAAACAGGCCCAGAGCATAATACTACCACCACCATGCTTGACGGTAGGAGTGGTGTCCCTGGGATTAAAGGCCTCACCTTTTCTCCTCCAAACATATTAAGTTAAAGTTAAAGTACCAATGATTGTCACTTGCTGGGTATTGTGGCCAAACAGCTCAATTTTTGTTTCATCTCACATCACATGGACAAAGATAAGGCCTTCTGGAGGTAAGTTCTGTGGTCAGATGAAACACAAATTGAGCTGTTTGGCCACAACAAAGTCTTCAGGACAACCTAAAATCATCAGCCAGGAGGTTGGGTCTTGGGCGCAGTTGGGTGTTCCAACAGGACAATGACCTCAAACACAGAGGTAAAAGAATGGCTAAATCAGGCTAGAATTAAGGTTTTAGAATGGCCTTCCCAAAGTCTTGACTTAAACGTGTGGACAATGCTGAAGAAACAAGTCCATGTCAGAAAACCAACAAATTTAGCTGAACTGCACCAATTTTGTCAAGAGGAGTGGTCAAAAACTCAACCAGAAGCTTGCCAGAAGCTTGTGGATGGCTACCAAAAGTGCCTTATTGCAGTGAAACTTGCCAAGGGACATGTAACCAAATATTAACATTGCTGTATGTATACTTTTGACCCAGCAGATTTGGTCACATTTTCAGTAGACCCATAATAAATTCATAAAAGAACCAAACTTCATAAAAGTTTTTTGTGACAAACAAGTATGTGCGCCAATCACTCTATCACAAAAAAAAAGACAGCCGTGACATTATGTTTTTTACAAGTGGATGCACTTTTGATCGCGACTGTACACCTATGGTGCTATAAATGAATATGATTGCATCGGACAAATAATGTAAGTAGATTAGATTGGCCTTTACTGAAATGGAAGAAAATAGGAAAAAGACAAAATAATGGCTTCCTCTCTTTCCTGCATCAAAAGAGGTCAAGGTCTAATCACATGTAATCAACACTAGACTATACTGTCTTTGCTCTATAGTTAAATTACAAATAATACGGACCAACAAAACAACATAATGACGGACAAGAATCTTTCACCCTCGCTCTCTCACCTCCAGTTGATCATGCCTCTCTTGCAGAGCCTCAAGGCCGCAGTGATCTAGTTCACATTGGACGGCCATGTCTGTCTCCTTCTCAAGGATGTCCAAGTTAAGTTCCTTGCAGCAGCAGAGACACTCCTCTATGCATACGGCCAGCCTGGTTTGCTAGTGTAAGCAAAAGTCATCATGAGAAAACATGCAAATGAATATCAAAACCGACGTTGCTATATTTATGCGACAGAAACAAGCGAACTAAAAATACAAAAGCTTCTGTACAAAATCTCCTTACGTTGCTCATTAGTTCCTGTAAGGCCTGGTCATGATTCTGTGACCGGCCTCTCACTCTCACGGTGTCATTCAGCATCTCTACAGCCTCTTGTAATTCCTCTACAGGGTCACCCATGCCTTCCATAAGGTCACCCCCATCACTGCTTTGAAGTCCCAGCAAGTCAGGAATGGATGAGATCTTACTGTGGAGAGGCTACACAACCAAATATATTTTACTGTTGAGATGTTTCCCCACTGGTTTCCCCAGTGGTTTTACTCTTATATTTGACTAAAAGTGCTTGTCCAGCAATTTTTCAGAGTATTTCCAATATAAGTTGGCAAGTAAGAAAGTTTTAAAATTAGTAGCCTATCCATGAAGACTTGCTCATAACGCAGAGTTGAAAAATACAAAAGACATGGTTACAACCTTTTAGAATTTAATTACTGTGAAGACTAATTGAATATTTTGATTCAGTATGGGTCTGATTTGCTAAGATCCAAATACCATGCATTTAGTGCACAACATGTAGTATTACAATTTTGTTGTTTTTCATTATGTTTTACTTCTGCTCCTGTATGTAAAAACCTGCACTGCAACAATGCAATTTCCCCATTGTGGGATTTATCCAACCTATCCTATCCTAAACAGCGTGTGTAAACTATAAAACTGTGTGCACTCTTAGTGGGCGTGTTGCAGTTGATCTACTAAGACTGTGTGTGTAATTGATAACTGTGTGTAATTGATAATTGCTGCAACGGTCTAGCTCTAGCCTGTGCTGTTCCATTATGTTGTGGAATTTGCAGCAGACAAATATAATATGGACCACTTTTTCTGGGCGAAAGTAGAATGGAAGTGTGATCCAGACAATATTATAACCTATTTTTGCATGCCAAAAATACGCCGTCGGAGGGGCCTGTGTTGTGTGTTTTGATAAATCACATTGCGAGCACTCAATGATTACACTGTATTTGCATCTCCTCTTTCAAGTATTGTGGGCATTTTGAAAATCAATCTAAAAAGCGGTAGAAAATGGTTGGATGGAATCTACATTCTGCATATACATAAAGGCAGACACACTCAAAGGATTGTGCTCTCTATGTTCTCATTTAGGAGACACAATCATCTTAGTGGGTCAGTTTTGCGTGCGCTATCAAGTTTGAGCATGTTTTAATACACTAAAGGCCTGATTTACTCAGGTCCAAATACCACGCGCGAAACAGCTTGTGCAAAAAATAAAATAGCGTGTACGGTACTATGAATGGGCATGTTGAGTGTGATCTACTCACACTGTATGTGCAATTGAAAGGTGGTGCAGACCGCCTTATTCAAATGAGGATTTTGTATTCATACAGGCCTTTACCACGGAGACGCACTCATTCACTGCGCATTCATGTTATCATGCTCCTACCTGTGTGCAATGTGTTGAACCAGCAGCACACATTTATAATCTATAACACCTTTTATGAATGGCAATCCAGACAACAGAAACATGCACACTGACATTTAATTCTGTGTGCGAGGCTGTGGATCGCATCACCTGCGCATTAGAAATATATTTTCTAAATAAAACGACAACCAAAAAATATGCCAGCAGACACCAAAACGCATGAATTTAATTAGCTTTAATCAGCCTGATTAATCATCCAGAAGCTATACAATTCTAAAAGAAAATTGCAGAATAAACAATATATATAATATTTTTTTCATTTTTGATCGTCCAAAATGTTGACAAACACATAGGACGGAGGATTCTCGTCTGTCCATCGTCTGTCTGTGCAGCACCAGCACACATCCTGCAGCCTTGTGGGGAACTGTCAGTTTGCATGTCCTTCTGACACGTGCTATAAAAAACGCTAAATAATGCTTCCAAAACAGTGATAAGTGTTGATAAATCACATTGCGCGTGCTAAATAATTATATTTTCTTCTCACATTATTGTGTGCGTTTTGATGATCAGCATATATTTTGGATAATATTGAAGACAGAGAAGCCAAATGCAATGCAAGCCTTATTCTGCTCACTTAACAGACGCAATCCATTTTGCACACGTTCAGTAGATCAGCTTTGCGTGTGCTGTCAAGTTTGCACACATTAGTAAACACAAACTTTTAGTACAAACCCCGTTTCCATATGTGTTAGATGTAAATATAAACGGAATACAATGATTTTCAAATCCTTTTCAACCCATATTCAGTTGAATGTACTACAAAGTCAAGATATTTTATGTTCAAACTCATAAACTTTATTTTTTTTTTTGCAAATAATAATTAACTTAGAATTTCATGGCTGCAACACGTGCCAAAGTAGTTGGGAAAGGGCATGTTCACCACTGTGTTACATGGCCTTTCCTTTTAACAGCACTCCGGAAACGTTTGGGAATTGAGGAGACACATTTTTTAAGCTTCTCAGGTGGAATTCTTTCCCATTCTTGCTTGATGTACAGCTTAAGTTGTTCAACAGTTCGGGGTCTCCGTTGTGGTATTTTAGGCTTCATAATGCGCCACACATTTTCAATGGGAGACAGGTCTGGACTACAGGCAGGCCAGTCTAGTACCCGCACTCTTTTACTATGAAGCCACGTTGATGTAACCCGTGGCTTGGCATTGTCTTGCTGAAATAATGGATGGCAACATATGTTGCTCCAAAATCTTTATGTACCTTTCAGCATTAATGGCGCCTTCACAGATGTGTAAGTTACCCATGTCTTGGGCACTAATACACCCCTATACCATCACAGATGCTGGCTTTTCAACTTTGCGCCTATAACAATCCGGATGGTTCTTTTCCTCTTTGGGCCGGAGGACACGACGTCCACAGTTTCCAAAAACAATTTGAAATGTGGACTCGTCAGACCATAGAACACTTTTCCACTTTGTATCAGTCCATCTTAGATGAGCTCAGGCCCAGCGAAGCCGACGGCGTTTCTGGGTGTTGTTGATAAACGGTTTTTGCCTTGCATAGGAGAGTTTTAACTTGCACTTACAGATGTAGCGACCAACTGTAGTTACTGGCAGTGAGTTTCTGAAGTGTTCCTGACCCCATGTGGTCATATCCTTTACACACTGATGTCGCTTGTTGATGCAGTACAGCCTGAGGGATCGAAGGTCACAGGCTTAGCTGCTTATGTGCAGTGATTTCTCCAGATTCTCTGAACCCTTTGATGATATTACGGACCGTAGATGGTGAAATCCCTAAATTCCTTGCAACAGCTGATTGAGAAAGGTTTTTCTTAAACTGTTCAACAATTTACTCACGCATTTGTTGACAAAATGGTGACCCTCACCCCATCCTTGTTTGTGAATGACTGAGCATTTCATGGAATCTACTTTTATACCCAATCATGGCACCCACCTGTTCCCAATTTTCCTGTTCACATGTGGGATGTTCCAAATAAGTGTTTGATGAGCATTCCTCAACTTTATCAATATTTATTGCCACCTTTCCCAACTCCTTTGTCACAGGTTGCTGGTATCAAATTCTAAAGTTAATGACTATTTGCAAAAAAAAAATGTTTGTCAGTTTGAACATCAAATATGTTGTCTTTGTAGCATATTCAACTGAATATGGGTTGAAAATGATTTGCAAATCATTGTATTCTGTTTATATTTACATCTAACACAATTTCCCAACTCATACGGAAACGGGGTTTGTAAATCAGGCCCTCAAACTTTTAGTAGGTAAGGCCCTATCCTACGTCTTACCCACCTGAACAAAACAACATTTACTGCTGTCAAGCTCCTGACTCTCCTCCAACTCCACACGCTCCAAGAACTCCGTAAGCATGCGCGTGTCCTGCAGTTTGGAACTCTGCTGAGTCAGGGAACTTAGGACACTTTGGTATCTGAGAAAATGCAAAAGATTATATATACACAGTGCTGCAGTCTTCAGGAACCACATTTTATACACTGCATGCATTATATGAAGTTTAGTTTACCGTGCATCAAAGATGTTTTGATATAGTCACGTATCATATACTGAGAAAGGTTATACTGTACCATATATGACTTCAGAATTTACTTTTGAGAAGGGAAATCATATTTTTTTCCACATAAAATGTGCCCGCGTGCATGCAGTGTTAATAAATGAAACTACCGCCAGAGGAATAGTTTTACCTATGTCAGCCATGCCAAAAAGCAGAGCTGTCTCCCCCAGCCCTACCCTTAAAAAACCTAAATTGAAATCTTCCTTTGTCGACTTGGTTTTCTTTAAAGTCTGATTTTTATGAGCATAGGGTCATCTAATAACACAGCCCAAATCACAAGTTTGTACTGTGTGTCCATGGCAGCAACCTTTGTGTTTAAAGTCAAGCCATGTTAGAAGCATGGAAAGGGTGACTGTGCCACTCATTGTGGGTGGGGAATTGGAAGCTCATGTAAGGCGTATCGGATAGACCTCATGTGCTCTATGAATCAGAAACCTGACTCTTTGAAATGGTCAGCACATGCAGAAAAAACAATCTACAGTATAAATGTGTATTTTCACATTGTTGATTTGTTCAAATAAACTATCGCATGTTGGATTCTACTGTATAACTGGCTCGCATAACATTGTGACCTACTGGAAACACTAGCAACTCCAATAATAAGACGTCTTACTCAACGTTCCCTCTAAAGTGCGCGCCTGCGCAATTGCGCATCGCTACGAGCATACTTGCCAACCCTCCCGAATTTTCCGGGAGACTCCCGAAATTCAGCGCATCTCCCGAAAACCTCCCGGGACAAATATTCTCCCGAAAATCTCCCGATTTTCAGCCGGAGCTGGAGGCCACGCCCCCTCCAGCTCCATGTGGACTTGAGTGAGGACAGCCTTTTTTTTATGACGGGAGGACAACAGGGTGACAAGAACTAAATCTTCCAGACTAGAGATACATTGTATTATTATGGTTATCTTACCTAAAAATAAATATATTTATTAATTTATAAAAAAAACAACTAAATACATTTTTACTATATTTTGCTAAAAACATCAAAATTAATTGTATTTTTTTTTTCTGACGCCTTATTACATCCAGCCATATAATTATACATTAAAATAAACATATATGAAATAATTAATTTTAAATGATCATAATAATTCATTTAAAATTATCATATTTAATTATTAAAATAATTGCTTGTTTATCAACAACTTTAGCATTTTATTAATTACATTTTGAAGCTCTCAGAAGCCAAGTTATGTTATATTCCTTAAGATTTATTTATACAAGTTTGAAGTATCAATTATCTAAACACAGTTTTGTTTGCATATTTTCAGGATGTATATATATATATATATATATATATAAGTGTATATATATGTGTATATGTATATGTATGAAATACTTGACTTGGTGAATTCTAGCTGTCAATATACACCTCCCCTCTTAAACACGCCCCCGCCCACAACCACACCCCAGTCCCACCCCCGACCACGCCCCAGTCCCACCCCCGACCACGCCCCCCACCCCCCACCTCCCGAAATCGGAGGTCTCAAGGTTGGCAAGTATGCTCACGAGTACTCTGCGCACAGCAAATTAATGCCGCGCAGGAAATCAAAAATCCCATCTGAACTTTAAACAAAATAAACACATTACAATTTATTCTGTATGATTTTGCAATGCAACTCTGTGAGTGACAGGTGACAACAAGAGTGGCTCCAATGAATAAAACAATCTTTGTCAACACAGTTCAATTATCGTCTGTCGAGACACTTTACGGACAGGAATTCCATCAATCACTTTTTTGTCAAAACTGTTTGTAACCACACTAAAAACATGAGTAAAAAAAACTTTTATCGATAAAAACTGGTAATTCTCTGCCATACAAACCAACGTTATCATCCGTCGTTTCAACAGAAGCCGCTCGCTCTGTCTAACCTGCACCAACACACGCACTCATGGCACTTAGCCAGTTCTGCGTTTATGGCCACACAAAAAGTCGGACAACCCCAACGCCACACAATGTGTAAATGCCAGGTTGTAACACTCTGACTCCTCAATCAGATGTGTGCTTATTTTACTGCCATTTATTAAGAATGTTAATCTAAGGATATTATTCATGAAATATTGTCACTAGATTTCATAAATGCTAATAAAAATATGTATTTTACAGACAGAAAGTTACAGGAACTACCGGTAAATGTAATCTCTGAAAGGGGTAACATTTCTTTTAAAGGCAGGACTCGCAGCCAGACATACAATACTAGCACATGCACTAGTCATGAAAAACATGTTTTTTTTGTTATTGTCATTGTAAGAGGGCAAAATCACTTATATCAGAAAATGATTTTAATGAAACATTTAAATTGTTATGATGTCAGGTTTAGGACAGGTGTGACGCTGGTGTGGCCACAGTGTGCTCGTCTGATGTTGCTCACATGTGCTCCACTGAATGCTCAGGGAGTTTGTGCGTTTGCTCACACACATGAAAAATTAGAGGGAACATTGGTCTTACTTTCTCTCCACCTCCTCCATACGAGCTGGCAAGCCTCGTGTGTGCGGGTGACCGTGGCCGTGGAGGTGCTCCACTTCTTGTCTTAGAGCACTCAGCTCCAGGCTGCGTACGGCAACTTCTTTCTCCAGCAGACAGCTCTCCTGCTCTGCTATCGTCATGGTTTCAGGGTCACTGGCTAGTGAGGACTCCTCAATGGAAAGCTCTACAGAGCCCAACCAGGCCTCCAGGCTCCCCAGAGCCTGATGTACTTTAACAACCTTTAGGGAAGTTAAAGAAGCAGAATGTCAGATATGATCAGTCAAATTTAACACTGCTAATCCACTTTACAACATAAAACATGTACAATTGAGAATTCCTTACGGTGAGATTCTCTGAATAATTTGTGTTGTTCTAGAAAAATTCAGTCATCTATAGTAATTTATACATGAACATTTGTAAATATTAAAACTATGCATTATTACAGTGTAGGGTTGTACAGTATACAACGGTATTGGTATTAGTATAGTACCGCAATACTAATGAATCATATTCGGTACTATACTGCCTCTGAAAGGTACCAGTCGCCCCCTGAGCCCTCGTCGTCGTCACGTTGTGTCATTGCTGGTTTAGGAGCAGACGAGCATGTTCCGCAGCGCACAATCACAGATTACTTACAAGCAGACACAGTGTGTAGACAGAAAAGGGAGAACAGACGCATTTTGGCTTAAAAAATAAAAATAAAGGTGCAATTATAACACTGAAACGCCCACCGGAAGAGGTGCTTTAAGACATGGCTAGCTAGCTAGCGGCTAAAGTCCAGCCCCAGTCGGCAGTGTTTTAGCTACTTCTAAATCACTAATCCTCATCTCCATTGCAACAAATAAAGTCCTGCAGGATGAGGAATAGCTAAACATGTTTCACTACACACCGTAGCTCACCGGCGTCAAAATGTAAACATACGCCATGGGTGGATCTACACCTGACATGAACATGTAGATTAAAAATTAATTTTCTACCACTTGTCCTTAATAATTTTGACAAAATAATAGACTATAAATGACACAATATGTTACTGCATATGTCAGCAGCTAAATTAGGAGCCTTTGTTTGCTTACTTACTAATAAAAGACAAGTTGTCTAGTATGTTCACTATTTTATTTAAGGACAAACTTGCAATCAGAAACATATGTTTAATGTACCGTAAGATTTTTAGTTAAGATAAAGCCAATAATGCCATTTTTTGTGGTCCCATTTATTTAGAAAAGTACCGAAAAGTATCAAAAATAATTTTGGTACTGGTACCGGTACCAGAATATTGGTATCGGGACAACACTATTACAGTGTCATAAAGTTGTGTACAAAAATGCAAGCGGCACACACTGTAGGCATCACTCTTTAAGAACAACAAACAAGGACAATCGTCTTTCATAACTATAAAATGTATACAAAAGTATTTGGTCAGACGTCAGTTGTGAGGTATTTAGAATGAAAGTTACCTTAAAACCCAGATCTTCAGAGGCCTGCAGGAAGCCAGCATTTCTCTGGTGCCTTCTCTGCAGCTCTTTCCACAGCACCTCCAGCTGGCTGAGGAACTGTTGGATCTTGGCGCTGCCCGGGTGTTGTGCACGGACCAGCCCATGGCCCTCCTGAAGATGAATTAAAAAATAATGTGGAATGCACCCGAGGCTGTCCAAAAACTAAAACATGTTCATACTGCCTCAGTTTTCGTTATTAATCAGTTCCAAAGGGTCTGCCAAAAACCGAATCGTATGAAAGTGATTACCCAGCAGGCACAAGACATTGATACAATGTTGATTATACATACATGGTTTTTATAAACTGACTTCTAAACAACGTTGTAAAATAGTATTAATAATAGCAAGACATCACTTTTACCTTTACTGAGGACTGCAATTGGTACAGGTTGTATTCACCTGACGTCACGTCCAGCTTATTAAATATTTGAAACTTGAAGTGTGGTCAAGCGAGCGTCTTTTGAAGCGTTCTAGGCGACATTTTGCTTTCCTCGAAGAAAAATGCCCTATGCTTGCGTTGTTTTAGGCTGCGAGAACCATTCAAATAGCAAGAAGGATAAAAGTTTTGTTTCGAGTTCCTCGAGTGGTAACCAAGAAAGGCAAAAGATGTCAAGATTTTACGAAAGACGACGAGAAAAGTGGCCCAAGAATATAGCACTCTAGTCCAAGAGAGCAGAGTCGAAGAACGTACAAGTTTGCATTTCGTTAAAGGGTTTGTTTTATATACTTTTAACGTTTAGTATTTCACATTTAAGTATTATCTTGATATTTGAAATTTCTTTTTTCGTTTCGGAGTTCTTAAAAATATTTGTTTGTGGTTTGTGTCTTTCAAGACTGAGTCAGCACCACGTAGAATAATTTGTCTGGGCACTCGATTTCCTCAAAATGATAGGCGGGAAAACATAGTCAGGCACAATGTTTGGCCGTACGATAACCGAGGCAATGTACAAAAACCGAGACAATATTTTTAATCACAGGTGGAACCCTATGAAAACCGGAATGTACAAAAACCTGAGGTGCCACTGTATTATAACATTTTCAGAATTGTTTTTACGATAAGCTGTAACTTACTCGTTTGACCACCTCTATTCTGGCTTTATTGGTGATGATTTCTTGTTGCACTGCATGTTGGCACCTCCTGGCTGCCTCCAGGCCCTCAGAGGTGGCTATTGAACACACTTGTGTAGCCATTGAAACATTATCTTTCAGCCAGGACAAAGTCTGCAATACATGGTCATGGAAAACAATCGGGTTAAAGAGATAGAACTCGTCCAAAAGAATGGCTATTCACAGAAAACAAAAAAGCTCGGAATAAAGTGTTAATTTCTTGCCCGACCCCCCTAATTCTGTGTATAGATACAGTTAGATGTTATGTTGGCTGCACAGTAGCCAGTTATTTTGGTTGACCATCACTTTGTTCACCTCCGTGAAAAAGTCGCGTGACTGAATACAAGTTATTGGAGAATGGGACGAGAGCACCACACATACCTTCACGTTTTGCTACGAGTTGTTTCTTGAAGTCCATAAGGTTTTTCTTTAGCAAAGTGCTGATACTTGCACCTTCCTTTGGACCAATGGTGGCTTATTTTGCTGCCATAGTCAATAAAACCAATCAACTGTGGTCAGTGTTGGGCAGTAGCTCGCTACAAGTAGCAAAACTACGTAGCTTAACTACAGTTCCCAGCAGCTTAGCAGTAGCTTCAAATTTACTGCAACAGCGCAGCATTACATGTGAACACATGACACCTTACTCATTACGAAATGTGACATAACGTCTGTAGCAGGTTCCAGCAGAAAGTTGAAGTTTAACTAAGAACTAATTGGGATAATAGTTTGGCACTCACATATTTAAGAGACACTTAAGGGAAAACAAGATTTTTGGAGTCAAATAAAAGACGGAAGTAGCCAGAAGAGGTCAGTTCACCTTGTCAGCAGACACAGTGAACTTCTGGAGCTGTATGTGAAGCTGTGTGTGGCCTCGCGGTGCAGTGGCATGCTTGGGCTCAATTTTAGGCTTCCTGCTTGAAAGAAAACAGAGACATGCAACTCATATTATGACTTACATAAAGACCTCTCATTACATAAGAGAGAGAAGCAGGGGCTTAAATCACCTTTCCCTCCTCGACTGATGACTGCCGGTGAGATCATTCGCAAAGGCAGGGCCAACTCTCATGGGTGAAGAGGTGTGGTTCACAGATTGCTGTGGCTGGCTTTGCCTAGCACTCGCACAGCCTTCGGATGTACTCTGTGGAGAAAAATAATCTAAAGTAAATTCAAATATATCAGGAACATTTTTCACTGCTAATGTGAAGGGCTGGGGGCTGGAAAACATGGACGACTGCCCAGTTTTGAATAAAATACACAATGCTACTTAAAGGGGAACATTATCACCAGACCTATGTAAGCGTCAATATATACCTTGATGTTGCAGAAAAAAGACCATATATTTTCTTAACCGATTTTCGAACTCTAAATGGGTGAATTTTGGCGAATTAAACGCCTTTCTATTATTCGCTCTCGGAGCGATGACGTCACAACGTGAAGCAATCCGCCATTTTCTCACTTTCGTCGGTGTGTTGTCGGAGGGTGTAACAACACGAACAGGGACGGATTCAAGTTGCACCAGTGGCCCAAAGATGCGAAAGTGGCAAGAAATTGGACGAAATTTGTTCAAAATACGAGGCTGTGGGGAAAGCCGACGAAATGGTCAGTCGTTTGTTCCGCACACTTTACCAACGAAAGCTATGCTACGACAGAGATGGCAAGAATGTGTGGATATCCTGCGACACTCAAAGCAAATGCTGACATCAACTCCAAAACTGGACAGATCAGCTTTCAGGAAAAGAGAGCGGATGAGGGTATGTCTACAGAATATATTAATTGATGAAAACTTTATTCATTACTCGCGGTTTTACGTAAATTATTATACATAAACTGTGTTTACCAATAATTTAGCTTAAAAACATTTAAATGCAGACAGCCCTGAAATGGGCTGTCTGCACTCTCAAAGTGCATGTTGTTGCCAAATGTATTTCATATGCTGTAAACCTAGTTCATAGTTGTTAGTTTCCTTTAATGCCAAACAAACACATACCAATCGTTGGTTAGAAGGCGATCGCCGAATTCGTCCTCGCTTTCTCCCGTGTCGCTGGCTGTTGTGTCGTTTTTGTCGGTTTCGCTTGCATACGGTTCAAACCGATATGGCTCAATAGCTTCAGTTTCTTCTTCTATTTCGTTTTCGCTACCTGCCTCCACACTACAACCATCCGTTTCAATACATGCGTAATCTGTTGAATCGCTTAAGCCGCTGAAATCCGAGTCTGAATCCGAGCTAATGTCGCTATATCTTGCTGTTCTATCCGCCATGTTTGTTTGTATTGGCATCACTGTGTGACGTCACAGGAAAATGGACGTGTGTATATAACGATGGTTAAAATCAGGCACTTTGAAGCTTTTTTTTAGGGATATTGCGTGATGGGTAAAATTTTGAAAAAAACTTCGAAAAATAAAATAAGCCACTGGGAACTGATTTTTAATGGTTTTAACCCTTCTAAAAACTGTGATAATGTTCCCCTTTAAAAAAGGTTATTTTCGTTCCTCTTTGAAAATAAACCAGTCCATTCCTGAGGATAGAAGGATTTTCTTTCTGCCACACTGGACTAATATTTGAAACCACAAAAAAGCCAACTGTAATTGCTTCAGGTTAACAACAACAGATGAAGAGTGGAACATAATTCTTACAATTCCCCCATCCCCTAACAAGTGTGATAACTGGAGTTGAGTATCGGGTCAATATCTCCTCCCTAGATATTTGCTTCTGTTGTCACTCCATTATAATATAAACAACATTTAAAGAGTCTGCTCAGCATTTAAAAAAACAAGATGAAAGAGATGACGTCGCATTTGATGTTTTGTATCGTTTGAAGTAGTTTTCTGCTTCTCAGGACCCATGCACCTCTTCACAGAACACTTCTACCTACTGCAGTGTTGAACCTCATCTGTTTTCAACTGATCTCCTTTTTGAGTGCCGTCCTACAAAGTGATGTCAGCCAAGAACTATCACTTAGCACTGAGTCCATCTGGTCTGCAGGCTCAGCATCTGGCTGCACTTAGCCAAAGAAACAAATGATGCCCATGTTTACCTCCTGCATTAGGACACCGTACCACTGGCATCTGTGTCACTATCACTACATTCAAACGCACGCATCAAGATGATGATGGACGAAGAAAATGCATTGAATCAGGAGAGATATTAGCAGCAGAACAACTGTTTGAGCAATATCAGCACACCGAAGACTGCCTGCTGTCTATACCAGCACGCATGCTAACTGCTGGAAATCTCATGTGAAAAATATACAACATGAAGTAGCAAGAAACAGGTCAATAATGAATAAAGCAAAACATGTTTGAGACTAAAAATCACTCCATATTCTCTACTGCTTGCTAGTGTTACCATATCTGAGTTATTGTGCAGAAATATGGGGAAATAACTACAAAAGTACACTTCATTCATTAACCGTGTTACAAAAAAGATCAGTTAGAATAATACATAATGTTGGATATAAAGAACATTCAAACTCTTTATTCATTGAATCGAAAAATAATAAAATTGCAGGACATAGTGAATTTGCAAACAGCTACAATTATACACAGAGCAAACTATAATCTGCTACCCAAGAATATACAACAATTCTTCTCAACAAAAGAGGGGAAATCTTAGAGAAAAATTTAATTTAAAACATTTGTACACACGTACAACACTTAAGACCTTTAGTATATCAGTATGTGGAAATAAATTATGCAATGGATTAAGCAAAGAAATCAAATTTAATTGAGTTTTAATTTAATTTGATAAAACCTGCTCAGTGGCCTTGTGGTTAGAGTGTTCACCCTGAGATCGGTAGGTCGTGAGTTCAAATCCCCGGCCGAGTCATACCAAAGACTATAAAAATGGGACCCATTACCTCCCTGCTTGGCACTCAGCATCAAGGGTTGGAATTGAGGGTTAAATCACCAAAATGATTCCCGAGCGCGGCCCCTGCTGCTGCTCACTGCTCCTCTTACCTTCCAGGGGGTGGAACAAGGGGATGGGTCCAATGCAGAGGGTAATTTCACAACTAGTTTGTGTGTGACTATCAGCGGTACTTTAACTTTGAACTTTAATCCATTTCAAGAAACTCTTCAAACTTAAGTGTTTACAAAGTACAAAAAAGAAGAACCGTGATAAACATTCTGAATTCATTTAATCCATCCATTCATTTTCTAGATAATCTTACTCATCTCACCATTTGAAATATAACTTACTTCACTCATTATTATTTATTTGTTTATTTTATTGTTATTACTTATGGAGTATATTGTGAATAAATTGAGAACAGGAAGTGAACAAAAGTGTAAGCAACTGCCATGTAAAGGAAAAGGGGTAGGATTAAATAAGCTCTGCTTCTTCTTACTCCTTTGCGAACATGTTGAAAAGAGGAACTGGAAATTGTGATATATCATGTTGTATGCATGCATGTTCGAAATAAACACAAACTCAACTCAACAAAACTCAACTGCTGCAGCTGCAACAATTCTGTAATTAGTTGAGTACCTGGGAGAGTGTGAGTTAAAACACTGTAAAGATAAGTGACAAATTACTTTTATTGTTTTGGTTGGTGCCTGGCTTTAAGTTTGTCTGACTTTTAGTCTCTTGGGTTTTCTTTCAATTGTCTTATTAATCGCTCCATAAAGTGTAATGACTACTGTGCCCACAGAAATACACCATGGAAAGTCTTTAGAGTGCAGAGGATGAGAAGACGCCGCTTTTTGACGCCAACAAATATGCCTGGCTCACTGGGCCTAATGGCCCATGCAACTGGCAAAGTGCCAGTCAGAGCCTACAAGGAAACAGGGAAATAAAGTGAAACAGAATCATAAGCAAAATGGAAAGAGTGACGTTTTCTCTCTCTCAGTTTCTGGGCAAGTTCTCATTGAGAAACTTAGCAGGAATGACACATTGATTTCACATCAGCTAAACATGCAGTATGTGATGTTTCTGAGCTCAGTGTATCCATATGTGCATGTTAATAATAATATAACGTTAAACGAGTCAAATCTTTTGAATGGCTCTTTTAAGTGAACGATGAGAACCGTACCGCAGTTGTGAGCCGTTCGTTTGGAAGCCTTTTTATAGACAAATTGCCCAGGTTTGTGTGCAACCCGGCTGGACTGGAAAATGAGTCGGGAGTCAAAAGATACCTATCAGCATTTGGATTTAACGGCTCCGGTTACCGGTAATTGTTCTACTGTGAGTTTGCAAAGTGGTTCAGGTACACACATCAGGTAGGGTAATGTAAATGTCCTGTAATATATCGTAATATACTTTAATATAGTATATACCCCAATTAGTGTTGTCCCGATACCAATATTTTTGGTACCGGTACCAAAATATTTCGGTACTTTTCTAAATAAAGGGGACCACAAAAAATGTCATTATTGGCTTTATGTTAACAAAAAATCTTAGGGTACATTAAACATATGTTTGTTATTGCAAGTTTGTCCTTAAATAAAATAGGGAACATACAAGACAACTTGTCTTTTAGTAGTAAGTAAACAAATAAAGGCTCCTAATTTAGCTGCTGACATATGTAGTAACATATTGTGTCATTTTCCATTCTATTAATTTGTCAACATTATTAATGACAAGTGGTAGAAAATGAATGATTAATGGACTTGTTCATTTACTGTTAATATCTGCTTACTTTCTCTTTTAACATGTTCTATCTACATCCATCCATCCATCCATTTTCTACCGCTTATTCCCTTCGGGGTCGCGGGGGGCGCTGGAGCCTATCTCAGCTACAATCGGGCGGAAGGCGGGGTACACCCTGGACAAGTCGCCACCTCATCACAGGGCCAACACAGATAGACAGACACCATTCACACACTAGGGCCAATTTAGTGTTGCCAATCAACCTATCCCCAGGTGCATGTTTTTGGAGGTGGGAGGAAGCCGGAGTACCCGAAGGGAACCCACGCAGTCACGGGGAGAACATGCAAACTCCACACAGAAAGATCCCGAGCCCGGGATTGAACTCAGGACTACTCAGGACCTTCATATTGTGAGGCACATGCACTAACCCCTGTTCCACTGTGCTGCCTAACCGTACAACCCTAACCCCAATATATACTCTATGTGTAGGCTTACTTATTCTGATCCATATCTTATCTTTATAACTGCTACCAGTTATTGTTTCCTTTTAAAAACTAATAACTTTTAAAACACTACTTGAACAATTTTTTAAAAGGAACGTTTTTTTCAAGATCTGGCTCCCTTCAAAGAGCTGAATACCATTTCTCATTAAAAAAAAAGTGCAGTCAAACGATTAACTTTTCAAATCAGATTAATCTTGGGGGCTCTGAATTCGTTTTGATTAATCAAGATACAATATAATTAATTTTCAATCTATTATAATTGTGTTTTAGAGACTTAAAATAAGAAGGGGAATTTAACATGGCATCAAGTTAATGTTAACAAAAAACTCAGGGGGGGGGGGGGGGGCACCTGGGTTACTCCTTTTGTCTTATTAATGTGTTATTTTAGGATGGAAGTGCTTTAGTGAAAATAAAAATATTTCCTGAAGAGTGTACATAAGATTTTATGTAAGTTTATATTTTTGTCGTGTTTTGTTTGTGCTCAGATTTTCCATTCAGAGGGCCAACGTTTTACATATTGACTTGTTTGGTTCTGCAGCCTGCCATTACCAGATCAACTGCACTTTTGTGCACGCCTGACTATGTGGACAAACTGCTGAAAATGCATTTTAAGGATTTTGAATCATTTGCCACTGCAGATGGGTTAACTGCATTTTAACATTTTTTTTTATCAGATTATTAATGAAGATGGATTAATCCACATTAAAGCAGTGATTTTTGACAGTTCTACTCTTCAAAATGTATGTTTAATTACTCGTTTAAATTCCTCGAAAGCTTGTTCTCCAAGGCATACTAACAGTTTTTTGTATTGTAAGTATAGCCAGCTAAGTAAGTCAGGTCAAAGTAAGTGCATTCACATGCTTAATAATGTGCTCCATGGCTGCCAGAATGTCATTTCTGCTCATGATTCACTCACCCTGGATTGACCCACCATCTATTAATACGCCAATGGCTGTACTTTGTGGAGCAGGTTGAGCCAGGATATTATTCCATCATAAAGTAAAAGGATACGTAAACTAGTTGGACTCTGAATTGAAGGGAAAACTGTATTTGCTCTGGCCCGGCTTTCAGCAATGTAGTCAGAGTTTGACATTATTCATGGAACCTTATGAAATTAAAGTACTTAGGCCAGGGTCCACATCTCAAAACGTCCCTTGTGGCTCCTGCGGGGGGAACAACCGTAGTATTTCAGGACAGAGGTTAAACTACGACACTAAGTTGTAAAAGTTTAATGTTGGCACTACCTCACGGTTGGGGAATTTGGGGATATTCTGCAGTGTACGAGCATGTAGAACTGATAACTTGTGTATTAGGTGTCAATGTGAAATCAGCAGTGTTGGGTTAGTTACTGAAAAGCAGTAACTAGTTACAGTTACTAGTTACTTCATTTCAAAAGTAACTCAGTTACTGACTCAGTTACTTACACCAAAAAGTAATGCGTTACTGTGAAAAGTAACTATTTAGTTACTTCTTTTTGTCTTTTTTTTTTTTTTTTAAAGCTCCCATTAATGCCCTTTTAGCCTTCATTTCAGTACTGTTATTGCACTGGAGAATAATACAATCTGTTGATCAACTTGACATGCATTTGCATCACTGAACTCTGCTAAGCCATGTGGTCTACATACAACACACAAAGACAAAGATATGTTACAAAGACCAATTTGTTTCCGGCCAGAACAAATTGACAAAACTATTTTAAATAGCTGTAACATAACGTACATAAGTAACAAACAGCATAATAACAGCATAGATGTAAACCAAGAAAGGCACACACTACATACACAAAGCCTAACCAGGCATTTTCTTCCTCAAGTAATTCTGATACAAAATCATGTCTGAAGCCCAGAAGACTCTCCACATTTCCCCAGTTTTAGTTTAGAGATAAGGAAAAATTGGCCTGGCCCACGAGCATCCCTCTTTATGTTTGTGAACTTTATAGTCTATACATTTAGAGTGATGTGATAATCAAACACTCTAGAAGTCTAGAATGAAAGAGTATATAAGAGAATTGACAGCAACGTTCCCTCTCAGGAGCGCGCCTGTGCAATTGTGCACTGCTCAAGCGTCCTCTGCGCACGGCAAATCTATGCCACGCACAAAATCAAATAAAAAAATAAGCGCATAACAATTTTCGACACGACACGGACACGACAGAGAAAACCGTTTTCGTCATCATTGTTCAAATATTGTAACGTCTGTCGAGACGCTTTGAGGACATGAATTCCATCCATCACTTTACTGAGCAAAACTCTTTGTCGGCCATAAACACATCACCAAAACATTAGTAAAAAAATGATATCTAGCAAAAGTGGTCATTTTCTGCAGTACAAACCAGACCAAAAGTAACTTTGTTTTATCAACAGCTGCCGCTCGCTCTTTCTCACGTGCGCAAACACTTGCACATATGGCACCGAGCCAGTGATGCGTTTACAGCCACACAAAAAGTCGGACAACTCCAACACCACACATAAAGTGTAATTCCAGGTCGTTACACTATGATTTACCAATCAAATGTGTGCTTATTCTAGTGTCATTTATTAGGAATCTTAATTTATAAATATTAATCATTAAATGCTGTTAGTATATTAAATAAATACTAATAAAAATATATTTTTTACAAACAGGAAGTGGCAGGAATGTACACATGAGCCCCTGCTTACATCTCATTGTGCAACATGTGAATGTTTTAATGGGAACTAAATGCAATGTCTGAAAGGGGTACCAATTATTTCCAAAGCAGGACCTCCACCCAGACAAACAATACAAGTACACAGTTCGTGAAAAACAATATTTGTTGTTATTGTCATTGTAAGTGGGCCTAAACACTTATATTAGAAATGGAAATGACTGCTGTCATTTGATTATAATAATAAGAGAATGTTTTCTGTCTATCTGTGTCGGCCCTGTGATGAGGTGGGGACTTGTCCAGGGTGTACCCTGCCTTCCGCCCGAATGCAGCTGAGATAGGCTCCAGCGACCCCGAAAGGGACAAGCGGTAGAAAATGGATGGATGGATGGAGATTGAACTTGTTATTTAGTCAGGTTTGGGACAGGTGTGCTGCTGGTGTAGCCACAGTGTGCACGTCTAAAGTTGCTCACATGGGCTCCACTGAATGCTCAGGGACTTTTTGCGTTTGCTCACACACATGAACAATTAGAGGGAACATTGATTGACAGAGTGTGTGTACCTTCAGCGGTGAATGAGCAGAGGCAGAGTTAATCCTTAAGTGGTGGTGGAGGTAAAGTGTCATTGGAGTCTCTGTCTCTCTTTACTAGCTTCGTCGAAGCATGTTGCTTATGTAGCTTGTTTCAGCAGATTTGAATTGCTGTTTTGGGCAGTAGATGGGATCTTTGATCCAAAGCACAATTTACATTTAACTAAAATGTTCTTTTCTTTGTGCTCGACAAAAGAAAAGTAGTGAAAATATCTCCATGTTAGCAAACTCGACTTCTGGCTCCGCCATGATCAGACACGCCCCCCTCTCCTCCCTCCCTCCCCACACTCACACACCCACACAGAGCGCATGTCTCTCTCTCTTCTCCGGCTTGACACAAGAAGAATCAGAACGATGACAGAGCAGCGCTCCGATAAAACACACTTTATACTACATAAAAAGTAACGTAAAATAACGCAGTAACGCATCATGTAGTAACGGTAACTGAGTTACTGAAAATAAAAAATAACGCGTTAGATTACTAGTTACCGCCGAAACTAACGGCGTTACAGTAACGCGTTACTTTGTAACGCGTTAGTCCCAACACTGGAAATCAGTGAACTACAGCATGTCTGACCCCAGCAACAGGAAACTCTTCTAAAACTGTAAATAAGGTATTTTCCAAAGCAACTGACACTTTATGTGCGGTGCCTACATGATGGCACTGATGGCATATTTCCCCTCCCAGCTAATAGCCACAGCCATACCAATATTACTAACCATAAAGCCCTTAGGATGCCAGTCTGTCCCTTGCTTTCCCATGATCCTTCGACTCTCCGTTCCCATGCTGCAATGGAGTTCTTGGGCTGGTGTCAAAGGGTCAGCGTCTTCCCTGGTGAATGTTGAGCCCGTGGGAGAGAGGGCGGTCCGGTCACTCCTGCAGAATGAGCAAAGCAAGGGATTGCTGTGGCGTTGACAGCAGGGCTTTAGAGGCCCTCAATAAAATCCAATTATGGGTCTGAATTTTTTGCCTGTGTTTGTGTTTTTTTGGATTCAAATAGCCATGGCTTACAGTTTGCATGACAGCGGTTATGTAATTTATGAAACTCAAGATAGTTCCCCCACAAGGACATGCTTTCAGTCTGAAATATTTTTCAGGGTTAGGCAGGGATGAGCATGGTTCTACCCGAAATATTTCCTCATTTGGGGATTTGATGATGGTGGTGGTGGAGAGAACACTGTCTAAAGTTGCTCCAAATTCACTTGGGTTAAGATGTGGTGACTGCGTGGCCATCTGCTAGCTGTTTGTACACAAATTAATTTGTGCTTCCCTTTTAATTTGGCATCCTATATATAGTCCAATGAACTTTTAACGCCACTGTCTCCCTGACTTTTCCTGTTTTGTCTCAAAATGTGCTTTTTGGTAAGGCGATTGGCAATCTGGCTCATAATTTGGCTGCTAATCACCTCATTTCTGGTTGTATTCTAGTCATAAAACTATTATTAATCTACTTGCTAATTTACAGTTATTATCTGGTTACTTTCTGTTGTAACATCGTTCTATCTACACTCCTTCATATTAGTGTTGGGTGATACTACAAATTTGTGTATCGATCCAATACCAAGTAGTTACAGGGGCAGTATTGATCATGCCAATGCCGATGATGATTCTTAAAATGTTCAAAATTGTTAAAAGGTTACCTTTTTGATTACAACTATAATCAGACACAAATAAAATACGATATCATTAGCCTATCACTATGACTCTGATTTAAAAATGTATGTCTCCTGTGTCTTATTTCCCGAGTTTGTAAACAATAACAAAAACAAAAAGAGATTGTTGATAATCAAAAATATCGATCTGTAGTATCTACCATATACTGATATCGTTACTTGGTATCGTTACTGTCAATATTTGTATCGATCCATCCACCTCTGTTCGCATTCAACAGCTCTATCTTAGCGGTTAGCATATCCTCCTACGATGTGTAGTGCAACATTTTTAGCTATTCCTTGTCTTCCAGTGACACTTGTAAGAAACAGTTTATTTTCCGCCATTGAGGCAATGATTGCTGACCTAAAAGTGTCTTTTCACTGTGGAGGGACATTGGCCGTTTGCTCGCTAGCAAGAATGTTGCAGTGCGTTGAGGATGCGTTTGCTCGCTTGTCACTGTCAAACTTGCAGGACACAGCGAGAATATGTCATCGACATGCATTATCACGATATAACGATAGTATTAAAAGCTCTATTATTGTCTGACAAATGTATATAATTTATATCAGTGATTCTAAAACTGTAGTACGTGTGGTATGAGGCTCCATTGAGTGGTACAACTAAGAATCATTTAATTAAATATTCAAACTAGTGTTGTCCCCATACCAATATTTTGGTATCGGTACCGGTACCAAAATTATTTAAATACTTTTTGGTTCTTTTCTGTACTTTTCTGAATAAAGGGGACCACAAAAAATGCATTATTGGCTTTATTTTTTTTTTAAATCTTACAGTACATTAAACATATGTTTCCTATTGCAAGTTTGTACTTGCAATAATTTGTAGTAGTAAGTAAGCAAAAAAAGGCTCCTAATTTAGCTGCTGACATATGCAGTAACATATGGTGTCATTTTCCATTCTATTATTTTGTCAAAATTATTAAGGACAAGTGGTAGAAAATGAATTATTAATCTACTTGTTCATTTACTGTTAATATCTGCTTACTTTCTCTTTCAACATGATCTATCTACACTCCTGTTAAAATGTAATAATCACTTATTCTTCTGTTGTTTGATACTTTACATTAGTTTTGGATGATACCACAAATGTGGGTATCAATCCGATACCAAGTCGTTACAGGATCATACATTGGTCATATTCAAAGTCCTCATGTGTCCAGGGACATATTTCCTGAGTTTATAAACATAATATAAATTTAAAAAAAAACGAAAGAAGATGTTGTGATGCCAACAAATATCTACGTAATCATAGTAGTATCGACTAGATACGCTCCTGTACTTGGTATCAATATAGTGGATGTTAGGTGTAGATCCACCAATGGTGTTTGTTTACATTTGTGGCGGACCGGTACTTTTCAGAGGCGGTATAGTAGTGAATATGATGCATTAGTATCGCGGTACTATACTAATACCAGTATACCGTACAACCCTAATTCAAACTCATTACTGTTCAAATTGTGTGTAATTTTACAGTGGCCAAAAACCTTAAATACACTTTTTGAATAAAACCACTGCCTAGTTTTAATAAATATTTAGGCCTACAACATTTTTTAATGTTGGTCATAAGGGTGGTACTTGGAGAGCCAAGTGTTTTCTGAGATGGTACCTGGTGAAATAAGGTGGAGAACCACTGATTTATATTGTATATCCTCTATATCGCGCAACCCTACTTTTGAATGATTTAAGGAAACCCACAATTTGTATCAAATTGCATTTATACACATTTTGCTGTGTTGTTTGTATCCAAAGATAGTTATGTTATTGCGTTTTACTGAGCTAAAAAGTCAGTGTGTGTGGTATTATCCCAGACATGGAGACTGAACCTTCCTTAACATTAACTCCAACCATCATTTGCACATACCGACGGCAGAAAAACACAGACCTTTGATGCGCCAATGTGTGTGTGCGGTTAGGATGAGCATGTTGACAGGGCCACAGTAGTTGTCTGACAATATCTCAGCTTGTTGTCTTACCTAAAAACCTTCTGAAGAGACACCCAGCAGTCCTTGAGCTCACTCTGCTTCTGTGTTACTCCGGCAGCCAAGGCAGGATGGAGATTAGACAGCTGTGACACGCTCACATCTAACATCTAGCACACACACACACACACACACACACACACACACACACACACACACACGCAAACACAAACCTGTAGGTTAGGTAGAGAAGGCTTCTGCAAAAACACCTCTGTGTCTGCTATGCTGTGGAGTTTTAGTAAAAACGATATTTCCTACCATGATTTGACTGGCAATGTCTCGGATTTCCCTGTCTCCGAAGAGGTCCGGCTCTTTGGAGGCGTTTATGCTTTTCATCTGGGAGGAAGTAGAGTTCTTAGTGGTGTCAGTTCCAAGTGGAATAGCGAAAATAAGGACAACAATACCATGTTATTGATGACAAATATTGTGTTGTCGGCCTGCTGGTAGAAGGATGACACCTCTAATGCAAGATGAAGATTGTCTTGGTGTTTTTTCAGGTGTGACTGGACTTTCAGCCACCTGTACATGCAAAGCAGAGCTCAAATCGTATCGCTCATTTACTGTAGTACAGGGGTGTCAAACGTACGGCCCGAGGGCCGGATCAGGCCCGCGGACAGGTTTTATCCGGCCCGCGGGATGAGTTTGCTAAGTATAAAAATGAGCCGAAATGTTTTGAATGAAAGAAACTGCTGTTCTAAATGTGTCCACTGGATGTCGCAATAGCAATTATGTGTATCTTTGTAGATGATGCTACATATGTAAAACAAAATAAACCACATGATGTTAGTACATCAGTCGAGGAAAATGAGCAAACTACATAAATAACATACTGTAATTTGATCTTGATATCTTTTTTTATCTTGATAGATTGAAAATGAACACCAATGAGTGACTGATGAACATTATCACATCATTTATTCAGAAAGTATAAATAACAAGAAAACAATCTGAAGTTGTCTTTATTTTGAAGTTATCGTGCCGGGATTTTACCAGTCTGGCCGACTTGGGAGTAGATTTTTCTCTGTGTGGCCCCCGATCTAAAATTAGTTTGACACCCCTGCTGTAGTTGTTCGTCTTGAGGGGCACTCACATTTTATTGACGTTTTTCCGCCTGCTGGAAATGCTTTTGCTGTCTGCCTTCCCTTGTTTCTCCAGTTTGAGGGCCAAATGATTGATCTCTTCGTGGAGGGTTCTATGTAACTGCTCATCCTGCAATAAAAAAAATCAAACTAAAATTCAATTATGATGGGAGTTGTCTTTGCACCGTCAATTTATTTAGTTGTCCATTTAATAATGATGTATTTATTTTAGGACCGTCTAATGATAATTTAAAAAATCTGATTAATCACACTTTTGAATCTCGATTAATCATGGTAATCAGCTTGTTATTCACTTTAAATCAACTTAAAAAGAGCCCAATATTTAGACACAATTACAATTTCATTGTCAGGCTGTCAAACAGGATTTCTTTTTACTTGAATGCATGTCATTTATTTGCTCAAAACCTGTTAACAGTTTTTTGTAAAGTCCAGTCAGGGTTTATATATATATATATATATATATATATATATATATATATATATATATATATATATATATATATATATATATATATATATATATATATATGTATGTGTGGGAAAAAAAATCACAAGACTATTTCATCTCTACAGGCCTGTTTCATGAGGGGGGGTACCCTCAATCATCAGGAGAAAATCTCCTGATGATTGAGGGAACCCCTCATGAAACAGGCCTGTAGAGATGAAGTAGTCTTGTGATTTTTTTTTCCCACACATACATATATTGCGCTCTACTACGGTATCGAGCACTATTTTTTGGATAACCTTATTAAGACATATATATATATATATATATATATATATATATATATATATATATATATATATATATATATATATATATATATATATATATACATATATATATATACATACATATATATATATATACATACATATACATACATAAACATATATATACAAACATACATACATATTTACATATATATATACATATGTACTATATATATTTATACACACACATATATATACACATATACATATATACATACATATACACGCACACATATATACATACATACATGCATACAGAAACACATATATACATACATACACAAACACACACATATGTATGTATATATATATATATATATAAGTGTATGTATATATATTTATATATAATGTGTATATGTATGTATATACGTATATGTATGTATATAAATAAATATGTATATATATATGTATATATATATATATATATATATATATATATATATATATATATATATATATATATATATATATATATATGTCTTAATAAGGTTATCCAAAAAATAGTGCTCGATACCGTAGTAGAGTGCAATATATGTATGTGTGGGAAAAAAATCACAAGACTACTTCATCTCTACAGGCCTGTTTCATGAGGGGTTCCCTCAATCATCAGGAGATTTTAATGGGAGCATTCACATACCATGGTTTATATAGGGCACAGAGTGGGTGGGTACATGCTGGCGTAGGGGCGTGGTGATTGGCTCATGTGTTACCTAGGAGGTGTTTCCGTCTGTGGCGGCATGCTGATACAATTTCGCTGCGCTTGTTGAGGGATGACAGGTCTGGACGGTATATAATAAACAGTTTCTCTTTCAAGCATAGGTTGCATCTTTTATTACCACTATTGTAAGGTGTGCTGGATGCAAGAATTTGCCATGTTATTGAATATTCAACATTATTGTCTTTGAGGTCCCAAATGTGTTTGCTGAGTTTTGTGGTATTCCGCAGGTTTTGGTTCCTGAAAGAAGCCTTGTGGTAGTTCCATCTGGTTTTAAACTCTCCCTCGGTTAATCCTACATATGTGTCGAATGTGTTAATGTCCTTGCGTGTTACCTTAGATTGGTAAACAACTGATGTTTGTAAGCACCCCCCGTTGAGAGGGCAATCAGGTTTCTTGCGGCAGTTGCAGTCTTTGTTGGTTTTGGGGTCGCTCTGTCCGGGGGCCGACGGCTCATTTGCAATTGTTTTGTTGTGGTTTGAGATAATTTGTCGTATATTGTTCATACAGCTGTAGCTCAATTTAATGTTGTTCTTGTTGAATACTTTTCTTAGGGTGTTGCCTTTGGGGAAGTGTTTGTCAATCAGAGTGAGGAATTTGTGGCCAATGTTAGTTGAGACGTTTTTGCTGTATGGGGGGTTGTACCAGATGATGTTGTTTCGTTTTCTGTTCTTTTTTGGTTGGTTTCCTGGCGTGGGTTCATAGGTGAGGGTGAAATTGTATCCGCTTTCATCAAGGGCTTTTTGGTACGGGGGGGGTTGCTTGGTCAAATTCAGCTTTGCTAGATGACAGCATCGATAGCCTTTTATTTAAGAAAGAGCCATCAATCTGTCAATCCTTTCCGTGTCCGGGCCAGGTAAGGTTCCCCGTGTTGGGTCAAATTAAGCCGCAGGCTCCACTCCTGGTGGAGTGTGTGAATGCTCCCATTAAAATCTCCTGATGATTGAGGGAACCCCTCATGAAACAGGCCTGTAGAGATGAAGTAGTCTTGTGATTTTTTTCCCACACATATATATATATATATATATATATATATATATATATATATATATATATATATATATATATATATATATATATATATATATATATATACATACATACTATACATACATACATACATATATATATATATATATATATATATATATATATATATATATATATATATATATATATATATATATATATATATATATATATATATATATATATATATATATACATACACATGAGTCTCCTCACTCATCTTTGCACCAACGTATGCATTGATCCGATCACTGACCGTATAACAAGCCGCACTGCCATCCATCCATCCTTCCATTTTCTACCGCTTGTCCCTTTCGGGGTCGCGGAGGGTGCTGGCGCCTATCTCAGCTGCTTTCGGGCGGAAGGCGGGGTACACCCTGGACAAGTCGCTACCTCATCGCAGGGCCAACACAGATAGACAGACAACATTCACACTCACATTCACACACTCGGGCCAATTTAGTGTTGCCAATCAACCTATCCCCAGGTGCATGTCTTTGGAGGTGGGAGGAAGCCGGAGTACCCGGAGAGAACCCACGCAGTCACGGGGAGAACATGCAAACTCCACACAGAAAGATCTCGAGCCCGGGATTGAACTCAGGACCTTCGTATTGTGAGGCACATGCACTAACCTCTGTTCCACCGTGCTGCCCAGCACGTACAGTCAACATAAACTGTGGGATTAATCTGCAACTATACATGATTAATGCAATAATTTTTTTAGTGATTAATCACATGATTTACATATTTTTGACAGCCTTAATTTAAATGGTAAATTGTTGTATATGTGAAATGCTTACAGTATGTTTATTAATGATGCAAGGTTATTGTTATTGCTCACCTGTTTCAAATCTAAAATTCTTCTGGTTAGCTGCATTTTGTCAACATTTTCCCCCATGACATTTATAAGAGACTGCTCCTCTTCCTGTTAGCACACATAAAAGTCAGAGTTTATAGTCTCTCTTTGTTGTGAAACCAACCATTGTTTTGCTTTTTTACACACACTAGAATTACGCAACATAATCCTAGGACCAAGCTCAACAAAGAGAAATAGCTCCGAGCATGATGATCACAACAGATACTACGTTTCAGTGAAACTAAATAAAGAACATCAATTAACCCTCACCCAGATGCAGTGATATAACTATTAGGTTCATCACATCACAAACATTTAACTGCCATTAATTATTTGTAATGCAGTTTTGTTAAAAATGAATATTCATACAACAAACGAAACAAATTGCAAAACCAGTCCAAACATTTGGTGCTGTTGCTTTAAGGACTAGAACTGCACCTTCTCTTTAATCCAGGCTTCTAGTTTATCCACTTTTTTGTTGAACTCCTGCACATTTTTGGCCCCTCCCAGCACCCTGGACTGATTGGTAGCGGTCTGTTTCAGAATGTTCCATTGGTCTTTTAGCTGGCTCAGCTGCTTCTTCACAAGGTCAGAGGTCGGATTCAGGTTGCAGATAAGTTGATCGCCTGTCTTTAAAAAAAAAAAAAAAAAAGACAGGCAAAAGAATACATTGTTCACTAAAAGTCAAGTGTCATAGGGAACAAAACCCACGCTTTGGGGATGTCAATCAATCAATGTTTATTTATATAGCCCTAAATCACAAGTGTCTCAAAGGGCTGCACAAGCCACAACAACATCCTCGGTACAGAGCCCACATAATGGCAAGGAAAAACTCACCCCATAGGGACGTCGATGTGAATGACTATGAGAAACCTTGGAGAGGACCGCATATGTGGGTAACCCCCCCCCCCCCCCTCTCTAGGGGAGACCGAATGCAATGGATGTCGAGTGGGTCTGACATAATATTGTGAGAGTACAGTCCATAGTTTTTGTTACTCGCACGTAACAAAATTAAAATAGTAATAATAAAAAAAATAAAAAAGGCTTCTTTTTTTTTAAGCACCGTTACTGTTTCAAAAGTACTAATTTGGGAAAAAATAGTTTTTTCAATCAAGGAAACAATCACTATGTTGCAAAAAATATTTTAAAAGTTTAAAAAAAAATTTTAGATTTTAAGGTAAAAAAATTATTTTACTGTAAAAGTTCTGGTGTTTTTTTTGTTTTGTTTTTTACCAAATTACTGTAAATTAAAAAACGGTACCAATTTTATTTTTACGGTACAATTCTGGCTCCTGAGTTGGCAGTTGTTGTTTTTTTACTATAAAATCTACTGACTTTTTTTTTTTTTTTTTTTACAATGTGGTAGCACAAATACAATAGATATTAATTCAAATTGAGACCTGCACTACTCCATTGCTGGGAATAATTCTGAAATACTACTATATTTTTATTTTTGTTGTGTTTTCATTGCATCAGGTGGACCACATCCCCATGTTTTGACCGTAACCTAACGATTTAGAATGTTCCCTCACCTGAACAAGTTTGTCGCAAAAGAGCATTTTAACAACACAGCAACATTACACACATGAGTAAGAATAAAACGTATATATAAAGTTTAAATAAAACTGTAAATACAAAATTTTACAATCCTAACTGTGTGTATACGTAAATGCCCACACTGCATACAACGTAGAATTGAGCAAAGACTGTGAATACTTATGTACATGTGATGTTTTAGTTTTGTATTTTTAATACATTTGCAATCAAAAAAATAAAAATAAAAAATCACTCTGTCATTATGGAGTATTGTGTGTCAAATTGTGTGCACAAAAATGTATTTATCCCATTTCGGAATAAGGCTGTATAACAAAATGTGGCAAAAGTGAATACTTTCCGAATGCACTGTATGCCTGTGCATTAAAAAAAACGTCTCCCAAAGGAATGATTCACATCTGAGAATCAGTTCCAATCGTTAAGTTAAGAGAGCCATTTAAAATACTTTTGCAAACAACACATCTCTTCTTGGCACCGATAGTCTATCACCTAAAATGGAAACAATACCCATCCCTATTCAACGCCAGTAACAGTGAGCAGTTGACACGTGGAGCTCTCCATTACCTGGTAAATGTTGAACGATCCATGCAGTTGGTTACCTGGTTGAGCTGGATGAGGGTGTTGTCAAAGTCTTTGAGGTCTCTCTGGAGGATTTGTGAGGCTTCATCCCAGTCCTGCAGGGGGCAGCACTGAATTTTGGAGTCATCCTTCAGGTCTTGCCGTTTGCTTTTCATCCATTTCTCAGCCTACAAACGGATTTACTCCAAGTCAGTATAATACAATTATCAGTTGTTTTGATGTCTCTTTAATGCATAATCACATTTCATAGGACTGTTTAATCTCTGTTGAAGGACAGCCCACATCTGCTGGTTGCATGATATCAGATGTGCGATGTCTCAAGGAGCGGTGGTAAAGTGAGTAAATACGGTGCTCAAGGGAGAAAATAGGCTGCAATTTCTTCCCTGCTTAAAGTGTTTCAGATTGATCAAAAAAGCACTTTGTTCTCCAAAGTCATATTAATCACAGCAGACATTTTGCTTGGCCAATTATAGGACAGCGTTGCATAAGGCTTTGTCTTGCAGAGCTGACTTTTCTGGGGAATGACATAAGAGGCGGGGGCTCAAAAGCAGGTGGCAAACGTCCAAACCATGTGGAAAGTTATCATTTGTTTGCAATAAAGCATCCCGTTTGAAGGCCAAGGACCCATTGAGTCACGATGATTGAATCAATAAATTAATAAAGTCTGGCACTTCCAGTTCTAAACAAGACTGTAGTTGGCAACAGAAGAGCTGTTATTTTCCACAGAGCTACTCTTATCTTACAGAATGTTAAATTGCTCTTCAGTGCACAAATAAGCCATTGCATGTCAACACATCATGCCTAAATTAGACATACATAGTGACTGCTATTAGATAATACATATAATAAACTCATTTCCTCTTCTGCATTTAACATCAAGACCACACATGACATCTCCCCGAAACAACGCTTTGCCTGAGATGAAAACGCATGACGTCACTTTGCCTCAGAGAAGCGCCGAGTTTACTAGGCCTCTGAGGCATTCGAGGTATTTATGTGTAGAACAGGAGGAAAAGAGCTTGACAAAGTGGGCGTGGGCCTATCTCCTTAAACTGGCAGGCTCACAATGATCTCATACAGGAAGTCTATGATTCCCTTGTTTCTTCCTGTCCACTTCTGCACAACAATGGCCTGTTGATCCAAACGTACAGTTGGGCCTTAGTCAAGCAGTTCAGATGTTGCATATTTAATTCATGTGAAAAATCTGTCCTCACTCTCAAAAAGGGACTTGCTAACGTCATCGCTTGCTGAGTATATTTAGAAAGCAAAACTGGCCATATTTCAGACTACCTTTAAGGCCCCGTTTACAGTTATCCAGGATAAATCACACCTAACTTTATCCGTGTCCACACATAACAATGCCACCGTTTAAGACCCCCACCCCCCTCCGTCACCCAGCGCAACGTGACCTCATACACATGCGCGGAAAATGCGCACGTCAAAGTCACCTCTAGTGTTGCTTTGTGTGCAAGTTCTTAAATGTAACTTATCTGAACAATATCCAGTGTTGTGGTATTTCAATAAACTAGAATCCAGTGTGCTGTGGGGCCCTATTGTAGTGAATCACACCATCATAAATTAATCAAATCTTTATTAGACACGTAAACAATGTGATAAAGAACATTCTACATCAATCAAACTAGGGATCTAGATATCTGGTCAGGACACTCCTCACTCTTTTGCCTTCACCTTCATTGTCCTTTCGTTTTTGGTGACTTTATATACTCTGGACCGAGACGTTGAGCCCGCGACATACATGGCGGACAATAACTGATACAGTCTGCTTTGTCAGTCCAAATGCATTCGCTGTTTTCCTCGACGGCCAGGTAATACAAAGCACACGCTACCTTTTTTATCACATCCACGGGAGCTCGCATTCTCGTTGTCTCTCCTTTGACAAATGGACAAAGTTTTTCGCTAAGTAGAAACACAGCTAACCAGGCCGGACATTCGAAAGTTCTCTTGCCGTCTGAGAAGTGTTGTAACCCAAATAGCTGCAATTGCTTTCTCTTAAGGTATTCATGTGTGATTTCCACAAGCGTCTATACATGTAGAAGAAGGAGAAACACGGGCACGTCTGGATGACTCGCCTTCAGTGTTGGGACTAACGCGTTACTGTAACGCCGTTAGTCTCGGCGGTAACTAGTAATCTAATGCGTTATTTTTTATATTCAGTAACTTAGTTGCCGTTACTACATGATGCGTTACTGCGTTATTTTACGTTATTTTTTATGTAGTATCGGCTTGAAACAAAAGATCTGAGTGTGTTTAATTGCGGCGCTGCGGTGGAAAAGAAAACGCGTGCTTTGTGTGGGTGGGGGCGGGGGGGCTCCCAGACCGTAGTTGAGGGGCGCAGGGGAGACGTTCCTCCAGGGCCTATGTACTTCGGGGCTAACTCAACCTTCACTTTACCCGAAAGTGGGTCTTTACAGCTGAGAGTGAATGACGAGGCCGGCGGTTTGTTGCAACTTTGTGACTTTATTGGACGCAGCCATCCACCAAGCTAGAGCACATGTCGCCGTTCCCTCACCTCTCTCGCCCACTCACTCACTGACGTCACTCACCTCACATGCTGTCATATCTTAAAGGGCCACACACACACACACACATACGCTACTCTCATAACAACTAACAAGACATCATGGTGAAGCCAGAAGTCGAGTTTCTTAACATGGAGACATTCTCAATACATTTCTTTTGTCGCGCACAAAGAAAATATCAATCAATCAATGTTTATTTATATAGCCCTAAATCACAAGTGTCTCAAAGGGCTGCACAAGCCACAACGACATCCTCGGTACAGGATGTAGAGAATAACATTTTAGTTAAATGTAAGTTGTCTTGGATCAAAGATCCTATCTACTTAAAGTTAAAGTTAAAGTGCCATTATGTTGCAGCTATTTAAAATAGTTTTGTCAATTTGTTCTGGCCTGAAATAAATTGGCCCTTTGAAACATATCTTTGTCTTTGTGTGTTGTATGTAGACCACATTGCTTAGGTGAGTTCAGTGATGCAAATGCATGTCAAGTTGATCAACAGATTGTATTATTCTCCAGTGCAATAACAGTACTGAAATGAAGGCTAAAAGGGCATTAAAGGGAGCCTCAAAAAAAAAAGGGAAAAAAAGAAGTAACTAAATAGTTACTTTTCACAGTAACGCATTACTTTTTGGTGTAAGTAACTGAGTTAGTAACTGAGTTACTTTTGAAATAAAGTAACTAGTAACTGTAACTAGTTACTGGTTTTCAGTAACTAACCCAACACTGCTCGCCTTCATATTTCCAGTGGTTAGCTCCGAGTTACGAAACCGTTTTATTATGAAGCTGGCTGTGGGCGTTATTTCTGATGTCACTTCCTGTATGGGCGTGGTGTTTCTGGCATCACTTCCTCTCCGAACTCACTTTGTAAACGATCAATGAGTCCATACAAAGCTAAGACCCGGAGATTCAAGAATTACACGGCTGACTTACCCGTGTAAAAATTTGTCCGAGGAGGGGAACCTTAACCGCTGGTTTAGTGTGGCTGAAACGGGGCTTAGGCTAAATAGTTATTCGTTTAAGGGATTGAACGACTTTGTGTAGACATGGCCTAAAATAGCCAAATTTGAGCAATTTGAAATAAAAACCAGAACATGAGAGTACATTTTTACACTTTGTAAAACGCTGACCACTGCGCCACACTTTTACCTGCTCGGGTAATGCAACTTGGCCCCGAAAACGTTCTATTCTTTGTCATGGAAAAAGGTGGATGAAAGTTGTGATATTTAGCAGAACAGCCTGTAAGACAGATGGTGTGCTTCTCGGCTTTGCAACCTTAGCCTTAAACATTAGGCGCATTTCTCCGGGAAAAAAACGGAATATCCATTAGAACGAGCAATCAACTCCATGTAAAACAAACATGTCTCGCCCTTCAACATGTGCTCAAAGAGACGCCTTTGACTTTTTAGCACATTCTCAGGGTGTCGCTTCTAAATTCAAGCACCTCGGAGAGAAAGGCAGTAAAGGTTGTTGACATTAGCGACTTGCTCCAGAGCTGTTTTCAACACACCGTGAGCTTGACACATCCAATTTTTCTTATTGCTAGAAATAAAGTGCTTCTTTCTTGGACGGATTGACTGGACAAACGCCCCCATGCCAGGCTCACACCGGTCCACTGACATGGAAGCAAAGATGAGATAACACGACCTGTTCCGCAGCTCAGCAGAGCCTTGCGGGGCCAAAGGCGTGAAGAGATGGAGCCAAACAATGATCTCATCCCAAAATAATTGCTTCACTTGTGGCGTTTTTCCCTCCTTGCCTCAACCGCTCTTTCAGTTCTCGTGACACAATAAGATACAGTTCATATTTTGGTTGGTCCGACATGCAGCTCCCGTAATATGGTGCTTATAAATTAAATAGAACTTCAGAAATACAAACTACTGTAGATCTAAAAAATAAATCATAAACAATCATAAACAATAGCCATGTAACAAATTAAAACCATACATTTTAGGGCAGATATAATTATTTCAGGATTTATTCCATTTACTTTCCATTTAATTGTCTTTGTTTTAATGTCATCACTAATTCAAACCTTTTTTTATGTTCTATTTACTTTTATTACATTTTCCTTTTGTCCTTGCCTACATATTCTCCTTCATCTAGGTCAGGGGTGGAAACCCAACATGTTGAAAGAGCCATATTGGACCAAAAATACAAAAAAATTAATCCGTCTGGAGCCGCAAAAAGTTAAAAGCCTTATGTAAGTCTTATGATGAAGGCAACACAATAAGTAAGTGTCTCAGAGGGTTAGATAACTCTTGGAAATGACTGGCTTAAAACTGCCAAAAGTATAGATGTGTGTGCCCAAGTTAAAGGAAAGGACAGGCTGTCTTCTTCTATTGGATTTATTAAAGTTAAAGTTAAAGTACCAATGATTGTCACACACACACTAGGTGTGGCGAAATTATTCTCTGCATTTGACCCAGAATCTTTGCAAGTTAGTTACCGTTTGCTATGGTCTGGAACAACATGGCACACAATCAGAAATGCAGCCAATATACAGATAATGTGTCATGAGACATGCAAATATAAATTAAATACACACAGGACAAAAGTAAAGGAAATTAAATGAGCTCAAATATACCTACAGACGAGGCATAATGATGCAATGTGTACACATAGCTAGCCTAAATAGCATGTTAGCATGGAATATTAGCACTCCACGAAAGTCAATAACATCAACAAAGCTCACCTTTGTCCATTCACGCACAGCATAAAACGTTTGGTGGACAGAATGAGACAAAGGAGTGGTATAAAACACGTCTTTCTGTGGCAGCGACGGAGAAAGTTGTACACGTAAACCAACTACGGTGAGTTCAAGGACCGCCAAAATTAGTAGGACAAAACGGCGCTGGTCAAATACTGTCATCAGTGAAGCATAAACACAAACATATTCAACAGTGGGCTTTCTAACAATTAGGAAGGTCTGTGTTATGTGTGTCCTCCTACAAAAACATTATTAAAACAACAAATATATTTTTCCCCCATCTTTTTCCATTTTTGAAAAAGTTCCAGGGAGCCACTAGGGTAGTGCTAAAGAGCCGCGGGTTGCTGACCCCCTTTCTAGGTCATTGTATTTTCAGATTTGAGCAATGTAAGTCTACAGTATGAGCATGAAGCTATCAATTATTTTATTAATTGAGTAATCTATCAATTGGGTTGTTTGATTAATCGAGTAATCGGATAAAGCACATTTTATTGCTTGAATGCTTAATTTAGTGAAAATAGTTGACATAAACAACATGTTTTCTGCTTGCCAAAACCGTCATTTTTTGCTCTCATAAATGCAACATTGAAATTGCACTTTTAACATGTGTGCATTAATAAAAATAAACATTGGAAAATTTTCAAACCACAGCAGCCACACGCCACAGGTCTGATGCAGCGGCCGTGCGAAACAACTATGTCCGTGTATTTAAAGTTCCAGGTACCCAATGTGGTCTGAATTGTATACATTTTTGTTAATGACACTCTTTAAGTGAATAATCGAAGCAACAGAATATACAAACCCCGTTTCCATATGAGTTGGGAAATTGTGTTAGATGTAAAAATAAACAGAATACAATGATTTTCAAATCATTTTCAACCCATATTCAGTTCAATATGCTACAAAGACAACATATTTGATGTTCAAACTGATAAACATTTTTTTTTTTGCAAATAATCGTTAACTTTAGAATTTGATGCCAGCAACACGTGACAAAAAAGTTGGGAAAGGTGGCAATAAATACCGATAAAGTTGAGGAATGCTCATCAAACTCTTATTTGGAACATCCCACAGGTGAACAGGCAAATTGGGAACAGGTGGGTGCCATGATTGGGTATAAAAGTAGATTCCATGAAATGCTCAGTCATTCACAAACAAGGATGGGGCGAGGGTCACCACTTTGTCAACAAATGCGTGAGCAAATTGTTGAGCAGTTTAAGAAAAACCTTTCTCAACCAGCTATTGCAAGGAATTTAGGGATTTCACCATCTACGGTCCGTAATATCATCAAAAGTTTCAGAGAATCTGGAGAAATCACTGCACGTAAGCAGCTAAGCCCGTGACCTTCGATCCCTCAGGCTGTACTGCATCAACAAGCGACATCAGTGTGTAAAGGATATCACCACATGGGCTCAGGAACACTTCAGAAACCCACTGTCTGTAACTACAGTTGGTCGCTACATCTGTAAGTGCAAGTTAAAACTCTCCTATGCAAGGCGAAAACCGTTTATCAACAACACCCAGAAACGCTGTCGGCTTCGCTGGGCCTGAGCTCATCTAAGATGGACTGATGCAAAGTGGAAAAGTGTTCTGTGGTCTGACGAGTCCACATTTCAAATTGTTTTTGGAAACTGTGGACGTCGTGTCCTCCGGACCAAAGAGGAAAAGAACCATCCGGATTGTTATAGGTGCAAAGTTGAAAAGCCAGCATGTGTGATGGTATGGGGGTGTATTAGTGCCCAAGACATGGGTAACTTACACATCTGTGAAGGCGCCATTAATGCTGAAAGGTACATACAGGTTTTGGAGCAATATATGTTGCCATCCAAGCAACGTTACCATGAACACTCCTGCTTATTTCAGCAAGACAATGCCAAGCCACGTGTTACATCAACGTGGCTTCATAGCAAAAGAGTGCGGGTACTAGACTGGCCTGCCTGTAGTCCAGACCTGTCTCCCGTTGAAAATGTGTGGCGAATTATGAAGCCTAAAATACCACAACGGAGACCCCCGGACTGTTGAACAACTTAAGCTGTACATCAAGCAAGAATGGGAAAGAATTCCACCTGAGAAGCTTAAAAAATGTGTCTCCTCAGTTCCCAAACGTTTACTGAGTGTTGTTAAAAGGAAAGGCCATGTAACACAGTGGTGAACATGCCCTTTCCCAACTACTTTGGCACGTGTTGCAGCCATGAAATTCTAAGTTAATTATTATTTGCAAAAAAAAAAACGTTTATGAGTTTGAACATCAAATATCTTGTCTTTGTAGTGCATTCAATTGAATATGGGTTGAAAAGGATTTGCAAATCATTGTATTCCGTTTATATTTACATCTAACACAATTTCCCAACTCATATGGAAACGGGGTTTGTAAATCAAGGCTTTTTTGTAATCGAATAATTGATTTCATCGTTTAATCGGAGCAGCTCTAACCCCTATTTTCAATATTTCCCTTACTTTGGTTTCCTTAACACTACATACGCTATATACAGTCACTAACTCCTACTTGTTTGATATTACATTTTTTTCAAAAACCTTCCTTTCTTTTCCTTGCACAGGAAGTCAACAAAAGTGAAATACAAGCAATATTGCAAATGTCAACATGTAAAAGATACTTTGTGAATGAATAATGAGTTGCTGCTTGTAAGTACTCCGTGAGTGTGCACTGCCGAACATGCTCGTCTGCTCGCAAAACCAGCAATGTCATGACGTGACGATGCGCAATCATGCCCAGGGACCGGTACTTTTCAAACAGAGTAGAGTACCGTTTTTGATTCATTAGTACTGCGATACTATACCAGTACCGGTATACCGTACAACCCTAATATGTATCAGCTTTTGTGATTTTTTAAAACAAATCTCATCATTCCAAAATCCCTTTCTCGCACATATTGTATTTTGTTGTTGTCGTTCAAAAGACACACACACAACACTTATATTTGATAAGTCAATTCATTGAACGTTAAATAAAAATGAACTGGATAACTTTGCCAGCCTCCATAAATCGCCATGTGCATGCGTCAAGAGCGGTCATTCTTTGATTGCTGCGGGTGTTGCACTGCATGCACATAAACTGATTAGCATCACCGTATTAAATTAAAAATAATTGAAAACCTGTGATTGATATAACCACACCTTGATAACATTATTGACCAACTAGCATTAGCTTGCTAGCTAGACTAAATGCTAACATGAAAACAAGAGACATTAATATCTTCCCCATTAAGGAACGTCATACCCCCATCTAAACTTGTATGAACACATTACTGTTTAAACTACTAAGATACACTTTTCACATTGAACATAAAGGCTGTGCTGTCTTTGCATAGAGTGATCAACCTACACTCGACAGTGTCACGTTGAAACAGACAGTTATTTTAAACAGGAAGTGAACCCGAGGGACGTCACATGAACCGGAAATGAAGCAAAGTTATCAACCAATTTGTATTTATTAAGACAATTCTAAACAATTTTACAAATTAAAATGGAAGAAGATAAACATATTTGAACACACAAATAAAATGTGACTCTTATGAAGCCAGAACAATATTCGATGTTTCCTCTTTCCATCCATCCATCCATTTTCTACCGCTTGTCCTTGGCAAGAAAGTATGATGTGTGTCTATTCATTTTAGTTTTTAAAGAAAAAATACAACTTTTTCAAAAGATTTTAGTGTGTGTGTTAGTGTTGTCCCAAAATTATTTCGATACTTTTCGGTACTTTTCTAAATAAAGGGGACCACACAAAATTGCATTATTGGCTTTATTTTAACAAAAAATCTTACGGTACATTAAACATATGTCTCTTATTGCAAGTTTGTCCTTAAATAAAATAGTCAACATAGACAACTTATCTTTTAGGAGTAAGTAAGCAAACAAAGGCTCCTAGTTTAGCTGCTGACGTATGCAGTAACATATTGTGTCATTTTCCATTCTATTATTTTGTCAAAGTGGTAGAAAATGAATTATTAATCTACTTGTTCATTTACTGTTAATATCTGCTTACTTTCTCTTTTAACATGTTCTATCTACACTTCTGTTAAAATGTAATAATCACTTATTCTTCTGTTGTTTGATACTTTGCATTAGTTTTGGATGATACCACAAATGTGGGTATCAATCTGATACCAAGTAGTTACAGGATCATACATTGGTCATATTCAAAGTCCTCATGTGTCCAGGGACATATTTCCTGAGTTTATAAACATAATATAAATTTAAAAAATGTTGTGATGCCAAAAAATATCGACGTAATCATAGCAGATGACTAGTATCGACTGGATACACTACTGTACTTGGTATCATTACAGTGGATGTTAAGTGTAGATCCACCAATGGCGTTTGTTTACATTTTGACACCGGTGAGTTACGGTGTGTAGTGAAACATGTTTAGCTATTCCTCGTCCTGCAGGGATGATACTTGTAAGAAACGTACTTTATTTGTCGCCATGGAGACCAGGATTAGTGATTTAGAAGTAGCTAAAACACTGCCGACTGGGGCTGGACTTTAGCCGCTAGCTAGCTCGCCATGTCTTAAAGCACCTCTTCCTGAGGGCGTTTCAGTGTTATAACTTCACCTTATCGTTAGTTTTTAAGCCAAAATGCGTCCGTTCTCCCTTTTCTGTCTACACACTGTGTCTGCTTGTAAGTACTCCGTGATTGTGCGCTACTAAACATGATACTCTGCTCGTAAACCAGCAATGACACAACGTAACGACAACGGGGGCACGGGGGGGGGACTGGTACTTTTCAGAGGTGGTATAGTACCGAATATGATTCATTAGTATCGCAGTACTATACTAACCGTAGTGTGTATAAGTACTTTTTCAGCACATTCAACAATACCCTGATATAAATAATAACCGTGACAGACAGACAGAGTATATTTTATTTTTATTGTTTGTTTGTTTTATTTAACTTGAATATGTAGACCCCGAAGGGAATAAGCGGTAGAAAATGGATGGATGTAAATATTTACATTTCAATAACAATGTTAAAGTAAAGAAGGGATGCAAGTTTACTATTATTATATATAATCATCACATCACTGGTTATTTTGGTTTCAAAATAATGTTCATAATAACATCGTTTAATATCAATAATTTGTAGGTAAATAAATCGACCTCACATAAACCCACATATATTATTGTACAGCCATAACAAACTGAACACAAGCATTCCTGCAGCTGGCAAATCGGGAAACATCTGGGCAAATGAAGGAAGCGGGAGCGGGCAGTTTTTCGGATGTCTGACTATTACTTCTAAACGGCTTTATATAGACTAGGTTCATTGTTTAAACTCCTGCGAGGGAAAATGCGACGCCATGCACTTTCTCGTATGAATCATCCCTGTTTTAGCTCATTTGTTTGAGTAAGACAAGAGGAGAGGTCGTTAATCTGAGTTGTATAGCAAGGCCATGAAGACCTAGAATGACCTAAAAGGACAAAAGGGGCCATCGCTGCGCTCCTGTGTTATTATTACCAGCCTCCATGTGGACTTTAGAAGGTCTTTTCTTTTGTTAACATCTTCCCTGACCTCATGTTTTCCAGTGAGCCCTGCCTCTGAAGGGTGTGCTGTAACAGAACACTTCTTACACACGCATACAGAGATGACTTCAACCAGGACTCAGCCAAACACAACAGTCCACTTTGCCCAGTGTCATACAACACACAACATACAGTTCAGCAGATTGGGAGATTCTGCTGACTGTTGACTTTTTCATTAGTTACACCCAAGCAAAAAGAAAACAAAAGGGTTCACACGTCCTCACATATTTCACCCATTAACTGCTTCCTAAATGTGTCAAACGAGGAAACGTCAGGGCAAACAACATAACTGCAAAGGTATGTAGCTAGCTAAATTAGCACCAATATAGAACACTTTCATAGCACAAACATCCCATCATTTTGATGAAGTAACGTCCATGTACTGCCTTTATGTACTTATTTTTGACTGAAATTAACATTGTCAGGAGCTTACTTAGCAGTCTGACTTAGCAATGCTTCTTACCTGTTGGACTGGATTTTCTCCATTTAGTTTGGGTCTGGTTTGTCCCTGCGCAGCTGAATAATCTTCAACGAAAACCTGAAAGTTTGTGATAAATGTTGAATATAAGAACATGGATTGCTAAGTAAGATAGTAATAAAAACATGGACTGAATTAGTGCAAATAATCTGTCAAGTTAAGCTAGGAGTTAGCATCAAAGCTAACCATGGATACCAGTGTATATGTTTTCACTAAGCTAAAAGGATGTGTTCTTCTTAATTTTTTGGGTTTGAAAAATGTAGAGAAGAAAAGATGAGCTTGTAGTCCAATTTTTATCAGAAATAAAATAAATACTTAAAATAATGAAATAAAAAAAATACATCTTATAACAGAGCTTTGAGAAAACGACTTATCCTTGTTTTATTACAACTAATGATAACAATGTGAACATTAGTATTTTTATATTTTTCCAAAATGGTTTTGTTAGCAGTTTTAACTTATCAGTCGGACTGAAAACAAAAGTCAGTTTATTAAAAAAACATAGAACATAAAAGGTTTTTTTCAATAGGTTTGTTAATTGTTACATACAATAATATCAAGATTCGATTTGATTCTGATTCCTGGGGTGATTATTTGATTCTGACTAATTCTTGTAATATATTATTTGGTATAAAAATTATCATAAAACCTTTTTTAAAACAGGTTGCAGATTACAAAAGCTACCGATACTCTTGGTTGCTGATGAATAACGTACACACTCGCGGCGAGTAAGCGTGGAGATGGCCTGAAAACGTCTATTTTAAAATTGATTCTTAAAAATATTTATATATATTTATATTGATTTTTTCTAAGCAACCCTAATAGCTATAGTTATTAAGTATAATAACAATATCCAAAATTAGTAGCCGTAAACAATATAAAATGTGTGTTTTGTACCTTGAAGTGAGAGTTAGGTTTATTCTCACAGTTGATTCCCACAGTCCTAGGCATGTTGGGATCTGATGTGCTGCTAATGTTGTTGTTGTTATTATTATGGTTTTCTGAAGTGGCTCTCAAAACAGATCGCTGTCTCTGTCCCACTGAAATAGCGTCCTCTGCTCTTTCCTTATTCCCCGAGATGTTAATCTTTTTGATGGATCTCGAAACAGCGGACGAAAGAGAGGCGTTCTGGTTGAGGTGGTCCTCTGTGGCCATGTCTTTCTGGTTGTCTTTTACAGGGGCTACCTGTTGGCCGGTGGGCAAGACCAGACAGGGGCCATGAGCGCAGACCTGCTGTCGACTGAGGTAGAGCGAGTTCAGGTTCTGCTGGAGTGTGCAGTTATCAAAGTTCTGGCTTTGCAGATAACTCTGCGTAATCTCCTGGCATTTGGGCACAGTAGGGACAGACAGCTTGGTCCCGATCGTGAATGGCTGTACCTTCCTTACAATACTCTCAGACATGGCCAGTGTCCTGATGGGAAAACAAAATATTCTGGAGTCCAAGTGCACGTTGAAAAAGAAAAGTCTCTCACATCCCTTTCTGGTCCTCACTCATCAGGTCTGCTTGTCCAGTCTCTGTTCTCCTGACAAGTGCAGGGTTAAATAGAAAGTGAAGAGGCTTGTCAGTTCTCCACCTTCTTGTGCATGTTGAGAATGCATAGCACACAGCCGAGGACGGCGTCCTTGGACTCCTGGGAGCTGACACGTTCCCACACGTGGCGCAGAGCTGTGCCGAGGTGTGCGACGGCTGAAGAAAGGCTTCTCCTGAGGAACTGGACCAGTGAGCCAACCACACTGCTACTGAGGAGCCTGATAACCAGGGACCGCAGCAGGATGAAAAATGCTGGCATGCTGCCTGAAAGACTTTCTGCTTTGGCTTAAAAAAAATGCTCTGAGAAGGAGGGGGAGTGCAGAGGGTTGGTTCAAGAGAGGATGAAGTCACCACCTCACCATTCTCTCTCTTTTTCTCTCCGTCAGGACCTTGGAGTGGGCTGAGAAGCCTTTGGGTGTCCGAACTGGGAGAGAAAAGACACAAGTTAGAGTTAAAAGTTAGACAAATAATGCTGCATGAGGTTGTAGCCATAACTCAGATCACACACACTTGGAGTTGCCTCTCTTTAAGAATCAGGTTCTGGATGTAGAAAAGTAAAGTTTGAACCAAAATCCAAAGAGAGCCTCAGGCGCTCAGATGTTCCGGCGAGCTCCGTCTGCCCAGAAGTGAGAGTTTAGTACTTGAGCACAAGCTTTGTCCTTCCCCGCCAACTGCAGGAAACAGTTGTCACGCAGGTTCAGGAGCAGAATGGAACAGAACCTCCTGTCGATCATCTCCTTGAGCCTCAGAGCTGCTGGTAGCGCACGTGTGCAAGGCCAATAGCAGCCAAACAGATGATGTCCCACTCCCATCATTCTTAGATGGCGGCTGGTGTTTAGCAGAGCACATGTCAAGCTGACTGATTGGAATGTTAGGGGTGGGTTGCATATGTCAAGGCAGCGGGGGATTAGACAGCAAAGGAAGAAAGGAGATAGTCCTGCTGGTGAAAACTTTTCCAAAAAAGGAGCTCTCACTTTTTATTCCCTTGGTCTTTGACTTGACTAGAGACTCCACTTTATCTCTTCATAGTAAAATATAGTGTGTAACAATGTAAAGTTATTGCCATTCTACAGGGTGATCCAAAAAAACAGAACCCACAAATCTTTGAATTGATCTGTTGGAGAAAACTTTTAGTTAAATGTTTTCTTCTTTTCTTTTTAGAGGTATACAAGTCGACTTTGTGAATGAAATATTGGAACAATAGTCTTCCCCAACATGTTTTGGTCAACCAAGAAAACAAAACATCCAAGAAATCATACACAGTAGTGCAAGCAAAATTTCAGAGAAAGCTCCATCAAAAAATATTTTTGACTGTGTTTGGTTTCAGTGCAAAATCTTATATCTAAAATCCCATAGAGGAATGTGTTCAATCAATAGACAATTTTGCGCGGCATTGGGAGCATATTTTGCCTGACTTTTATGCAAAGAGACCAAGATAACACAATATTTTTAGAATGGTTATACACAGACTGAAGTTTATGGGTCCTGTAACTTGTTCGACCTTTGTGGTATTTATTAAAACATTTTTAGATTCTGATTTATGGGCATCGCCCTGGTACAATTCACCAATACAATACCAATACCAATACAACAAATCTAGTTTGTTCTGCTGAAGTTTGATGAATTGCTACTTTTTAAACACTTTGTTTTGTCCTGTATAATTGATAAGATTCACATACATACCATTTTATGTAGTGAAAATTAGCCATTGGCAATAATCCCACATACAGTGTATTTATATGTCATTATTATATATATATTTTTCAAGATAGTGCCGTTGTAGTGGCTGCTGGTTGCAGGAGCTCTGCACTCTTGTGTTGCCTTCTTTGTGTCCTAATCTTTCCGTCTTGTTTTTGTGTGTTTTTTGCTCTTTGTTTTGGGCCCTTACGAGACGGCACAACAAGGGGTGGCACTTAAGTGACTTCTGCTGTGTTTTTTGGTGCTTTTTTGGAACTTTAGGGTCCAATTCGGGGGAGCCTTATGGCCATAGCCATGTTTGATTTTGGCGACCGGCTGTTGGCTCTCTGCCACACTGTAGTCCGCGTGGAGAGACTGGAGGAGATGCGGAAGAGGAGACAGGGCTACGCCGCTAGCGTTAGGCGTCGGGATGGGCGAACTTCACGGAACCATGGCTGAATGAGCATGTGTCGAACACTTCGGTCTCCCTGGATGGATTCTCGCTCATCCACGTGAGCTGGATATTGCTAAGAGCTAGTGGGCAGCCTAGGACAGAGTCAGGTCTTTTGGTTGCTTTGTTCGGTCTGTTCCTGTCTCTGGCCGTGCAGTCCAAACCCCAGCAGACAATAGTGTGGAGCACTGTAGCGGTCACTGTGGTAAGATAAGATAAGATAATCTTTTATTTATCCCATAACGGGAAATTTGCAGCATTATAGCAGCAAAGGGCATAGATATGTGTGTGTAGGTGTTTAAATGGTGTTTTTGTTTTGTTTTGTTGGTTGTCTATGTATGGTAGAATCGTATGTGCGCAATATGTATTATTTATTGCTAATTTTTGTTGTGTTTTCATTTTGTAGCTGTATGTAGAACAGGTACCGCTGAAGTGGCAGCTGGTTGCATCAACTCTGTGATTTTTTAATGTCTTTTATGTCCTTTGTGTTCTTTTGTTTCCCTCTTGTACCACCCCCTCACCCTCTTTTCCTCGCACGGTATGGTGGACAACGGAGCAGCGCCTCTGGTGGCGGCAGATTCAGGCCAGATGCCCCCGTCCCCTCCTCCTCATTGCAAGTCTCGAGATATGCTATGTTAAAAGTTTTTTTTTCTGGTCCCAAACTGTTATCAAATTGTTATTGTGCCAATCTTAAAGGGGAACTGCACTTTCTGGGGGGGGGGGGGGGTTGCCTATAATTCGCAATCCTTATATAAGCCAACAACACAAGTGTTTTTCTTTTTTTCATGCATTCTAAGTAGTAAATAAATGTGAGCAAATGTGCGCTTACAATGCAGCCTATGGGAATCGCTCTATTCTGCCGACAAAGCGCTTTAAAAAAAACCTCCAAACACTTCCATCAAGGTTTTATATACATGCTGTAAGTATATATGTAATGTCATAAAAGGCACACTCATGATAACATGTAATATTTACGTATTTTGCTCATTTTAAGCATATGGTGGCACATTAATTTCACAATAGCATCACAACATTGGCTTTTTCCTTCAACAACATCACTAATTACTACTCAATTCATTTCAAACCTAGTTAAACATCACTTTACTGTACAATGTCTGCTGTGATTAGAATGCCAACAGTTAGGATGTTGCTATATTCCCGTTTAGATGAAAAATGGTTCATAATCCTTGAGAAGAAAAAAGGGGAGTGGAACCAAGCTTCTTCTCTGGATTTTTTCCCGCCTTTTCCGGTTGTAAAATGGCTGTCAAAGTGTACCAACTTCTCTGATTATGTCCGCATTATTTAAACAATACAGGTGAGAGGCATGATTTATAATCTAGAATAAACTTTCATGAGCTCCGAGGCGAGGAAGCAGCTCAACAGTCGTCAATGTTGATACAGCAGCATAAGGAAGTTACCTCTCTCTGATCAATGCGCAGCTAAAAATAGGCCCTTAAAGGCCTACTGAAACCCACTACTACCAACCACGCAGTCCGATAGTTTATATATCAATGATAAAATCGTAACATTGCAACACATGCCAATACGGTCGGGTTAGCTTACCGTGTGCAATTTTAAATTTTGCGTGAAATATCCTGCTGAAAACGTCTCGGTATGATGACGCCGGCGCGTGACGTCACGGATTGTAGAGGACATTTTGGGACAGCATGGTGGCCAGCTATTAAGTCGTCTGTTTTCATCGCAAAATTCCACAGTATTCTGGACATCTGTGTTGGTGAATCTTTTGCAATTTGTTCAATGAACAATGGAGACAGCAAAGAAGAAAGCTGTAGGTGGGAAGTGGTGTATTGCGGCAGGTGTTGTGCCGGATAACGCACCCCCGCCGTAGAATGCACCCCCTGACTGCCAGTGTTTCATTGTTTACATTCCCGAAAGATGACAGTCAAGCTTTACCATTGACCTGTGGAGAACTGGGACAACAGAGACTCTTACCAGGAGGACTTTGAGTTGGATACGCAGACGCGGTACCGTGAGTACGCATGCAGCTGCGGCTTCCAAACATTTGATCGCTTGCCCGTATGTGCGTGCCGCTATGTGCATGTCACGTACGTAACTTTGGGGACTTTGGGGAAATATATGTGCTGTATGAACTTTGGGGAGGTGAACGGTACTTTGGGATGTGGGATTGAGTGTGTTGTGCGGATGTTTGAGTTGTATTGGCGGGTTATATAGACGGGAGGGGGGAGGTGTTTGTTATGCGGGATTCATTTGTGGCATATTAAATATAAGCCTGGTTGTGTTGTGGCTAATAGAGTATATATATGTCTTGTGTTTATTTACTGTTTTAGTCATTCCCAGCTGAATATCAGGTCCCACCCGCCTCTCACAGCATCTTCCCTATCTGAATCGCTCCCACTGCCCTCTAGTCCTTCACTCTCACTTTCCTCATCCATAAATCTTTCATCCTCGCTCAAATTAATGGGGAAATCGTCGCTTTCTCGGTCCGAATCGCTCTCGCTGCTGGTGGCCATGATTGTAAACAATGTGCAGATGTGAGGAGCTCCACAACCTGTGACGTCTCGCTACTCGTCTGCTACTTCCGGTACAGGCAAGGCTTTTTTATCAGCGACCAAAAGTTGCGAACTTTATCGTCGATGTTCTCTACTAAATCCTTTCAGCAAAAATATGGCAATATCGCGAAATGATCAAGTATGACACATAGAATGGACCTGCTATCCCCGTTTAAATAAGAAAATCGCATTTCAGTAGGCCTTTAATGTTAGTGCTTCTAATAACAATATTACTAACACTTGGTTAATATTCAAATGTAAATGGGGTATGATTTTCGCTTTTTGGGTGGGTATTTAGAGGGCTTTATGGTCGGAACAGAAGACCTCCCATTGACTCCATCGTAGGCAGACTAATATTTAAATTTATTTACGAGTTTGAATGCAAAAAAACCAAAAACATATGTATTCTTGTCTCACATAGAGATTGTGAATTATAGGCAAAAATTCCAAAAAAGTGCCGGTCCCCTTTAAATCTGTGTGCATCGAGTTTGTTGTGTGCCTATGTTAGGGTTATTGGTGGCTGCAGGTACTACACAAATCGGCTGCCTCTGTATTATATTAAACTTTTCATAAACTTTTCAACAACAGCAAAAAGCCTTAAAAAGTCCTAGTTCAAGTATTTTAAGTGTATGACATTTTCATATTTTATTGCACTGCATGCCTTGTACTTGAGACTGTAAATATTTAGAGAGGATGGAAAGTTGTTTTCTCGCAGAGACACTGTCAGATTAGATTTGAACCAGGTGTCCTATCTCTCCCAAGCAATTCAGATTAGGCTACTGTAACACCTTCCTGATGTTGTTTACTCTGGAAGTCTTGCCTTCCTACAGCTCTCTTTGCTGTATATAACTCTTCAGCCCACATCCATGGATTTCAAGTTCGGCACTGATTTGAACCTTCTGCAATTGTGCCATTTCTCTTTATTGAGAGCTTTGAAGTTTTGCATGTAAAAAACAGTTTGTTTTTTTCCGAGTCTGATGGCTGATATCACTGCCGCCCAAGTTGAAAATAAAAACCTGATGCTTTCTCACCACAGGCCTTGTGAGATTCTCTTCCATTTTCCTCGAGCCACTAAGTATGACTTGGAAGACATGTCCGGGGGTGATGTCACCATGACTGCCCGCATAAAAAGAGAGCGATAGCTGCGCTGTGGCTGAGGGGAGAGAACGTGAAATGGCGCGCGAGAGGGGGTCTGTACTTTTCCACTTGCTGCATGTCATCACAAAAGTATGATCAGCCCTCTGGTCCAGTCTCATCACAGATAGGAAGTTTGAGTTTGGAATAATGGGCAGGCACGAAGTGTTGTAAAATGTAAAGACAATGGACTGTGACAGAGCTTAGGTTGACTTCTCTGCTAAAGTCAGACAAACATCTAGTATGGGGCGGTATAGGTTCAATAAAGCTGATTCTGATTCTGATTCTGATTCTGATTCTGATACAGCTCGGTTGGTGGAGTGGCCGTGCCAGTAACTTGAGGGTTCCAGGTTCGATCCCCGCTTCCGCCATCCTAGTCAATGCCGTTGTGTTCTTGGGCAAGACATTTGACCCACCTGCTCCCAGTGCCACCCACACTGGTTTACATGTAACTTAGATAATGGATTTCACTATGTAAAGCGCTTTGAGTCACTAGAGAAAAGTGCTATATAAATATAATTCACAATTCACTATGCATATCTTGGAAGACTTCATGAGTGGGCTTAATGTCAAAAGCTTGTTTTGCTTCTTCTGACTTTGCATCTTTCATTGTTTATTTTATATATATTTATTTGTTTTGTTTATTTACAAATGTAATTGTTATATTACAGTATTGTTAATATTAGAGTATGTTGTGCAAAAAGGGAATCCCTAAAAGCGTAGAGCAGAGGTGTTAAACTGAAGGCCCGGGGGCCAGGTCTGGCCCACCACATCATTGTATGTGGCCCACAAAGGCCTGGAAATAATATGCGTCAATAAAGTACTTTATCTTTTCTTAGTAAATATAGTTGTTCTTTCTATTTTAACAGAAACAAAATGCAGGTACCACATGACATTGCATACCTTTTAAACTTTCATATTATCCAATATAGCAAAAAATATGTTATCATACTTTCCAAACATTTTATTTTGTTACAATACTTCAATTTCTGCTTGATTTGTGGTTTTAGAGAGAGTTATCCATCAAATTGTACACTGTAAAAATGACAATACATTTAACTTTAAAATGTGCAATGTTTTTTACAGCATCCATCCATTTTCTACTGCTTGTCCCTTTTGGGGTTGCGTGGGGTGCTGGAGCCTACCTCAGCTGCATTCGGGCGGAAGGCGGGGTACACCCTGGACAAGTCGCATATAACTGTAAACTGAAAAAACCCTACCACAGTTTTTTAACGGGAAATTCTGTCGACTCAGCTGCCAGTGTTATTACTGTAAGATCTATGTTTGTTATTTTTACTGTTAATGGTAAAACAGTATCAGGTTTTTTTAACGGTAAAAAATTGGCAGCTCAGTTTCCCGAATACAACAAAATGATGGTAAAGTTTTTCCATTTACATTTAATATGTTGCAAAAAAACACTGTACATTTTAAAGTAAAATTCTGGTGATTGAGTTGCTAGTTTTTTACTGTAAAAATACAGATTTTTTTTTTTACAGTGTATGTAAAAAATATATATAATTATTAAATGCATAGGCAAATTCATATATTATTCATGATATATCATGCCAAAACTACAATGTGGCCCTCAATGAAAATGAGTTTGACAACCCTGGCGTATAGCTTATCGATAGGCACCCACAGTTAAAATATACATCATCGTATAAAATACAAAATACAGTACAATACAATAATTTCAAAATCTACCCAAAAAACACCCATTCAAAATTACCTACCAACCTACCAACTGGATTACATTTAGAGAGAAGGAAGCTTTTCATACACCCAATCAGTTTCAACATCTTATTGTTCAAATTTGGTTAGAAAGTTCCATCTTGAAGATTTGCGATAACCGTACCAAACATACAAGAGTCAAGACCAAAAATATGCGACCAATGTGAAATCGCCAGCCATGTGGGGTGTGCTAAATATACTAAGCATAACGTTGCAAATTTGTTAAATTAAATATGTTCAAAGAATGTAATTATTTTGCTATCAGTCTCATTTTCGATCTCCAGGCCTCTGCAGGCTATACTAAAACTTGCAAACTTTAGATGACGATTTGTCCGTCTTAATAAAGGTTTACTTCTGGTGTTGTCAATGAGAAGGAATGGTCACTGGAATGAGCTGGCTGAGTCTAGAATTGAATCCATACACCACGTTATATATGTTACAAGCACTGTGGCATATGTTACACTCAGTAAGCTTCAGGAGCTCGTATCCATAAAAAAAGGGGATCTGAAAGAGCGTTAAAGTTTGCCAAAACAACACGTATGATTTTATTCTGAAGAATCTCCTGTTTTTTTAAGTTAACTAGGACCTTGCAATAATTTATATGTGGTTCAACTAGAGTCCGACACAGAATTAGGAGAGCGTCGAGTGGAAGAAAGTGCTTACATTTTGAGAGTAGACCGACATTTCTAAATAAGTTATTAATTAAATATTCAATATGGTTTTTAAAATTTAAAAAATCAGTCTATGTATATACACCCCAATGAATTTATTGTATCGTATACATGTTCTAAATGTCACAACAGAATAAATCGGGCATAAAATAAAAGTATGAGAGTCAATTTAGGAAGGTGGTATACAGTGCATCCGGAAAGCGATTGGTTTTTTCATTTTTGTTTTCACATTTTATGTTACAGCCTTATTCCAAAATAGAATATATTAATTTTTGTCCTCAATTATTTTATTTTTTTTAATTATTTTGCAAATTTAATAAAAATAAAAACCCAAAAAAATCACATGTACATAAGTATTCACAGCCTTTGATCAATACTTTGTTGAGGCACCTTTGGCAGCAATTACAGCCTCAAGTCTTTTTGAATACTTAGACTAGGCTTATACTTCCTTTTTAATGTCATTCAAATTTGAACTTTACAGCACAGATAAGAACGAAATTTCGTTACATAAGCTCATTGTAGTGCAGAATAAAAAAGCAATAAGGTGCATATCTGAATAAATAAATATATATAAATAATATATAAGTATAGATATATAATAAATAAATATATATATATATATATATATAAATAAATAAAGGTGGCGACTTGTCCAGGGTGTACACCGCCTTCCGCCCGATTGTAGCTGAGATAGGCTCCAGCGCCCCCCGCAACCCCAAAAGGGAATAAGCGGTAGAAAATGGATGGATAGATGGATAAATAAATAAATAGATTACTGTACAGATAAATATATTGCACTTTTCCACATGCGTCCACGTTTATGGATGTATGTTATATTGTCTTTTTTATTCCAGCGAGTTAATCCATTTTGGGGGGAGTTGAGGGGATAATTTAATTATGATGCATTCAAGAGTCTTACGGCTTGAGGGAAGAAGCTGTTACAGAACCTGGAGGTTCTGCTTCGGAGGCTGCGGAACCTCTTTCTAGAGTCCAGCAGTGAAAACAGTCCTTGGTGGGGGTGGGAGGAGTCTTTACAGATTTTCTGAGCCCTGGTCAGGCAGCGGCTTTTTGCGATCTCCTGGATAGGAGGAAGAGGAGTCCTGATGATCTTTTCCGCCGTCCTCACCACTCTCTGCAGAGACTTCCAGTCTGAGGCATTGCAGGCTCCAGTCCAGACATAGATGCTGTTGGTCAGCAGGCTCTCTATTGTGCCTCTGTAGAATGTGGTGAGAATGGGGGGAACGATGCCTCAAGCTTGGCACACCTACTGTATCTTTGGGCAGTTTCACCCATTCCTCTTTACAACACCTCTCAGGCTCCATTGGATTGAATGGGAAGTGTTGGTTTTCATCCAGGATGTCTCTGTACATTGCTGCATCCCCACAGCATGATGCTGCCACTACACTGCTTCACAGTAGGGATGGCATTGGCCTGGTGATGAGTGGTGCCTGGTTTCCTCCAAACATGATGCCTGGCATTCACAACAACGAGTTCAGTCTTGTCTCATCAGACCAGAGAATTTAGTTTCTAATGGTCTGAAAGTTTTTCAGGAGCCTTTTAGCAAACGTTTTAGTAAGATATGGCTTTTGTCTGGCCACTCTGCCATGCATGCCTGATTGGTCGATTGCTGTAGAGATGGTTGTCCTGGAAGATTCCCATCTCTACACAGAGAAATGTTGTAGCTTTGACAGAGTGACCATCGGGTTCTTGGTCACCTCCCTGACTAGACTACGATGAATGCAGTAATGTACAGAGACATCCTGGATGAAAACCAACGCTTCCCATCCAACCCGATGGAGTTTGAGATGTGTTGTAAAGAGGAATGGCCGAAACTGATAAGCTTGATAAATTTGCAAAATGTAAAAAAAATACTTTTTCACATTGTCATTATGGGGTATTGTCTGTAGAATTTCAAGGACAAAAATTGATTCATTCTATTTTGGAATTAGGATTTCACATAACAAAATGTGAAAAAAGTGAAGCGCTGTGAATACTTTCCGGATGCAATGTATGTGTATTTGTCCTGGCTACTCAGTACAAGATGGTTTGGCTGATTATAATAAATTTTTTCTGTATTATTTTTCCTGCAACAGAAAGTCAATCACATATTTAGTTTGGCTTAGATTATACACCAGGTGCTATTCCTGATGCAACCGACTTGAGGCTGGCACTGGACATCTCCAATGGCTGGGTTTTCCAACCATGGCCGGGAATCAAATATTCACCACACCACATACCTAAATCAACACTTCAGTCACTCTCACTGAACACAGATGGACTTACAGTAATAAAACAACTAAATACAATTACTAAATAAAAAGGTTTAAAAAAAAAAAAGCCAGCTGAGCCAACGCATCAGATAACTGCTTTATCATCCTCTCCAACAGCTTCACTTTAAACCCTAAGGTTATGCAAATTAGCGCAAGCCTTAAAGTTCCACTATAACGGAAAAATAAATGCTATTTATATGTTGAATGGTGTTTCATTGTATCTGTTAAACCATATCCAATTATATTTCCAACTCGTAAAGTATGTTAAAATATCGTCTAACCGCCACCATTTCAAACGTCATGCCCATCCTCAGCAGATTAGTCATACTGGAAATATGCAAAACTGGGAAATAAATGTGCCGTTTATCATTCTCAATCCCTGTAAGACAAGAACAGATATATTTTTCTTTTTTTCATGCATTCTAAATTGTAAATAAACGTTAGCAAGTCATCTAACAATGGAGTCAATGGGGACTCCTCTTTTCCGCCCACGAAACCTTCTAAATAACCATCCAAAAACCGACAGAAATACTTAATTTACATATTGTGACCTGAAAATGAACCAAGTTGTTATTATACGCACCAACGCAGACGGTCTATTTTGAACAGTGCATTGATCACAGAGAGCTATATTGCTATATTGACATACTAGCCAGCTGGTGGTGCATCGTTTCTGAGCAGGTAAGAAATAATCCTAGATTATACATCATGCATAGCAGAAGTTTGTAGCCATAAACCAAGTAGTTGGTAAAATCTTGACATTTAACATAGACCCAGAGATGGCGAGAAAGACACAAAAAACGCTAGTTGCGGCACCTTTCTTTTTTTTTTTTTACCCTTCGTGAAGCATATCAATCAATCAATCCACTTTATTTGTATAGCACATTTAAACAACAAAAATGTTTCCAAAGTGTTGCACAACAATATTAAAAACAATATTCAAATATTATCCTTAGCTCCACCAATGACTGAATAAAAAATAAAAATAAATAAATATAAAAACAATATAAAAACAATTAAAATAAATATGATTAAAAACTATTTTAAAGGGTAAAACCAATTAAAATAATAAATACAAATCTAAATTTAAAAACACAGAGGACCACAGAACTCACATAGTGTTAAAAGCCAGAGAATACAAGTGGGTCTTAAGACTAGATTCATTATTCATCTAAACGGGAAGTTATGAACATTCCATCAGTCGGCATCCCATTGAGAGCAGACATCGTACAGTAAATGACTGTTTTATTGTTCGTAGTTTGTACATCTTGTTTAGCCCTTAGAAATACTTCTTCATGATGCTTAGTGTTTCACTTAAGCTGGATTTGTTTAGCACACAGCTTCTGAAACTTGTAGATCATCCTCCTTATATTCAGGCAAAAAAAATATAAGGTTCTGGAACATCATTTGTCCCAAAGCAGCCTCTGTTGTCTCTCACGAAGTATGTCGTGAGTAGTAGGTTTATTCTGATGTGCCCAAGCCAGATAGCTGGCATCTTTTCTGGGATGCTAGTTTATTAATGTCGGGGATCAGGCTTTGAGCTGAGGCAACCTTCATTATTGAATGAAGGTGTTCATCAGTCATTATACCTCGTAGTCCACCCTGACCACAGTCTTGGGGGCGTTCCTTAAAGGCACTGCTGCTGCTGTCGTCACGTCCGCTTTTCATCCATTCTAACAACGTGCCGGCCCAGCCATAAGATATGTGCGGCTTTGGTACGCACACTCACGTGAATGTAAAGCATACTTGATCAACAGCGATACAGGTTAAACTGAGAGTGCCCGTATAAACCACTTTAACACTGTTAGAAATATACGCCACACTGTGAATCCACACCAAACAAGAATGACAAACACATTTCGTGAGAACATCTGCAACGTAACACAACATAAACACAACAGAACAAATACCCAGAACCCTTTGCAGCACTAACTCTTCCTGGATGCTACAAAATACACCCCCCGCTACCACTAAACACCCCCACCCCCACACACACACACCTTGTAGCGTTCCGGAAATGTGAGTGCTGCAAAGGGTTCTGGGTATTTGTTCTGTTGTGTTTATGTTGTGTTAAGGTGTGGATGTTCTCCCGAAATGTGTTTGTCATTCTTGTTTGGTGTGCGTTCACAGTGTGGCGTATATTTCTAACAGTGTTAAAGTTGTTTATATTGACACCCTCAGTGTAACCTGTATCGCTGTTGATCAAGTATGCCTTGCAGTGACCTACGTGTGTATGCCACAGCCGCATACAACATGAGGCTTTGCCGGCACACAGTTAGTATGGTGAAAAGGGGACGCTAAAGGCAGTGCCATCACGGCACGCCCTCAATTGGTTGTCCGGGAGAAATTTTCGGGAGGGGCACTGAAATTCGGAGGGTTGGCAAGTATGCAGCTGAGCCGCATACTCCGGAGCCGCGGGTTGCCGACCCCTGGTATATATCATGCTCTACCAAATAAATAAGGGAATGAATGAATGAATGAGACAACCAAGATGGGGGATTATATATAGGCTACATGCGCAATAGCGTCTCCAAACTGAACTGAAGGTGATCAAACTTTTATAATCAAAATACTGTACATGTATAAGAGTTTTCCCTGGAAGATGATAAGTGCATGTACTTCACACACAAATCAAACCCCAAATCGTTTTTAATTTTATAAAAGTCATAAGTGTATCACCTTGATGAGCATCTTGTATTCACATTGGCATATGAAATGTTTATTTATTTTTTTAACTCTCTGGTAATATCAAAAGAATACATCTCTAACTCAACTTTCCATCGATTTTTATTCCTGTGTCATTTCAATTACTTTAATTAAAAATTTGGCCAGGGTATGAGTAATCATATTTTCAATATTGCGCTTAAGTGCATGGTCAAGAATGCTGTTGCTTGGTTGGCCTCTATGATCTTTAGTAAATATTGTTGCAAAGAATACTTACAGCAACTAACACTAGCTTCAATCAGAATTATTTGGGATCAACTAACTTTTGTTATGTGTAGAATTATTACTATTACCCATACTTTATTGTAGATTAATTTTCAAAGCATAAACCAGGAAAGTTATTTATTGCTTTGTGAAAATGGAAAATGTTTTCTATCCAGCAAGCAAGAGTGATGTTGGAAACGGCGGTGCACAGAATCATCATCTCAATTGTGAGGTCATACGTTTGTTCCGATGCTTATCAGTGGGTCTCAACAGCTTCAAATTCCTTAATTCTTAGCTCACACATCTGAATCCACATCTTGACAATGACCTTACTCAGGTCGCCTGGGGGCTGTTGTATTTCAGTTCAGACATTTACAATGAAGTTATTTGTGTTTTGGAATTACATGGCAGCTGCAGTTTATTGTCCAATAAGTGGAATATAAAGTTATTACGAAATCCGCAAAGTTTGTTGTTTTTCCCACCCCCAATCTCTTTTTGGCAAGCATTGATGACATAACATCATCTTTAATACATGTCAGATAAAATGTGTCACTTTTTTGTCATTACTAGAAAAAAAATGGATCATCATTGTCCTTCTTGCCTGTGGTTAAATGTGACCTAATGAGACTACATGCTTATCAGCTGACGGTCATGCACACATGCACAAATACACCTGTTTCATGTCAACTCTTGTCACAGTGATGAATGATATCACATGCCATATAATGCCAACTTTGTTACTGTTTAGAAAGCAAGAGTGACAGGATCCTGATGAATCAAGCAGAGACAATGAAACAGTTTGCCATCATGGAAAGAAAAAAAATGTAAAAAGAAAAAAAAAAAATTAAATTGTTATGTTTCCAGTGATTATACTATAAAGTTATTTTCCATTTAACTTCACCAGTTTTAGATAATTTTTATTCAAAATCGCTGAATTTTCACATTTGCCGTTCAAATACTGAGAAGAGACTTGTGGTGATCAGCAGCCAGTTGAGGCACTGAGTTGAGCCTCGCCATGGATTGCGCAATGACTCGGCTAACTGCTGGCCTGCTGTGCAGTGAGACCATATTGCTATATGAATTATATTATACATTTCCATAGTTTAGTTAGCTGAGGTATATAATGTACAGTGTATTTTGTCAACAACTGTATGTGTGTAACGTATTTCTTGTGCCGAGCAATCATAAAACTGCTGCGAAGACGCACTGGCTGAGGCTCGCAGTAATCCCGCCTCCTGGTGGTAGAGGGCGCTAGTGATCCCAGAGATCATTCTTGCGACTACTCGGCTGCAGAAGAAGTGACAACAAGCAGCGATCGTTTATTTTATTTCTCTTGCCTGGACTTTTAACATGGAGGATTACATATCTAAAATAAAACAGTTTTCTAAACTGGACATTCAATCGAAGCAGGAGGTAATACTTAAAGGAAGATCTCCATTGAGACAGAGAGACTTTTAAAACTGAAGAAAGATAAGGAAGACTTCTATAAACAAGTTATCGATGCTTTTGTTCAAAAGGAGCTGCGCATGGACTTCATTTATAAGTAAAGGTACGACCATAATAACGTTTTTTTATTAAATGTGCTTTTTTGTGTGCTACAGTTTGTATGTGTAAAGTTAAAGTTAAGTTAAAGTACCAATGATTGTCACACACACTAGGTGTGGTGAAATTTGTCCTCTGCATTTGACCCATCCCCTTGATCACCCCCTGGGAGGTGAGAGGAGCAGTGAGCAGCAGCGGCGCGGCGCCCAGGAATCATTTTTGGTGATTTAACCCCCAATTCCAACCCTTGATGCTGAGTGCCAAGCAGGGAAGAATGCTGGTATGAGCTTTTAAACATAACCCGTTAACTGCTGCCAATCAAATGGTGAATAAGATACTCTTTAGGGTTCATATGTTTGTAAATCTGACTGATGAAGTCAGTGCCTCACCAGCCATGAACCTCACCGCACGTCACTGCATGAAACATAGATCAGTGGTTCTCAAACATTTTTACCAAGTACCACTTCACAAAACACTTGGCTTCCCAAGTACAACCTTGATGTCCAACTTTAAAATACAGTAGCGTAGTAAGCTTAAATTTTCATTAAAAACAAGGCATATGTTTTATTTGACGAGTATATGTAATATTTTTGGCCACTGTAACATTAGCAACTAGTATGCGTACCACAGTTTGAGAATCCCTGGCATAGATAATATATCTGATCTGTTCACCTGGCTGAATCATCAGAAATCTTCTTTCGATCAAGGTCAATTTAAGAACAGGCCAAACTCAGGGGAGCCACATTTCAAAACTATTATCATAAAGTGACAGGCATAGGTGGAGGCGGGACAGGAGGGCTTAGGGAACTGGTCCCTACCGGCTTGAGCTTGGACACATGGCAAGTGGGAAGAAAATTGAGCGAACCAGGCAATTTAATTCTAACTACATAAGGGTTAATGATGCGCTCTATCTCATAGGGACCGACAAAACGAGGAGCAAGCGTCTTAAATGAAACCGCTGAAGGTAAGTCTTTGGAGAACAGCCCCACCTTTTGACCAGGAACATAAGTGGGAACTCTGGTGCAATGGCGGTTGGCCAATGAAGGAAGGGCAGGAGGCTTGAACCCATGGGCTGCGCAGAAAGGTGACATCCCAGATATAACGACAACAGTCCAGCAAGTCACTCAGCCGGTGCAGGAATGATCTTCAGCGCATCCGGCGCTTGGTGCCCCACCTACCACAGAAGAGCCCCCACCACCTGGGAGCGGGAAAGAATTGTCTCTGCTTCCACCTCCAACAAAGATGCTGAATAGAGTTTGGAAAGGACGTCAGGTTCCCCCTAAAGCGAGCGAAGGCGATAAGTGAGCGTGAAATTGAATCGAGCAAGGAATAAAACTCACCGGCCCCTGGCTTGCAGTAAGTCTCTTGGCGGCGCGTACATTTTACAAGTTCTTATATTCGGTGAACATCATGAAAAGATGGACTGAGCCCTCTAGTTGATGCCGCTGTTCTTGTAAGGCGAGAATTACGGACAACAGCTCTCTTATGTCAATAGCATAATTCCTCTCTGCTGGTGAAAGACGGTGCGAAAAAAAAGGGCAAACGCGGAGTTTGTTTATCTACATAGCGCTGAGATAAAACCACGCCACGTCTCAAAGACGTCCACTTCTACAACAAACTGAGAAGTGGTGTCGGGGCGTGAAAGCACAGGATTGGAAGTGAACAAGCTCTTTGACTTATTAAATGTTGCTTCTGCCTCAGCAGATCACTTAAATTAAACCTTAATAGAAGTAAGCTTGGTATGTAGTCTAGCAACACAGTTATCATCCATTCATTTTCTACTGCTTGTCCTTCTCCGGGTCGCGCGGGGCTATCCCAGCTGATTTTGGGCGGAAGGGGGGTACACCCTGGACAAGCCGCCACCTCATCGCAGGCAACACAGCTATAATTAGGAACTAATTGCCTGTAAAGGAACCCCAAAAAGTTTTGTAAGAGTTTCCTTGAAGTGAGCCGAGGCCAATCTACCATGGCCTAAATCTTGGCAGAGTCTGTCCTAAGCTGTCCTTTCGCAAAAATATACCCCCAAAAAGGGGACTGTATCGGAATGAAACGTGCAATTCTCAGCTTTGATAAATTGCCGATTCTTTAAGAGCCGTTGCAGATATAAGCCTGTTCAAAATGTTCGGAATGGGATGACGAAAAAAATCAGGATGTCATCCAGATAGACAAAGACAAAGCTAACCAGCATGTCCTGTAACACATCATTGTTCAAACGCCGAAAAGTGGCCGGCACATTGCTGAGTCCGAAAAGCAAATATTCCAAATGCCCCATAGTGGTGTTAAACGCCGTCTTTCACCTTCTCTTATGCAAACCAAATTATAAGCATTCTGTAAATCTGGTTTGGAAAATATTTTTGCTGAATGTTGTGGCATAAAGGCTGACTCCATAAGTGGCAGGGGATACCTATTTTTAACTAATATCATTAAGGGTTCGATAGTCAATAAAAGGGTGAAGTGAGCCATCCTTCTTGTCCATAAAAGAAGAATCCAAGGAGAAGGACTCCAGTCAGTAACAGTCACTTTAGACCACTCTATAACAGGACTGTGAAGTTTAAGCCAAGAGAGCCCCAGGACTACAGAAGTGGATTGAGAAGGTATGACATAAAACTTGATTACCGGAAAGAATGAGGGTCAATGCACAGGTCTAATAAGTTATATGGGCTAGTACTTGCTATCGAGACAACACACTGGCTTAGCAACACTCAGCTGAACAGTAGGAATCTTATATTCAATAACAAGTCCTGGTCTATAAAACAGTCATTCACCCCAGATTCAATCAGAGAAATGAACGTAGTTGAACCCCCTTGCCACGGCAAGGTACCTTCAAATTGGAACCGACTCCAGCTGATGCCGGTAGGAGAATGTCACAAGGCGAAATCTGGATTGTCAGAAGGTTGATGGGGCTTTGGCTTGATGGGACAACGAGATGAGCGAGATGACCTGCCTGGCCACAGTAAAGGCATAGACGAAGCCTGTGTACACAGTTGCGTTCGGCTGGTGAAAGGCTGTTACCTCCCAGCTGCATAGCCCCGTCGACTTCCCCTGGTTGGAAGGCGCCCTCATCAGGGCTATGAAAGGCGCAGACCCAGCGGTGGTCGAAGAGGTGGCAGAAGACCCACACTCCGTAGCCGTCTTCCTCGAGCGCTCAGAAAGATGATCGTCCAGCTGCATCACATGTCTGATCAGTGCCTCCAAAAAGTGGGAATTATCTTGCAGCGTCAGCTCATCCTTCAGGTAAGGGTTGCGGCTGGAACAGAAACATTGAGCACAAAGCACGCTCACCCCATTTACTCTCAGCTGCCAGGATCTGGAACGTGATGCCGTGTTCAACCACATACTTCTTGTCCTGTTTGAGCAATATGAATTTGTACCGGGCCAAGTTTTTGGCCCGGTACAAATGGATGGTCCAAAACTTTCCAGAACTCCTAGCAGAGAGTCAAGAAGCTCAGGTGATTGCCGAGGATGGCCAACACCGATGCTGAGCAAGCATAAGGTTCCGTAGATGACATCGATGACTCATGCAGAGAATAAACATCCATAGTAGCAAGGTATAAGAAGGCCTAATTGCTAAATTCTTCACTGTGTCTCCTGGCTGCCCCGCACTGTCGACCTTAGAGCAATCTAAAAAACAGAGCAGAGGTCAACAGAACAGCGGGGGGTGGGGGGAGCTCTATACATAAAAAATTTAAAAAAAAAAAAAACACAAATGGTTAGTTGTTTAGCAGCCGCATGTGCTTGAAACCCCTGCCCTTAAGAACAGAGACAGTCGCCCACGCATGGATTCTCAAATAGAATCTGGTAAATAGACTCCAGTTATTTGTTACCCAGGGTGTTTGCCCGTACAATAACTAAGACGGCATATGAAAACTGGGACATAAATTTGGTTTAAAAATGTGTTTTAATACTGAAATTGGGGCAACAAAAAACAATGTAGACTACCACTGTATCTGCATTTATTTTATGGATTTGATGCATGTACAGTGGAACCTTGATTTACGAACTTAATTGGTTCTTGAACATGGTTCGTAAACCGAAAAGTTTGTATAGTGAAGCAGAGTTTCTCATAATAATCAATGTAAACATGAATAATGGGTTTTAGCCTCAACAAAAGTTCCTAATTTAGTATAAAAAACTGCACACTTTTAAAGACACTATAAAATGTATATATATATATATATATATATATATATATATATATATATATATATATATATATATATATATATATATATCGAACCAACATGTCAAGGTTGTAATGGCCCTACAATTTCTTTTTTTTATCACAACAATATTACAGCAAGCTTAAATGCCAACGTGCACACACACACGCACACACACACACACACACACACACACACACACACACACACACACACACACACACACACACAAAAGTCTTGCTGGTAAATGTTTACCACCATGTTGCTACAATAAAAAAATTTAAATGTAATACTTTTACCTTGTGTCTAAGAATATTACATCCTATGAACACTCTGTGAATTTTGGAGTGATGCACGTATTCACCACTAGCAGTGTGAGGCGATCCTTTATCGACTTATGTCCCAATTATGACCAATACAGATACTTCCGGTTCCGGTTCACCGTGCGTGACTGCTCGCTGACTGCTCGCTGTTTCGAAAAAGCTAAGTATCGTTCTATTTGTGTGCTTTTAAATTGTTCTGCAGCTTTCTTTATTACTTTCTCAACATATTTAGTAGTACTATTTAACTTGCAAATCACCCGATCTCTGTCTCTCCACCCCTCCCGCAGCTAGCTAGCAGCTAGCTGCTAAGCTAACGAAGCTAGCGCGGAGAAAGGCGTCGCCGGGCGCCGGTCAGAAGGAGTCTACTCCTGCACACCGTGACCAGGACTTCTCGGAAGACAGCAGGAACTTCACTCGGTGACAGAAAACACCGTGAGTATGGCTTCCTGCGCGTCTTGCACCTTACTCACGGAGAGGCTGGCTCTGCTAGAGGGCCGTGTCCGCCAGTTAGAGCAGAGTAATCTCGTAACTTTAGATGTTGCGGACACATCTGCTAGCGTTAGCTGTAGCGAGCTAACTAGCCCAGCCTGTAGTAGTCCTAAGCGGCCTACAAGCTACGGTGTACCGGTTGAGACGCATAATAGATTTAGCTCTTTAGCTAGTCCTACACCCCAGTCTACCGGGCACCACACCTTAGTCATAGGGGACTCCATCACCCGAAACATAAAGCTTAGCAAACCAGCCACAATTAAGTGCATCCCGGGGGCCCGAGCACCTGACATTGAGGCTAATCTTAGGGAGCTAACTCGCAACAGGCCTAGTAAACACGTACGACAGGCTAATCGCACCACTAGTTATGCGAATATAGTTGTACACGTTGGCTCCAATGACACTAGAATGAGACAGTCAGAGATTACAAAGAGAAACATAGCCAGGACTTGTGATCTCGCTAGAAAGATGTCCAGGCATCGAGTAATTGTCTCTGGCCCCCTGCCTGCGAGAGGCAATGATGAGAGATATAGCAGATTAGTCTCGCTTAACAAGTGGCTGGCTAGCTTCTGTAGACAACAGGGACTAACGTTTATTGATAATTGGCCCTCTTTCTGGGGCAAACCAGGCTTGCTGATGAGGGACGGCCTTCACCCTAACCAGGAAGGCGCCATCATCCTGTCTAAAAACATAGACTACTGTTTAAGTCACATTTGACTAACTACACTAGGGCAAGCCCGGTCACAGGCAATTACAGAGCCTGCTAGTCTGGGTGAGGAGTCAGTTAAGCTAGAACTAGCCAGCGCCAGGCTGGATAATTCCTGTACGCATAGCAATTTTCTTAGAATAACACACAACTCACATAATGTGTTTTCTGCTGTGAATGTGTCAGGGGTAGATATGCATTCTACTGAGGTGGCAAATCATGATGCGTTCAGTCGATTGCTGCATCAAGCAAACAATCTGAAAATTCCCGTCGTATCAATTCCTAGATATGGTCGAAACTATTTAAAGTGCACTACGTATAATAAACGCAACATTATTAATATTTCTACTACGGATAATTTAAACAAAAACTCGTCAAAACAGCCCAATACTTATAATATGGGCTTTTTAAACATAAGATCATTGTCTCCCAAAACGTTATTAGTTAATGAGGTCATTAGAGACAACAATCTTTTTTTTTTTTTAAATTTTCCCCTCCCTCAGGGTGGGGGCTCGGCGGGGCGGTTGCTGGTTGTTCCATCTCCATCGTTGGGGTCCCTGCGGGTGGGGTGGGTGGTTCCCGTGGCCCTGTGCCTGGGTGGTCCTGCGGCGGCCGGTTTGGGTGGGGTGGCCGGGGGCTGGCCTCGCCGCGCTCTCCGGGGGTGGGGGGTGGGCTCGTGGGGGCCCAGTTGCCGGTGGGGCGGGGGCGGTCTTCCCGTCCGGTTGCGGGGAGTCTCTGGGTCCCTCGGGCGGGGCGTCTCGCCTTTCTGCCCGTGTGGGGTGTGGTCTCTCGCTGGCTTGGGGTCTGGCTGTCCCCTGCTTTTCTCGTGCCCTGTCCTCTGCCGGGTGCGTCTGTCTGCGGCCTGCTGCTGGCCCTTGTGGGCGGTACGGTGGGTCGGGCTCTGGGGTTCCTGTCGCTGGCCGGCTTGGCTGCGTGGGGGCGGTGGTCCCTGGTTCCCTGGGCACCACGCCTCCTGTTTGTGGGTTGGGCTCTCGGGGGTGATGGGGCCGTGCTCTGGCTCCCACGCACTCTGGGAGTCGATTGTATTGTACATGCAAATTCACATATGCTCACATACGTACATAGGTACCTACGCTCCCACATACATACACAAATACAGTACATATTTACCTACCTAATGTTCGTACATCCACACGCACATTCAATATACAAACATACACATACACATACTGTACATATACATTCACTGTACAAACACATATACACATTCTGTACATATACATTCATTGTACAAACACATATACACATTCTGTACATATACAAGTACATATGCATACTTACACTCATGCACATAATCACGTTTCATCAAACATATATTAACGTTGTTGCCCTAGGGTAAACTGGGTGTAACACATGGCACACTGACAAAGCTTAACCTATTGTGACTATAACAATCTACAAGGTTAATGTAGGTTGCTTCTCTTTCTCCCCCTCCATTTTTCTGCATTCTTTCGTATCTCAAGTTATCATTACGTATATGTATTGTTGCATTTAAACAACTGTATTGTTGATAATAAAGGTAAATTATTGGTATTGTTCATTATCAATAGCGCTATTTCTATTGGTATTTGTATTGATCCATTTGTAGTGTAATAATGCTCATTGTTATTTCTGTATTATTTTTTATTTTTCGCTAACTGCTTATTTGCTATTACTTTTACCATCATATTTGTACATGTCATATTTGCTGATGTTGCTCTATTGTTGTTGTTGTTGTTGTTTGCTGTTGTTGTTTTTGTCTCTCTGTCTAATCCCCCTCTTGTCCCCACAATTTCCCCCTCTGTCTTCTTTTTTTTTCTCTTTCTATCCCCTCCTGCTCCGGCCCGGCTGCACTAAATGATAATATAAATACATTTAATAAAGTCAAATACAAATAAGGCAACAAGAGAAGTATCCTACACTTCTCTTTTGTAAAGTAAATCTGAACAGCCGACATGGGCATCTACATCAACTATATGATTTGCCTGAGAAGCTGGACAGGACATAAAAAAAAAAAAAAAAAAAAAAAAAAAAAAGAGACAATAATCTTAACATCATTGGTCTTAGCGAAACCTGGCTCAAACCAGACAAATTTTTTGCGCTAAATGAGGCATCTCCTCCTAACTATACGAATGCGCATATTGCCCGTCCCCTTAAAAGGGGTGGGGGGGTCGCACTAATATACAATGAAAACTTTAACCTTACCCCTAACCTAAATAATAAATACAAATCGTTTGAGGTGCTTACTATGAGGTCTGTCGCACCGCTGCCTCTCGATATGGCTGTTATCTACCGCCCCCCAGGGCCCTACTCGGACTTTATTAATGAATTCTCAGAGTTCGTTGCTGATCTAGTGACGCACGCAGACAATATAATCATAATGGGGGACTTTAATATCCATATGAATACCCCATCGGACCCTCAGTGCGTGGCGCTCCAGACTATAATTGATAGCTGTGGTCTTACACAAATAATAAATGAACCTACGCATCGCAACGGCAATACGATAGATCTAGTGCTGGTCAGGGGTGTCACCACCTCCAAAGTTATGGTACTCCCGTATACTAAAGTAATGTCCGATCATTACCTTATAAAATTCGAAGTTCTGACTCATTGTCAACAAACTAATAATAATAATAACTGCTATAGCAGCCGCAACATTAATGCTGCCACAACGATGACTCTTGCTGACCTACTGCCTTCGGTCATGGCACCATTCCCAAATTATGTCGGCTCTATTGATAACCTCACTAACAACTTTGACAATGCCCTGCGCAAAACCATTGATAGTATAGCACCGCTAAAACAAAAAAGGGCCCCTAAAAGGCGCACCCCATGGTTTACAGAAGAAACCAGAGCTCATAAATTATCATGTAGAAAGTTGGAACGCAAATGGCGCGCGACCAAGCTTGAGGTTTTCCATCAAGCATGGAGTGATAGTTTAATATCGTATAAACGCATGCTTACCTTAGCTAAAGCTAAATATTACTCAAATCTCATCCGCCTCAACAAAAACGACCCTAAATTTTTGTTTAGTACAGTAGCATCCCTAACCCAACAAGGGACTCCTCCCAATAGCTCCACCCACTCGGCAGATGACTTTATGAATTTCTTTAATAAGAAAATTGAACTCATTAGAAAGGAGATTAAAGACAACGCATCCCAGCTACAACTGGGTTCTATGAACACAGTTACAACTGTATCTACGACGGATACTGCAATACAAAATAGTCTCTCTCTTTTTGATGAAATAACATTAGAGGAACTATTACAGCGTGTAAGTGGGATAAAACAAACAACATGTTTACTCGACCCACTTCCTGGGAAACTTATCAAGGAGCTTTTTGTATTATTAGGTCCATCAGTGCTAAATATTATAAACTTATCACTTTCCTCTGGCACTGTTCCCCTAGCATTCAAGAAAGCGGTTATTCATCCTCTACTCAAAAGACCTAACCTTGATCCTGACCTCATGGTAAACTACCGACCGGTGTCCCACCTTCCCTTTATTTCGAAAATCCTCGAAAAAATTGTCGCACAGCAGCTAAATGAACACTTAGTGTCTAACAATCTCTGTGAACCTTTTCAATCCGGTTTCAGGGCAAATCACTCTACGGAGACAGCCCTCGCAAAAATGACTAATGATCTACTGCTAACGATGGATTCTGATGCGTCATCTATGTTGCTGCTTCTTGATCTTAGCGCTGCTTTCGATACCGCCGATCATAATATTTTATTAGAGCATATCAAAACACGTATTGGTATGTCAGACTTAGCTTTGTCGTGGTTTAACTCTTATCTTACTGACAGGATGCAATGCGTCTCCCATAATAATGTGACCTCGGACTATGTTAAGGTAACGTGCGGAGTTCCTCAGGGTTCGGTTCTTGGCCCTGCACTCTTTGGTATGTACATGCTGCCGCTAGGCGACATCATACGCAAATACGGTGTTAGCTTTCATTGTTATGCTGATGACACCCAACTCTACATGCCCCTAAAGCTGACCAACACGCCGGATTGTAGTCAGCTGGAGGCGTGTCTTAATGAAATTAAACAATGGATGTCCGCTAACTTCTTGCAACTCAACGCCAAGAAAACGGAAATGCTGATTATCGGTCCTGCTAAACACCGACATTTATTTAATAATACCACCTTAACATTTGACAACCAAACAATTACACAAGGCGAATCAGTAAAGAATCTGGGTATTATCTTCGACCCAACTCTCTCGTTTGAATCACACATTAAGAGTGTTACTAAAACGGCCTTCTTTCATCTCCGTAATATCGCTAAAATCCGTTCTATTTTATCCACTAGCGACGCTGAGATCATTATTCATGCGTTCGTTACGTCTCGTCTCGACTACTGTAACGTATTATTTTCGGGTCTCCCTATGTCTAGCATTAAAAGATTACAGTTGGTACAAAATGCGGCTGCTAGACTTTTGACAAGAACAAGAAAGTTTGATCATATTACGCCTATACTGGCTCACCTGCACTGGCTTCCTGTGCACTTAAGATGTGACTTTAAGGTTTTACTACTTACGTATAAAATACTACACGGTCTAGCTCCGTCCTATCTTGTCGATTGCATTGTACCATATGTCCCGGCAAGAAATCTGCGTTCAAAGAACTCTGGCTTATTAGTGATTCCCAGAGCCCAAAAAAAGTCTGCGGGCTATAGAGCGTTTTCTATTCGGGCTCCAGTACTATGGAATGCCCTCCCGGTAACAATTAGAGATGCTACCTCAGTAGAAGCATTTAAGTCCCATCTTAAAACTCATTTGTATACTCTAGCCTTTAAATAGCCCCCCTGTTAGACCAGTTGATCTGCCGTTTCTTTTCTTTTCTCCTCTGCTCCCCTTTTCCTTGAGGGGGGGGGCACAGGTCCGGTGGCCATGGATGAAGTGCTGGCTGTCCAGAGTCGTGACCCGGGGTGGACCGCTCGCCTGTGCATCGGCTGGGAACATCTCTGCGCTGCTGACCCGTCTCCGCTCGGGATGGTGTCCTGCTGGCCCCACTATGGACTGGACTCTTACTATTATGTTGGATCCACTATGGACTGGACTCTCACAATATTATGTCAGACCCACTCGACATCCATTGCTTTCTGTCTCCCCTAGAGGGGGGGGGTTACCCACATATGCGGTCCTCTCCAAGGTTTCTCATAGTCATTCACATTGACGTCCCACTGGGGTGAGTTTTTCCTTGCCCGTATGTGGGCTTTGTACCGAGGATGTCGTTGTGGCTTGTGCAGCCCTTTGAGACACTTGTGATTTAGGGCTATATAAATAAAGATTGATTGATTGATTGATTGATGTCCCGGGAGTGCCTTCTCCTTTGCTGTAATATAGGTCCGCTGTTATCTTTTTCGGTCTCATCACAATAAAAGACTTGCTGCGGAACAAAGCCGCCTTTGCTGATAAAATCCTCAAACTAAAGGTGCTGCAAGCCGGAAGCAAAGTAACTAAAACGCTAGCTCAAAACGGTTGTCAAGTAGCCCTAAACTATACAGCGAGACTGAGAGTTTAGACACATTTAAAGGCCTACTGAAACCCACTACTACCGACTACGCAGTCTGATAGTTTATACATCAATGATGAAATCTTAACATTGCAACACATACCAATACGGCCGGGTTAGCTTACTAAAGTGCTATTTTAAATTTCGCGCGAAATATCCTGTTGAAAACGTCTCGGTATGATGACGCATGCGCGTGACATCACAGATTGTAGAGGACATTTTGGGACAGCATGGTGGCCAGCTATTAAGTCGTCTGTTTTCATCGCAAAATTCCACAGTATTCTGGACATCTGTGTTGGTGAATCTTTTGCAATTTGTTCAATGAACAATGGAGACAGCAAAGAAGAAAGCTGTAGGTGGGAAGCGGTGTATTGCGGCAGGTGTTGTGCTGGATAACGCACCCCCGCCGTAGAATGCACCCCTGACTGTTGTGCCGGATAACACAACCGGTGTTTCATTGTTTACATTCCCGAAAGATGACAGTCAAGCTTTACCATTGGCCTGTGGAGAACTGGGACAACAGAGACTCTTACCAGGAGGACTTTGAGTTGGATACGCAGACGCGGTACCGTGAATACGCATGCAGCTGCGGCTTCCAACATTTGATTGCTTGCCCGTACGTGCGTGCCGCTATGTGCATGTCACGTACGTAACTTTGGGGACTTTGGGGAAATATATGTGCTGTATGAACTTTGGGGAGGTGAACGGTACTTTGGGCTGTGGGATTGAGTGTGTTGTGCAGGTGTTTGAGTTGTATTGGCGGGTTATATGGACGGGAGGGGGGAGGTGTTTGTTATGTGGGATTAATTTGTGGCATATTAAATATAAGCCTGGTTGTGTTGTGGCTAATAGAGTATATATATGTCTTGTGTTTATTTACTGTTTTAGTCATTCCCAGCTGAATATCAGGTCCCACCCGCCTCTCACAGCATCTTCCCTATCTGAATCGCTCCCACTGCCCTCTAGTCCTTCACTCTCACTTTCCTCATCCACGAATCTTTCATCCTCGCTCAAATTAATGGGGAAATCGTCGGTTTCTCGGTCCGAATCGCTCTCGCTGCTGGTGGCCATGATTGTAAACAATATGCGGATGTGAGGAGCTCCACAACCTGCGACGTCACGCTACTCGTCTGCTACTTCCGGTACAGGCAAGGCTTTTTTATCAGCGACCAAAAGTTGCAAACTTTATCGTCGATGTTCTCGACTAAATCCTTTCAGCAAAAATATGGCATAATCGCGAAATGATCAAGTATGACACATAGAATGGACCTGCTATCCCCGTTTAAATAAGAAAATCGCATTTCAGTAGGCCTTTAAAGCGTTTTTGATCACACAAAATAATCTCTAAAACAGACTGACACAGCTATGACCGGTGCAGGGTACGACAATTGACAAGTGCCGCTCGTTGTCGAAGCTCTTCGAAATGGCCATGCCTGTGTGTAAAGGATGTAAACAGGATGTGACGTAGGGTGCCCCGCCTCTTCAAAATGACCGTGCCTGCGTGTACAGGAAGCGATGGCAGACCCCGGCGGCTTCAAGCGGCATGCATAATGAATAAATTAACGAATGAAGCGTTCGTACAATGAGATATGGTACGCACACAGAGCAAGGCCGCAAATAGAGGCTTTTGTAAATCGAAGTTCCACTTCTCCACTCCACTTATAGTGATCCATAAATGCCCAGACATGGTCATGTGTTCTTGATATTTGATTTAACACCTCATCAATTAACTTAAATTTAACACCTCATCAATTAACTTAAATTTAACACCTCATCAATTAACTTAAAAATGTCATTCAATTGTGTGACGTTTGTGTCGTCACAGCTTTGTTTCACATGAAAATAAAATGCAACTTTTAATTGCATTAATTTGATAGTAAAAACTTTAAATATACACAATATACTATACCGGGGGTCTGCAACCTGCGGTTCTAGCTCTTTAGCACCGCCCTAGTGGCTCCCTGTAGCTTTTTCAAAAATGTATGAAAATAGAAAAAAATGGGGCAAAAAAAGAAATTTTTCTTTGAATGGGGTTTCTGTAGGAGGACAACATGACACAAACCTCCCTAATTGTTAGAAATCCCACTGTTTATAGTAAACATGATTCTCTGATGAGAGTATTCGGCGAGCGCCGTTTTGTCTTACTAATTTTGTAGGTCCTTGAACTCACCATAGTTTGTTTACATGTACAACTTTCTTCAACGGTGCCAGAGAAAGACATATTTTATGCCACTCCTTCTTTGTCTCATTTTGTCCGCCAATCGTTTTATACTGTGTGTGAATGTACAAAGGTGAACTTTGTTGATGTTATTGACTTCTGTGGAGTGCTAATCAGGCATATTTGGTCAACCTATAACTGCAAGCTAATCGATGCTAACATGCTATTTAGGCTAGCTGTATGTACATATTGCATCAGTATGCCTCACTTGTAGGTATATTTGAGGTCATTTAATTTCCTATCTCCTCTGTGTATTTAATTTATATCAGCATTTCTCATGACATATTATCTGTATGTAATATTGGCTGCATCTCTGATAGTGGTTTGCAGGGGTGCCGCTAGGGATTTTGGGCCCCATGAAAATAATCTTTACAGGGCCCCCAACACAGCGTCATTATTTTTTCTGTATTATAATTTCATCATCATTAGGGGCCTCCCTCCATCATGGGCCCCTAGAATCCGTCTCCTTTACTCCCCCTTTTCGGCGCCCCTGGTGGTTTGTGTGCCATGTTGTTATAGACCCCGGAAAACGTTACCCAGCTTGCATAGATTGTTATAAATCCATTCGAAGAAGACAGCCCGCCATTTCCTTTAACTTGGACACACACATCTTTACCTTTGGCCACTCTAAGACAGTCGTTTAAGGGAGTTATCTCACCATCTGAGAAGCCTGTGTTTTACTAATGTTTTCCAATTTTGTAAAAATGTGTAGAATAAGTTTAACATTTCAACATTTATGTCAATGAACGACTATGCGACACATGGTCATTTTGATAGTAGACTATTATAGCTAATAAAGACACTTATATTATGTGTTGACTTCATTATTGTCACGACCAGAACTGGACTCTGAACACAGATGCAGGATTTGAGAAACAGTTGTTTATTCTCACAAGGGGAGGGGTCCAATAACGGGAGAAACAAAACAGGCTATCAAAACAGATCTAACCTGACCACTAAACTAACAAAAATATAAACAACTCAAAACGCTCCGGCTATGGAGGGAAAACTACCAAATACAACAAATGGCGCTCCAACGGAGGTGATGCTAGGAAGCTAATCTTACCTGAGAAAACTTACAAACCAAAATACTCCCGTGGATCCAAAAGGTACACAAAACAAGACAAGACTGTGGCAAAGGAAAGCTGGAGGTACGCACAAGAAGATACGAAACACTCTGGCACAGGACAAGAGAAGGACGAGACATTTATACACATGAGTGAGGGTGACACAGATGGGCACAATCAAGCAATGAGGAGAGACATCAGACCAGTGTAACAGGAGGAAGAGCAAGTGACCTGAAACAAGAGGGAGAGTTAACCTTTCAAAATAAAACAGGAAATGACAAAACATGAAACCAGACGAAACCCAGACAAGACTTTACCCAGGTGTGACAATTACACTTATAGATGGCTTTGAATTTTTTGCGGTTCCGGACAGATTTGTATTTTTTATTTTTGGTCCAATATTCTACAGAGGCACTATAGAGAGCCTACTGACCAACTGCATCTCTGTCTGGACTGGAGCCTGCAGTGCCTCAGACTGGAATTCTCTGCAGGGAGTGGTGAGGAGTCGGACGGCGGGAAAGATCATCAGAACTCCTCTTCCTCCTATCCAGGAGATCGCAAAAAGCCGCTGCCTGACCAGGGCTCAGAAAATTTGCAGAGACTCCTCCCACCCCCACCAAGGACTGTTTTCACTGCTGGACTTTCGAAAGAGGTTCCACAGCCTATGTATCAGAACCTTCAGGTTCTGTAACAGCTTCTTCCCTCAGGCTGTAAGACTCTTGAACGCATCATAATAATCCCCTCAATCCCCCCCCCAAAACGGATTAACTCGCTGGAATATAAAGACAATATAACATACATCCATAAACGTGGATGCATATGCAAAAAGTGCAATATATTTATCTGTACAGTAATCTATTTATTTATATCTGCACCTTATTGTTCTTTTATCCTGCACTACAACGAGCTAATGTATCAAAATTGTGTTCTTATTTGTGCTGTAAAGTTCAAATTTGAATGACAATAAATCAATCAATCAATCAATCAATCAAAGTTTACTTATATAGCCCTAAATCACGAGTGTCTCAAAGTGCTGCACAAGCCACAACGACATCCTCGGCTCTGATCCCACATCTGGCAGATGTGGGGAACCCCCACCCCCCCGGGCGACCGGTGAAATGGACCTCGAGTGGATCTAGCATAATATTGTGAGAGTCCAGTCCATAGTGGATCTAACTTAATAGTGTAAGAGTCCAGTCCATAGTGGGGCCAGCAGGAGATCATCTTGAGACGTCCCCAACTGATGCACAGATGAGTGGTCCACCCTGGGTCCTGACTTTGGACAACTAGCGCCTCATCTGTGGTCACCGAATCTGAAAGAAACGGCAGATCAACTGGTCTAAAAAGGGGTCTATTTAAAGGTTGGAGTATACAAATGAGTTTTAAGATGGGACCTAAATGCTTCTACTGAGGTAGCATCTCTAACTGTTACCGGGAGGGCATTCCAGAGTACTGGAGCCCGAATAGAAAACGCTCTATAGCCCGCAGACCTTTTTTGGCCTCTGGGAATCACTAATAACCCGGAGTTCTTTGAACGCAGATTTCTTGCCGGGACATATGGTACAATACAATCAGCAAGATAGGATGGAGCTAGACCGTGTAGTATTTTATACGTAAGTAGTAAAACCTTAAAGTCACATCTTAAGTGCACAGGAAGCCAGTGCAGGTGAGCCAGTATAGGCGTAATATGATCAAACTTTCTTGTTCTTGTCAAAAGTCTAGCAGCCGCATTTTGTACCAACTGTTATCTTTTATTGCGAATAATAAAAGGAAGTGTAGGTCTAAGTCTAAGTCTCTAAGTCTCTCTAATATGGCTCTTTCAATATTTTGGGTTGCCGACCCCTGTACTATACTGTATATATCTGATGTGCATGTGCACAAATGATTCTAGATTACAAATATCAGTGTTTATATTAAGGACGCACACCTGTTTTTGTATAAATCGAATTCCAAGCAACCCGTAGGTGGCGATTTAGGCCGGGCGGTATGAGATCATACCCTCGTGTAACAGCAACGGTTGCCATGGTAACGGTGTTCCAGCAGCAGGAAGCAATCTACTTATATCAAAGGTAGAATAACAGAAGACGGCTGTGCCTTTTTTTTTTGCCTTTGCTAAAGATATCAATCACCTCGAGAGGGAAGCTTAACCTCTGACCTGTGATGTCATTCCAGCGGGAAGGTCGGCGGTCTCAAAGACTTTAAATGTGGAAGCTGTGTTGACCTGCTGTAATGTGACGTATTAATCAACTGCTTCTCACAATCTGCTTTATTATTAAATGGATTGTTAATTTTAACCCAGAAACAAACACGACCGTGTTAAAATTGAGTGCATTTACATTTGCTTGATGGAGGTACAAACCCCGTTTTCATAAGAGTTGGGAAATTGTGTTAGATGTAAATATAAACGAAATACAATGATTTGCAAATCATTTTCAACCCATATTCAGTTGAATATGCTACAAAGACAACATATTTGATGTTGAAACTGACAAACGTTTTTTTTTTGTGCAAATAATCATTAATTTTAGAATTTGATGCCAGCAACACGTGACAAAGAAGTTGGGAAAGGTGGCAATAAATACTGATAAAGTTGAGGAATGCTCATCAAACACTTATTTGGAACATCCCACAGGTGTGCAGGCTAATTGGGAACAGGTGGGTGCCATGATTGGGTATAAAAGTAGATTCCATGAAATGCTCAGTCATTCACAAACAAGGATGGGGCGAGGGTCACCACTTTGTCAACAAATGCGTGAGCAAATTGTTGAACAGTTTAAGAAAAACCTTTCTCAACCAGCTACTGCAAGGAATTTAGGGGTTTCACCATCTACGGTCCGTAATATCATCAAAGGGTTCAGAGAATCTGAAGAAATCACTGCACGTAAGCAGCTAAGCTTGTGACCTTCGATCCCTCAGGCTGTACTGCATCAACAAGCGACATCAGTGTTTAAAGGATATCACCACATGGGTTCAGGAACACTTCAGAAACCCACTGTCAGTAACTACAGTTGGTCGCTACATCTGTAAGTGCAAGTTAAAACTCTCCTATGCAAGGCGAAAACCGTTTATCAACAACACCCAGAAACGCCGTCGGCTTCGCTGGGCCTGAGCTCATCTAAAATGGACTGATACAAAGTGAAAAAGTGTTCTGTGGTCTGACGAGTCCACATTTCAAATTGTTTTTGGAAACTGTGGACGTCGTGTCCTCCGGACCAAAGAGGAAAAGAACCATCCGGATTGTTATAGGCGCAAAGTTGAAAAGCCAGCATCTGTGATGGTATGGGGATGTATTAGTGCCCAAGACATGGGTAACTTACACATCTGTGAAGGCGCCATTAATGCTGAAAGGTACATACAGGTTTTGGAGCAACATATGTTGCCATCCAAGCAACGTTACCATGGACGCCCCTGCTTATTTCAGCATGACAATGCCAAGCCACGTGTTACATCAATGTGGCTTCATAGTAAAAGAGTGCGGGTACTAGACTGACCCGCCTGTAGTCCAGACCTGTCTCCCATTGAAAATGTGTGGCGCATTATGAAGCCTAAAATACCACAACGGAGACCCCCGGACTGTTGAACAACTTAAGCTGTACATCAAGCAAGAATGGGAAAGAATTCCACCTGAGAAGCTTAAAAAATGTGTCTCCTCAGTTCCCAAACATTTACTGAGTGTTGTTAAAAGGAAAGGCCATGTAACACAGTGGTAAACATGCCCTTTCCCAACTACTTTGGCACGTGTTGCAGCCATGAAATTCTAAGTTCATTATTATTTGCAAAAAAAAATAAAGTTTATGAGTTTGAACATCAAATATGTTGTCTTTGTCGTGCATTCAATTGAATATGGGTTGAAAAGGATTTCAAAATCATTGTATTCCGTTTATATTTACATCCAACACAATTTCCCAACTCATATGGAAACGGGGTTTGTACTTTCAAAGGATCACCAGTTTACTTTTACAGTGTACATCTTGAATCAGTTTTCAACAGCACATTTCCATCGGACATTAGCTTAATGTTTAAGTGAGGTCATTTTCTGCGTCGGGGTGAATGAAAATGAGTAGTGCCTAATAATTAGCCCACTCTTTTTGAAATGCAGTCAACTTTTACTTCGCTGCAGAAGACAACTTTGAACCTCATCCTAATCACAGCCTGGATTTAATTTAAAATACAAGGTGGCCTCAGGGGGGGGGCATTACATAACACCTTGGACCCACCTGAGAGTGGGGTTTTATTGTTTGCCTCGCTCATGTCGCCTCCCGTTAGAGGAATGGATGAGTTCATCGCTGACAACAGGCTGAGCTATGCGGGCTTTTTCAGCTGACTGAAAACTACCGGCCAAATGTTTGTGACAAACAAACAGACAAACAAAATGTTTTAAAGTGAAATTATTTTGTGTTACTAAATTAAGTAATGTAAGACAATGTGTTGTTGTCATGACAATAACAAGTGAACAACTGCGCCTGCTTTGTCAAATACATTACCACTTTTTCCCACTTGGTAAATTAATATTTATACAAATAAACACATAACTATGCTTGTAAAAGCATTACCTCCTGCTTAGCAATGGTAGGTCGCTTGCCCTTTGCCAACCTAAACCAGGGATGTTAAACTCATTTTAGATTGGGGCCCACATGGAGAAAAATCTACTCCCAAGTGGGCCGGACTGGTAAAATCACGGCACGATAACTTAAAAATAAAGACAACTTCAGATTGTTTTCTCTGTTTAAAAATAGAACAAGCACATTCTGAAATTGTACAAATCATAATGTTGTTGGATTTTTTTTACAATTACCCGTTGCGGTTAATAGTATTCTATCTTTATTTGTCGTTATTTATATTTTTGGAATAAATTATGTGATAATGTTCATCACTCAACTCATTGGTGTTAATTTTCAATCTATCAAGATAAAAAAAATGATATCAAAATCAAATTACAGGATGTTATTTATGTAGTTTGATCATTTTTCTCGACTGATGTACTAACGTGGTTTTTTTGTACATATGTAGCATCATCTACAAAGATACAAAGAATTGCTATTGCGACATCCAGTGGACACATTTAGAACAGCAGTTTCTTTCATCCAAAAATTTCAGGTTAATTTTTATACTTAGCAAACCCATCCCGCGGGCCGGATAAAAACTGTTCGCGGCCCTCGGGCCGTACGTTTGACACCATTGAACTAAACATTACTCACTGTCTACATTTATGTAATTTCTGCTTATATTGCTTACAGCTTAAAAACATTAAAAGCATACACTGAAGTGCTTTTTAACCTGTTTTCTAGGGATGTCCGATAATGGCTTTTTGCCGATATCCGATATTCCGATATTGTCCAACTCTTTAATTACCGATACCGATATCAACCGATGTATGCAGTCGTGGAATTAACACATTATTATGTCTAATTTGGACAACCAGGTATGGTGAAGATAAGGTACTTTTTAAAAAAATTCATAAAATAAGATAAATAAATTAAAAACATTTTCTTGAATAAAAAAGAAAGTAAAACAATATAAAAACAGTTACATAGAAACTAGTAATTAATGAAAATGAGTCAAATTAACTGTTAAAGGTTAGTACTATTAGTGGACCAGCAGCACGCACAATCATGTGTGCTTACGGACTGTATCCCTTGCAGACTGTATTGATATATATTGATATATAATGTAGGAACCAGAATATTAATAACAGAAAGAAACAACCCTTTTGTGTGAATGAGTGTAAATGGGGGAGGGAGGTTTTTTGGGTTGGTGCACTAATTGTAAGTGTTTCTTGTGTTTTTTATGTTGATTTAATAAAAAAAAACAAAAAAACGATACCGATAATAAAAAAACCCGATACCGATAATTTCCGATATTACAATTTAACGCATTTATCGGCCGATAATATCGGACATCTCTACTGTTTACTCTTGTTAACTTTAATTGACAATGCAAAACAATATTTGTTCAGTTGTTGTTCCAAAAATGTTGCACAAACATTTACATCTGCACTCGATTGCAAGATCGCAATAACGATGACCGATCATCGTTCTTATTTTTTGCTAAAATAGACGCTTAAAGTTACCTTTTTACTAATTAATTTGCATACAAAATTAACTCTGACTTACTTGTTTACTGTGCTTGATTACAGTTTGAATTATTGAATAAAATGGTGCCTTGCCTGTGGGTTGCTGAATATGTGCTTTATTGACTGAAAGACGTCATCTGCCTTCATTTATCTGTTTACAGTGCGTTGGATCAATGTTAATGCTTATATAAAGACATTTAAATTTGTATTAAAAAAATATTTGTACAATTTTACGACCCCCCCTGCAGTACCTGACCGCCTGTTGAAGACCTCAATCAAACAATACAGTGGTATCTTGGCGGCAGTTTTCACAGGATTTATTTTTTGATGAAAAAAATTAAATTAAATCAAAAATATGTTTTGGTTCAGGTGCACTTAAATTTAAAGTTAAAAAGTTAAAGTTCCACTGATAGTCACACACACACTAGGTGTGGTGAAATTACCCTCTGCATTTGACCCATCCCCTGGGAGGTGAGGGGAGTAGTGAGCAGCAGCTGTCGCCGCGCCCGGAACTCATTTTGGTGATTTAACCCCCAGTTCCAACCCTTGATGCGGAATGCCAAGCAGGGAGGTAATGGGTCACATTTTTATAGTCTTTGGTATGACTCGGCCGGGGTTTGAACTCACAACCTACCGATCTCAGGGCGGACACTCTAACCAAAAGGCCACTGAGCAGGTGATTTATTACTCCAAATTAAAAACTAAACAGTTTCCAAATGACTTATACACTTAAGATTATATATATATATATTTTTGTTTTATTTTTTTACAAAATTATGTATGAAAATTCTAGAAAAACTCAGTGCTAATGCTAACACTAGCCAACTGTTATCAACGCGACCACTGATGCTGGGGATCGGTGGCCGGTGGTTGTTGTCAGTTCCAGTTGTTTTATTACAGCACGTACGAAAAGGAGTAGGAAGAAGCGGAACTTATTCAATCCTACTCCTTTTCGTATCACAGCAGTTTTTTAACCCATTTGTTTGTTCTATATTTCTTACACAACAGTACATAAATAAATGAGTAAACATATAAATGAATGAGTAAGTCAATGATTATCAAATAGTCAACAATTATTAAAGTTCTCATAAATAAATATTTAACAATTTATGGTAGAAATGATCCAGAGGAAACCTAAAGGAAGCCGGTATAGCTCGGTTGGTAGAGCGGCCGTGCCAGCAACTTGAGGGTTGCAGGTTTGATCCCCGCTTCCGCCATCCTAGTCACTGCCGTTGTGTCCTTGGGCAAGACACTTTACCAGTGACGTGCGGTGAGGTTGATGGCTGGTGAGGCACTGACTTCATCACAGTCAGATTTACAAACATATGAACCCTAAAGAGTATCTCATTCACCATTTGATTGGCAGCAGTTAACGGGTTTTGTTTAAAAGCTCATACCAGCATTCTTCCCTGCTTGGCACTCAGCATCAAGGGTTGGAATTGGGGGTTAAATCACCAAAAATGATTCCCAGGCGCGGCGCCGCTGCTGCCCACTGCTCCCCTCACCTCCCAGGGGGTGAACCAGGGGATGGGTCAAATGCAGAGGACAAATTTCATTACACCTAGTGTGTGTGTGACAATCATTGGTACTTTAACTTAACTTTAACTTTACACATACAAACTGTAGCACACAAAAAAGCACATTTAATAAAAAAAACGTTATTATGGTCTTACCTTTACTTAGAAATTAAGTCCATGCGCCGCAACTAAAGCCCTCACTTGAACTTTCCACGTGCAAGATTGAATCTATTTAAAAATGTGTAACCGAGGGTTTATAAATGTCGCCTATACTGTATGAAACTACAAAATAACAAACACGGAGGCTCCAGTTTACACGAGGACCACTTTATTTACGTTCTTTCAAAAACCTCCGCAACGTGACATCACTTCCGCTCTTAGCGCCTTCAAAATAAGAGCTCAAGGCATATACTGTATAACAGCGCATAACAGGAACTTAACATCACAAAGAGGAAAGCCCATGAAAATAGGTTACAAAAGTTATTTAATAAAAGCCAAAAACTGCAAAAACAATAATGTTCGTGTTGGAGGAGTTGTGAATTAGATACACCTGCAGTCTGCAGGTGTATCTAATGTTGTGTCCCTGCAGTCATTCACAACTCCTCCAACACCAACATTATTGTTTTTGCACTTTTTGGCTTCTTATGAAATAATTTTTTTAAATAGATTCAATCTTGCACGTGGAAAGTTTAAGTCTGGGCTTTATGTTATGATTCGCTGCCCGGATCATATTTTTGTTTACGTTTTCGAGGTACTTGTGTTTTTTGTTAGTTTTGGACTCCTTGAGTGCCTGTTTTGTACACCTGAGTTTGTTGCCATGGCTGCTTATTATTTTCACCTGCCGCGTGTGTTCCCGACGCGCACCTGTTTGTCATCACTGACATTATTATTTAAGCCTGCCTTCCCTGTCATTCTGTCTTGCTTCCTAGTTTGTTTTCACACAACAGATGACGACTTTTGTTTCCTGATCTGAACCTGCTAGCTTCCACGCTAGACTCCTTTTTACTTTCTAGCTCCTTTAGTTTTTGGCTTCCGTGCTATGAGCACGTTTTTGTTTATTCCAGTATAATTTATTTCTTAAATAAATCATTTCTTACCTGCACGCTGTGTCCGAAGCCCGATCTGCATTCCTGGGAGAGCGAGCCCCGCATCACCATGCGCCCCGGTCGTCACACTTTAGTTGATATAACAATTCTACGGCGGGGGTGCAGGAGGCGGGGCTACTGGAGCCTCAGCCAGTGCGTCTTTTGCAGCCGTTTTATGATCGCTCAGCACAAGAAATACTTTACACACATACAGTTGTTGACAAAATACACTGTACATTATATACCTCAGCTAACTAAACTATGGAAATGTATAATATAATTCATATAGCAATACAGTCTCACTGCACAGCAGGCCAGCAGTTAGCCGAGTCATTGCGCAATCCATGTTGCGGCACTGAGTGACGTGCCTCAACTGGCTGCTGTTCACCGCACCGTCTCTTCTCAGTATTTGAACGGCAAATGTGAAAATTCAGCGATTTTGAATAAAAATAATCTAAAACTGGTGAAGTTAAATGGAAAATAACTTTATAGTATAATCACTGGATACATATAACAATTTTTTTTTCTTTTTGCATTTTTTTTCTTTCCATGATGGCAGGTGAGGCGTGGCCTCACCTACCTCTAGTGACTGCACGTCACTGCACTTTACCCACCTGCTCCCAGTGCCACCCACACTGGTTTAAATGTAACTTAGATACTGGGTTTCACAATGTAAAGCGCTTTGAGTCACGAGAGAAAAAGCGCTATATAAATATAATTCACTTCACTTCACTAAAATGTAGTTACCATATTTTTCGGAGTATAAGTCGCACCTGCCAAAAATGCATAATAAAGAAGGAAAAAAACATATAAAAGTCGCACTGGAGCCCGGCCAAACTATGAAAAAAACTGCGACTTATAGTCCGAAAAATACGATACTTGTTTTTTTAATCCCATTTCGGAAATTTGTGAAAGTTTCAAGAAAATCTTCCCATAACTTTTTGAGTTCTTTTTCCAACTAACTAACTAACTAACTAACTAACTAACTAACTAACTAACTAACTAACTAACTAACTAACTGACAAACCAATGGCAACTATTACCTAACCTTCTGGTAGTAGTAAAAGATGGCCCGTATGCAATTAGCTTGATGCTAACATATAATTGACAGTCTAATTGAAAATAAGTATTTCGATCATAATAAATTAAAATTGTTACAAAAGTTTGAGCAATGAGGTTTTAAGAGAACGAAATGAACATAAAACTGTTTAATTTCTTACAGGCATATATTCCCCAAATGATGTGGAAGACAAAATGTGACTGCTGAATTTGTATTCAAATCTACTAAGCTCGTCTGCTGCTTAGGTTTTGTCTCCTTCCATCTGAATCCAGCAACTCGTCAAGACATTTTGGATGATTTAATGCCTCCAACTTTGTGGGAAACATTTTGGGAACAGCACTTTTTGTGTGCTGAATGTTCCAATGCTGAAGCTGAACTGAAACGCTGATGGAACGTAGAATGAATGTAACAATAGTTTGAATGTTAAAAAGGTTTGAATATTGAAAAGCTGATAATAAACGAAAATGCTATTTGTATGTATGATGCAAGTAGAAATGGTTTGACTGTTGAAATGGTTTAATGTTGAAATGGTTTGACTGTTGAAATGGTTTAAATATTGAAATGGTTGAAATGTTGAAATGGTTTGACTGTTGAAATGGTTTAAATGTTGAAATGGTTTAAATGTTGAAATGGTTTGACTGTTGAAATGGTTTAAATGTTGAAATGGTTTAAATGTTGAAATGGTTTGACTGTTGAAATGGTTTAAATGTTGAAAGGGTTTGAGTGTTGAAATGGTTTGACCGTTGACGTGGTTTGAATGTTGAAATGCTTTGACTGTTGAAATGGTTTAAATGTTTAAAGGGTTTGACTGTTGAAATGGTTTGACCGTTGACATGGTTTGAATGTTGAAATGGTTTGACTGTTGAAATGGTTTTAATGTAGAAATGGTTTGACTGTTGAAATGGTTTAAATGTTGAAAAGGTTTGACTGTTGAAATGGTTTGTCTGTTGAAATGGTTTGAATGTTGAAATGGTTTAAATGTTGAAATGGTTTGACTGTTGAAATGGTTTAAATGTTGAAATGGTTTAAATGTTAAAATGGTTTGACTGTTGAAATGGTTTAAATGTTGAAATGGTTTAAATGTTGAAATGGTTTAAATGTTCAAAGGGTTTGACTGTTGAAATGGTTTGACCGTTGACGTGGTTTGAATGTTGAAATGGTTTGAATGTTGAAATGGTTTTACTGTTGAAATGGTTTAAATGTTGAAAGGGTTTGACTGTTGAAATGGTTTGACTGTTGAAATGGTTTAAATGTAGAAATGGTTTGACTGTTGAAATGGTTTAAATGTAGAAATGGTTTGACTGTTGAAATGGTTTGACTGTTGAAATGGTTTAAATGTTGAAAAGGTTTGACTGTTGAAATGGTTTGTCTGTTGAAATGGTTTGAATGTTGAAATGGTTTAAATGTTGAAAGGGTTTGACTGTTGAAATGGTTTGACCGTTGACGTGGTTTGAATGTTGAAATGGTTTGACTGTTGAAATGGTTTAAATGTTGAAAGGGTTTGACTGTTGAAATGGTTTGACTGTTGAAATGGTTTAAATGTAGAAATGGTTTGACTGTTGAAATGGTTTAAATGTAGCAATGGTTTGACTGTTGAAATGGTTTGACTGTTGAAATGGTTTAAATGTTGAAAAGGTTTGACTGTTGAAATGGTTTGTCTGTTGAAATGGTTTGAATGTTGAAATGGTTTAAATGTTGAAATGGTTTGACTGTTGAAATGGTTTAAATGTTAAAATGGTTTGACTGTTGAAATGGTTTAAATGTTAAAATGGTTTGACTGTTGAAATGGTTTAAATGTTGAAAGGGTTTGACTGTTGAAATGGTTTGACCGTTGACGTGGTTTGAATGTTGAAATGGTTTGACTGTTGAAATGGTTTAAATGTTGAAATGGTTTGACTGTTGAAATGGTTTAAATGTTGATAGGGTTTGACTGTTGAAATGGTTTGACTGTTGAAATGGTTTAAATGTAGAAATGGTTTGACTGTTCAAAAGGTTTAAATGTAGAAATGGTTTGACTGTTGAAATGGTTTAAATGTTGAAAAGGTTTGATTGTTGAAATGGTTTGTCTGTTGAAATGGTTTGAATGTTGAAATGGTTTAAATGTTGAAATGGTTTGACTGTTGAAATGGTTTAAATGTTGAAATGGTTTAAATGTTAAAATGGTTTGACTGTTGAAATGGTTTAAATGTTGAAATGCTTTAAATGTTGAAATGGTTTAAATGTTGAAATGGTTTAAATGTCGAAATGGTTTGACTGTTGAAATGGTTTAAATGTTGAAATGGTTTAAATGTTGAAAGGGGATAGGTTGATTGGCAACACTAAATTGGCCCTAGTGTGTGAATGTGAGTGTGATTGTTGTCTGTCTATCTGTGTTGGCCCTGTGATGAGGCGGCGACTTGTCCAGGGTGTACCCCGCCTTCCGCCCGAATGCAGCTGAGCTATGTTTCAGCGACCCCAAAAGGGACACGCGGTAGAAAATAGATGGATGGATGGATGGGTTTGACTGTTGAAATTGTTTAAATGTTGAAATGATTTAAACATTGAAATGGTTTGACTGTTGAAATGGTTTAAATTTTGAAGAGCTGACGCTAAACAGAAATTTTAGTGGAATGTAGAAATAGTTTAATTGTTTCATGATTAAAATGGTTTGAGAGGTGAAGAGCAGAAGCTGTATTGAAATGTAGTATGAATCTTGAAATTCTAACTGTTGGTACAGTTAGAAGAGTTAACATACCGCAGGAGATTAATAAGTAACACAATCTATAAATGTTTTTTCTAAACATATCCTATTGGTGTAGCACAGTGGTTCTTAACCTTGTTGGAGGTACCGAACCCCACCAGTTTCATATGCGCATTCACCGAACCCTTCTTGTTTGTTTTTTTCAAATTCAAGACAAAGTTATATGTTTTTGGTAACACTTTAGTATGGGGAACATATTCTAAGTAACAAAGACTTAATTTACAGTTTTTTAGACACTGGGGGAACATATTCGAAGTAACAAAGACTCAATTTAGAGTTATTTGGTTAGGGTTAGGGTTAGGGCCAGGGTTAGAGGGTTAGGGTTATAATAAGGCCATGCCGAATAAGGCATTAATAAGTACTTAATAATGACTAGTTAAGAGCCAATACGTTACTAATTTGCATGTTAATAAGCAACTAATTACTGGTGAATATGTTCCCCATACTAAAGTGTTACGATGTTTTTTACTGGTGCACAAAATGAACCGTGCATGAACATCACCTTGTTCAAACAACAAAACCAACACAGTGCATAAACTCACAACAAATTACACACCTGCAAATCAGTCTGACTTCTGCTGTTGCCGTATCCGTAATACGCAGATAGGGAGAACTTTTTATTTACACGATGAGTCGGGTGTGTCTTGACCTCCGCCGAACCCCTGAGCCCGACTCACCGAACCCCTCGGGTTCCATCGAACCCAGGTTAAGAACCACTGGTGTAGCACCTTAAACATCTTTATTGATAAGTTATTGATAACATGACAGTTACTGATACAAACATGTCCACTGTGGAGGACACTGCTTGTCAGAAAGTAAAAGTTGAAAGACACTAAAGTGAACAATAATGTTTTACACTTGATGTTTACATTGTCACTTTAAAGACACTCAACTGTCAAGTTTTGTTTTTATAATATTTGATTGAAACAGTGAATGTCCCTGCACAATTCTTTGCACTTAAAAAAATCATGTTTGTATTAATAAATATGATTAAAACATTTGAGCATTATGCTTGTGTTCATTTACAGAAAGTGTGTGATCCTAAACATTCCTGCCACTTCATTTCACACACTATAACATTTTTAAGCCTTTTTTATTTTTTATTTTTTTTTAGACATATACCACAATAATATCGTACCGTGGCCTTTATACAGTGATAATATCGTCGGTGTTGATCCACCCATGACTACACCACAACATGAATATGTTCAACAAAAAAGTCTCACATCCATCTAAGTGATAGCTCAGTCTTTAATTTGACATGTTTCAATGTGAGTATCTTATAAGGATAGAAGGAGACGGAGCAAGTGTCTTCAAACCACACGTGGAATAACAATTGGGTTTCGAACAGTTGTCACGCAATCATGGAGCAATGTCCCAACTGTTCTGGGGGAAGGAGGGTGAGGTGCGGCTGCCTTTGGGCAAAAATAGAAAGTGAGCCACATAATTAAAGCGGTGCAGAGAAAATGCTACCAGTTGTCTTTTCTGTTGCAGTCAATCTGAAAGACGGATGAGTGTTGAATGTAATGTTTACACTGGGCTTGACACAAAGTGTGCATTATATTACAGTTGTGAAAATGAAATGGTCTTGAGAAGTGGAGGAAAAAAAATCATGACAAAGTAAAAGTGTCACATTTTGAAGGAAAAACATGAATGAATGAAATGAGTTTATTTCGGTCATATAATCAACCATTTTGTGTGATCAAATTAACAGTACAGATTATACATATTTAACAATCATACACATTTACACACAAAAAGAAGAGAAAAAGAATGACCGAAAAAGGAATAGGCTGAAGCCAAGGCTTATATTTGCCTATCCTATACCTTCACTGAAAATAAGATTACCTGGAACATCAACGTTAAAAAAATCAATGGGATGAAAGTAATCGTTGATATATTTTATAATTTTCTATTATTTCACCTTTCAAGGTTTTCTTAAACCTTAACAAAGAACTACATGTCTTCAACTCATCGCTGAGCTTGTTCCACCATTCAACTCCTAAAACTGAAAGTCCGAGTCTATGGTTCTCGCCCGGAAAAGGGTGGAATGCCATCTCCGGGTTGGGGCGGAGACCCTGCCCCAAGTGGAGGAGTTCAAGTACCTCGGAGTCTTGTTCACGAGTGAGGGAAGAGTGGATCGACAGGCGGATCGGTGCGGCGTCTTCAGTAATGCGGACGCTGTATCGATCCGTTGTGGTGAAGAAGGAGCTGAGCCGGAAGGCAAAGCTCTCAATTTACCGATCGATCTACGTTCCCATCCTCACCTATGGTCAGTGCCGGCCCAAGCCTCCATGGGGCCCTAAGCAAAATTAGATTTTGGGGCCCTCTATTTCTGCCAATAATATTGATTGATCATTCACACACCTACTATAAACTCATTGCGGCTCTGGCAGTGTTGTTTACATTATCCTATTGTCAGCCTGGCATGTCTTTACAAATGACATGTCATTTATAAAGATATGGGGGTGGCCCAGTTTATAACATAAATAATACCAATGAATGAACGAATGATGTCCAGAGTGCCACATATGGTTCCTAATCTTAAAATGTAGAAAACATTCAGCTACAAGAGTGGCCTGGGGTTGAACAGTCCAAGTGATAAAGCTTTGCATTTACGGTAAAAGTGTCATCTTGTCTCATCAGTCTTGTACATATTAGTCTTTAATTACTAGTTTATATTTTTAGTTAATTGTTCATATTTAATGTTTACTTTGTACAAAGAGAGCACAGTCTACTGAAGTTAAATTCTCAATAGTTTTCCCCTTTGAAAGACGCAAGGGAAATTCCTTCCATTTCACCATGTTGCTACAATGATCTTCACTGTTTTCATGCTGTTTCAGCAGTGCACCTATGTTGACCCAATCCAGCTGTCCCTCGGCTGCCAGTTTTTAGGACTTTTTGGAAAATAATTTGCAGCAAAAGCAATAGACTGCATCTTTACTTCTTGAATAAGTCAGCCAGCTACGCTTGACTTTTTATCCATTGACTAGCTGTCTGTAGGTATAATGATAATGAAAACTTCGGCCATCATGCCGTTTGGGGAATGAAAAGTTCTCCTTAATAGACAGTGGTCCTCTGATCACCTGCTCAGTCCTGTCTGAATCTGAGAGGAAAGAAGGCCACTCAGCTGGGTCAACTGGCAGAGCTGATGATGGTCCATGGTGTGAAGGGGACGTTGTGGTGGAAGTTGCTGAGGAAGTGACCAAAGAAAGACAATGACTAAAAAAGAAGGACCTATAAGGTCATTAAATTGCACTGTTGGACATAATTATTAATCTCAGAATGTTCTGCAGTACAATGAGCAATTACAAAGGGTGTTTTGCAGTTAACTTACTAGATAAATCAGCTGTGGTTTCAGACATGTAGGGGACAGTGGGCACAGAGGGTGGAGGTGTGTGAGAGAGCACTGTAGAGGATGGAGATGGACCTAAGATGAAATACATACATACATACATATAGGCACACATATTAATGAGATACTTTGACTATATTAATTTCCCTTCAAGTGTAATGTTTATACTAAGAAATTAAATGTATACCGTGACAGTCTTTTCCTCACCTGATTCATCACTCACAGTTGAGCCCGAGGATGTGGACTGGCTCTGGGCTGATTCTGTGCCTCCAAAGTATTTTAACAATGCTCCTGGGGAAGTTTCACATAACTTATGAGTTGATGTAAAAAATAATGTTTATTTTACTCAAATAAATTACCGTGCTCTGCTGCAAACAATTTGTGCAAACAACATATCTCACTAGTAACCTGATGCTAAAAACATATTGCTAGCACCTGATGCTAAAAACATATTGCTAGCTAGCTAACGTCACCTAGCTAAAGCTAATTACAGCTACAAATCTCTTTGATAAACTTTTTATTACCAAGTCATGCAAACATACCTTTATCATGGCATTTTTTCTCCTCTTCCACTTTCTTCTTCTTCCTTTTTTCTGCACCTGAAGGATATGTCCTTTTTTGTGACATTGTTTTGCCTCTATCTGCGCTTTTGATGCCCAGTGCGCACTGGCATTGCACAGCGGGCGGCAAACGTCACAGGTGCAGCAGAGGCAGTTTTACATTTAAAGAGAGGCAGGAAGAATCACTAGGCCTAGATCAGCAGCAGCACTCTGTTGACCTAAAATTGTGTTTTTGTACAATAATATATCTTTGATCATTTAGAAATCATCAGTCAGACTCGTACATGCAAAAAATAAAAAATAAGACATTTTTGTTAATTGCTTTTGGGGGCCCCCTGGTGGCCGCGGGGCCCTAAGCAAGCGCTTAGTACGCTTATGCCTTGGGCCGGCTCTGCCTATGGTCATGAGCTTTGGGTTATGACCAAAAGGACAAGATCACGGGTACAGGCGGCCGAAATGAGTTTCCTCCGCCGGGTGGCGGGGCTCTCCCTTAGAGATAGGGTGAGAAGCTCTGTCATCCGGGGGGAGCTCAAAGTAAAGCCGCTGCTCCTCCACATCGAGAGAAGCCAGATGAGGTGGTTCGGGCATCTGGTCAGGATGCCACCCGAACGCCTCCCTAGGGAGGTGTTTAGGGCACGTCCGACCGGTAGGAGGCCACGGGGAAGACCCAGGACACGTTGGGAAGACTATGTCTGCCGGCTGGCCTGGGAACGCCTCGGGATCCCCCGGGAGGAGCTGGACGAAGTGGCTGGGGAGAGGAAAGTCTGGGCTTCCCTGCTTAGGCTGCTGTCCCCGCGACCCGACCTCGGATAAGCGGAAGAAGATGGATGGATGGATTTTATATTTGTTCTTACTTTACCTACGTATTTCAAAAATCAACATCCCTCGTAAATTATAGTTTTCTCCTCTTAATTGAAATAACCTAAGAATACAAGCTGGAAGGCTGTTGTTCTTTACTCGAAACATAATTTCCATTGCTTTTAAAAACACAATATCTATATGTCTTATTCAGCATGGGTTTTACTTCAGTGTTTTTCAACCACTGTGCCGCAGCACACTAGTGTGCCGTGAGATACAGTCTGGTGTGCCGTGGGAGATGATCTAGTTTCACCTATTTGGGTTAAAAATATTTTTTGCAAACTTGTAGTTATAGTCTGCAAATAATGTGTTGTTGTTGAGTGTCGGTGCTGTCTTGAGCTCGGCAGAGTAACCGTGTAATACTTTTCCATATCAGTAGGTGGCATCCGGTAGCTAATTGCTTTGTAGATGTTGGAAACAGCAGGAGGCAGCGTGCAGGTAAAAAATGTGTCCAATGCTTAAACCAAAAATAAACAAAAGGTGAGTGCCGCTAAGAAAAGGCATTAAAGCTTAGGGAAGGCTATGCAGAACAAAACTAACACTGAACTGGCTACAAAGTAAACAAAAACAGAATGCTGGATAACAGCAAAAACTTACTGCGGAGTCCACAAAGTACATCCGAACATTGCATGACAATCAACAATGTCCCCACAAAGAAGGATAAAAACAATTTAAATATTCTTGATTGCTAAAACAAAGTAGATGCGGGAAATATTGCTCAAAGGAAGACATGAAACTGCGACAGGAAAATACCAAAAAATAGAGAAAAAGCCACCAAAATAGGAGCGCAAGACAAGAAGTAAAACACTACGCACAGGAAAACAGCAAAAAAGTCTAAATAAGTCAGGGCGTGATGTGACAGGTGGTGACAGTACACCTACTTTGAGACAAGAGCTATATTGATACATAGTTGGTTATGGTTTAAAGTCATATCCAACAATTGCGACGACGACTTTTTACTGTCAACTGAGTTTTGTTTTTTAATGATTTCTGCTGGTGGTGTGCCTCCGCATTTTCTCAACACAAAAAATGTGCCTTGGCTCAAAAAAGGTTGAAAAACACTGTTTTACTTTATAAAGAATAGCAATGGATTTGGATATGTTTCCCTTTATATATTCAATATGCGGTTTCCAACATAATTTATATTGTATTATATTATATGTTATTTTAACATAATATCACTTGATTTAAGTGCAGTATAATGATCATTTACGTGTGGCAAGAGCATCATTATCTCTAATTTAGTCTAAAGGTAGAGTTTTCAGCGGGCTGACACATTTTTTTTTTCTAAAACCGAAAAATATAAAGACACCACCAACAGCTAGCATACAGTATATTTTCAATAGGGATTTAAAAGAACATATTTAACAGATAAATGTATATATTTGTCACAATTAGGTAAGGTAAACTCGGCAAAAATAGCATTTTGGCCTGAATAAAATGACTGACGTTCACGCTGTCAGGAGCAACGTCGTGCATGCACATTTACAAAAAAGATGTTCAAAAATGAAAGGATTTGAAAACGGATGCTATTTTGCTGTCAAAATAGTACACTTTCCCCAAACATTGCTTTTGTAACATTATCCTTTAGTGTTGTGTGTGTGTGTGTGTGTGTGTGTGTGTGTGTGTGTGTGTGTGTGTGTGTGTGTGTGTGTGTGTGTGTGTGTGTGTGTGTGTGTGTGTGTGTGTGCAGGGCCGGCCCATCGCACAAACACATTAGGCAATTGCTTAGGGTCACAAACACTAGGGCGGCCACATGGCATCGGCTTTGGAAAAATTTGACTTTTTGTTCTGTCATTTAAATCTGTCATTTGTAATATAAAATATAAAAACATACATTTTGCTGCCAAAGTTGAATAAAAAGGTTCTTTGAGTCAAATTAGGAATGCTACGCCTCTGGTAGCAGTAAACCCAGCATGGAACTCTGCACTGTTCACTCAACACAGACGTCGTAAGGTCATCAAATCTCACCTTGAAGCATTCACCCATAGCAGTAATGATGAGCAGATTGATAATGAAATATCGATACTTTGATACGTCAGTCATTTGAGGGAATGTACAAAACCCAAAACCAGTGAAGTTGGCACATTGTGTAATTCGTAAATAAAAAGACAATACAATGATTCGCAAATCCTTTTCAACCTATATTCAATTGAATAGACTGCAAAGACAAGATATTTAATGTTCGAGCTGAAAAACATTTATTTTTTTGCAAATAATCATTAACTTAGAATTTAATGGCAGCAACACATTGCAAAAAAAGTAGGCACATGGGCATTTGTACCACTGTGTTACATGGCCTTTCCTTTTAACAACACTCAGTAAACGTTTGGGAACTGAGGAGACACATTTTTTTAAGCTTTTCAGGTGGAATTCTTTCCAATTCTTGCTTGATTTACAGCTTAAGTTGTTCAACAGTCCGGGGTCTCCGTTGTGGTATTTTAGGCTTCATATTGCACCACACATTTTCAATGGGAGACAGGTCTGGACTACAGGCAGGCCAGTCTAGTACCTGCACTCTTTTACTACGAAGCCCTGCTGTTGTAACATGTGGCATTGTCTTGCTGAAATAAGCAGGGGCATCCATGATAACGTTGCTTGGATGGCAACATATGTTGCTCCAAAACCTGTATTTACCTTTCAGCATTAATGGTGCCTTCACAGATGTGTAAGTTACCCATACCTTGGGCACTAATACACCCCCATGCCATCACAGTGCCTATAAACACACTTGTGAAGTGTAAACCATTTTAGGTTTTCTTAAAGCTCATCGAGAGAATGCCAAGAGTGTGCGAAGAAGTAATCAGAGCAAAGGGTGGCTATTTTGAACAAACTAGAATATAAAACATGCTTTCAGTTATTTCACCTTTTTTTGCTAAGTACATACATAACTCCACATGTGTTCGTTCATAGTTTTGATGCCTTCAGTGACAATCTACAATGTAAATAGTCATGAAAATAAAGAAAACGCATTGAATGAGTAGGTGTGTACAAACTTTTGGCCTGTACTTTATGTATGTGATACATAAAAAAATATATTGTTTTTCATGAGCCATTTAATAGTGTTGCATGTCTGGGTGGGGGTCGGGCTTTGGAAAAAATGTGTTTCTCTCTCAGATATCACGTTTAGTTCCCCGTAAACATTCACATGTTGCTCAATGAGATGTAAGCGTGGGATAAAGTCTGCATTCCTGTAACTTTCTGTCTGTAAAATATATATTTTTATAAGCATTTCTGGAGTCTATTAACAGCATTTCATGATTTATAGTCATAAATTAACATTCTTAATAAATGACAGTAGAACAAGCACACATCTGATTGCGGAATCATAGGGTAACAACCTAGCATTTACAGATTATGTGCGGTTTTGGAGTTGTCCGACTTTTTGTGTGGCCATAAACGCATCACTGGCTAAGTGCCATGGGTGCATGTGTTGGCGCAAGTGAGAGAGAGTGAGCGGCTGCTGTTGATATGACAGAAAGTTGGTTTTGGCCTGGTTTGTACAGCAGAAAATGACCAATGAGTGGTTCTTAGCCTGGGTTCGATTGAACCCAGGCTGAGTCGGCCTCAGGGGTTCGGCGGAGCCTCCGCCGCGGAGGTCAGGACACATCCGACTCAAATAAAAACTTCACCCTATCAGCGTATTATGGATACCCCCAAACAATGTTCCCTCTAACTGAGTGGCCTAGTGGTTAGAGTGTCCGCCCTGAGATCGGTAGGTTGTGAGTTCAAACCCCGGCCGAGTCATACCAAAGACTATAAAAATGGGACCCATTACCTCCCTGCTTGGCACTCAGCATCAAGGGTTGGAATTGGGGGTAAAATCACCAAAAATGATTCCCGGGCGCGGCACCACTGCCCACTGCTCCCCTCACCTCCCAGGGGGTGAACAAGGGTGAGGGTCAAATGCATAGGACAAATTTCACCACACGTAGTGTGTGACAATCATTGGTACTTTATCTTAGATGTGCACACTGTGGCCACACCAGCAGCACACCTGTCCCAAACCTGACTAAATACTAAATAAGTTAATGACGCCAAAAGGGACAAGCGGTAGAAAATGGATGGATGGATGGATGTTTTATTATTATAATCAAATGACAGCAGTCTTTTCCATGGGATTATTTTCTAAAATAAGGGTTTTGGCCCACTTACAATGACAGTAACACAACATATTGTTTTTCATGAGCTGTGTACTAGTATTGTATGACTGGGTGGGGGTCCTGCTTTGGAAATAATTTGTACCCCTTTCCGATATCGCATTTAGTTCCCACTAAAACATTCACATTTTTACACAATGAGATGTAAACATGGGATTATGTGTACATTCCTGTAACGTTCTGTTTGTAAAATATATCTTTATTAGTATTTATTTAATAAATAACATCATTTCATGATTAATATTTATAAATTAAGATTCAATTAAGAAAAAAACATTTGATTTTTCAGGGTTCGGTGAAAGCGCATATGAAACTGGTGGGGTTCAGTACCTCCAACAAGGTTAAGAACCACTGTGCTAGATAGTAGATTTTTACTGATGTTTTTGGTCTGGTTAAACAGTTTTTCTCAGTAAAGACATCAGTGGAATTCCTGTCCACCTGACAGGCGTTACAATAACTGAACACTGTTGACGAACATTATCTGCTGTGGCCGCTTGTTGTCACCTGTCACTCGCTGCTGCATTGCAAAATTATACAGAATAAATTATTATGTGTTTATTTTGTTTTGAGTCCAGATGGGATTAGATTTGGTGCACGACATAGATTTACTGTGCGCAGACAATGGGTGAGCAATGCGCAATTAGAGGAAACGTTGGTTATGGCCCTAAACAACCACATAGAAAAGTGTTTCTTAACCATAGGGCCGCGTCCCCTAGAGCAGTATTTTTCAACCTTTTTTGACTAATTATTGAAGGAGAGCACAGAATTCCTGAACAGGCTGAATATTTAGAAGTTGGAACGGTTTGAATCGAATGAAAGATGTGGGAGTTGTGGAACTTTGAAAAATGCCCCATTCGTGTCAATGGGAATTTCATGGAAATTTGGGAATTTGGGGAAAAGCAAGAATTTTTTTGAAATTGCTAAATATTTTGAATGTTCTGAATGAGTTCATGTTGGAATTTTTCAAATCGGTCGAGAAATGTTGAAGTAGAAACATTGTTAATTGAGAAATGCCATCCAGCCATCCATTTTCTACCGCTTGTCCTTTTTGGGGTCGCGGGGGGTCTCTTGAGCCTATCTCAGCTGCATTCGGGCGGTAGGCGGGGTACACCCTGGACAAGTCGCCACCCCATCGCAGTAATTGAGAAATGGTACTACAGAATTCCTGCAATACGGGAAAACCGGGAATTTTTCCAATTCAAAAAACAACTTTGTTTTTGTCCTGATTAAGAGGAATGATTTGACGGCGGAACGGTTTAGTGGGTTGAAAAATGTGGGAGGAGTAGTCGCCAGAAAAAAGGGTGAAAAAAGGGTATGAAAAAACGGGAATTCTGGGAATTCCTGGAATTTTTTTTAACTTGGAAAAATGAGAGTTTGAATGTGCAAGAGGAGTGTAATATGTTGACGGTAAAATGGTTTGAATCAGTTGAAAAATGTGGAAATGGTGGAAGTTTGAAAAATGGCCAATTCATTTTGAATGGAAAAAATGTCACAGGAAAACCTGGAATTCTGGGAAATCTGGGAATTTTTGGAATTTGTCATGGGAAAGCCCGCGATTCCCGAACAGGCTGAACAGTTTAATGTTGGAACGGTTTGAATCGGGTGGAAAAATGCGGAAGGTAGAGCGCGCCAAAATCTGGAGAAGAAGAAGAATAAGTAGTTGAATAAATAGATGAATTTTGGTGTAGAAAACCATATGTGTGAATGCTTTGGAGCATTCACACAATTAGTGTTGATATTTGATCAGGCCTCGGGCCCTTCTGTTGTGGAAAAGTTGGGCCCCGAGGTCAAAAAGGATAAGCACCCATGGCATAGAGTGTTTATCCTATGGACCGGCCCTGGCTAACATGGTCGGACCAGGAAGAGGGGGGTTATAATACTAAAACACTGCAAACAGCCCCTTTAAAGGCCTACTGAAACTCACTACTACCGACCACGCAGTCTGATAGTTTATACATCAATGATGAAATCTTAACATTGCAACACATGCCAATACGGCCGGGTTAGCTTACTAAAGTGCAATTTTAAATTTTGCGCGAAATATCCTGCTGAAAACGTCTCAGTATGATGACGCCTGCGCGTGACGTTTGGGACAGCATAGTGGCCAGCTATTAAGTCGTCTGTTTTCATCGCAAAATTCCACAGTATTCTGGACATCTGTGTTGGTGAATCTTTTGCAATTTGTTCAATGAACAATGGAGACAGCAAAGAAGAAAGCTGTAAGTGGGAAGCGGTGTATTGCGGCAGGTGTTGTGCCGGATAACGCACCCCCGCCGTAGAATGCACCCCTTGACTGTTGTGCCGGATAACACAGCCGGTGTTTCATTGTTTACATTCCCGGAAGATGACAGTCAAGCTTTACCATTGGCCTGTGGAGAACTGGGACAACAGAGACTCTTACCAGGAGGACTTTGAGTTGGATGCGCAGACGCGGTACCGTGAGTACGCATGCAGCTGCGGCTTCCAAACATTTGATCGCTTGCCCGTACGTGCGTGCCGCTATGTGTATGTCACGTACGTAACTTTGGGGACTTTGGGGAAATATATGTGCTGTATGAACTTTGGGGAGGTGAACGGTACTTTGGGCTGTGGGATTGAGTGTGTTGTGCAGGTGTTTGAGTTGTATTGGCGGGTTATATGGACGGGAAGGGGGAGGTGTTTGCTATGCGGGATTCATTTGTGGCATATTAAATATAAGCCTGGTTGTGTTGTGGCTAATAGAGTATATATATGTCTTGTGTTTATTTACTGTTTTAGTCATTCCCAGCTGAATATCAGGTCCCACCCGCCTCTCACAGCATCTTCCCTATCTGAATCGCTCCCACTGCCCTCTAGTCCTTCACTCTCACTTTCCTCATCCACGAATCTTTCATCCTCGCTCAAATTAATGGGGAAATGGTCGCTTTCTCTGTCCGAATCGCTCTCGCTGCTGGTGGCCATGATTGTAAACAATGTGCAGATGTGAGGAGCTCCACAACCTGTGATGTCACGCTACTCGTCTGCTACTTCCGGTACAGGCAAGGCTTTTTTATCAGCGACCAAAAGTTGCGAACTTTATCATCGATGTTCTCTACTAAATCCTTTCAGCAAAAATATGGCAATATCGCGAAATGATCAAGTATGACACATAGAATGGACCTGCTATCCCCGTTTAAATAAGAAAATCGCAATTCAGTAGGCCTTTAATAGCTCTTGCACACCTGAACCTCTTTGCACAAATGAATAAACCCAAAAAGCACCTTTCCTCTTTAAATGTCGGTTAACGTGAGTGCCACAAAGGCACCACTTGCACTAAAAAAAAAATGCTCCCTGGCAGGCTACGTCTAATAGAGGAATGAAGTCCAAAGAAGACAAGCCACTTGTATGGGTAAAAGTAAATGGAGTCATTATTAAGTGTATTTCCACCTCTGTGGTGTTTTTCAATGGCTCATTGTAATCAGTCACACACTTACTTTATTCATACACTGTCAGGGACATTTGGGGGGACTTTGGCTAGTTTTTGACTGCCTTCAGTTGTGTCATCACATTTTTGTATTCCACAATTGTATTACTCTCTGTTAGATTTACTATGTAAAGATGGATTTGGGCACCGTTCTGACTGACCTCAGCTTTTATAACCAGTATGGAAATCATTATATACTGAATTAAGATTTTTTTGTGGAAGAAAAAGGTTCCCTCTGACAAGACCATATGACTTTTCTTGTAAACCATGGTTGGTTCATAGGAAATTGGACACACATCCTCCGGTCAATAAAAATCTGCTACTAAGTACTAATTCCTCTTAATTTTGGGTAATTCAAGTAAACCACGAGCAAGAAAATGAGCCAAAGCGCATACCAATCATCATCCTTAGAAACTCACAGAGAGCTTTGTTTGGTTAATAAGCCTCGAATTAAAGCAAAATGCATGATTCAATCATCTGGCCACAGAATTAGATCATGTTCTATGACTTCATTCTGGACTGCTTGTAGCTGTTGACTTTATCCAGCTATTGCGGAAGTCAAATCAGAGCATTTAACATCCTGGGAATATGTCTGCACTCATGTAGTGCACATTCTGCAGCACCGTGTAGTGTGATCGAATAAACAGATATGGGGCCATGACAGTTACAAGCATGAGTGTTTTCTACTGCAGGACTGCTTACCCTATTTTGGGATTATGCAGTAGAAATATCGAGGAGTAATCTCAGAAGAGGGTCTATCAACTTGAAGCTAAATGATTGGGTCACGTTCAATAGTGTGTGGAATTTAAAATGTGCAGGGAGTCGTGGTCAAAAGTTTACATACACTTGTGAAGGACATAATGTCATGGCTGTCTTGAGTTTCCAATAACTTCTACAACTCTTATTTTTTTTGTGATAGAGTGATTGGAGCACATACTTGTTGGTCACAAAAAACATTCATGAAGTTTTTTATGAATTTATTATGGGTCTACTGAAAATGTGACCAAATCTGCTGGGTCAAAAGTATACATACAGCAATGTTAATATTTGGTTACATGTCCCTTGGCAAGTTTCACTGCAATAAGGCGCTTTTGGTAGCCATCCACAAGCTTCTGGTTGAATTTTTGACCACTCCTCTTGACAAAATTGGTGCAGTTCAGCTAAATTTGTTGGTTTTCTGACATGGACTTGTTTCTTCAGCATTGTCCACACGTTTAAGTCAGGACTTTGGGAAGGCCATTCTAAAACCTTCATTCTAGCTTGATTCAGCTATTCCTTTAACACTTTTGATGTGTGTTTGGGGTCATTGTCCTGTTGGAACACCCAACTGCGCCCAAGACCCAACCTCCGAGCTGATGATTTTAGGTTGTCTTGAAGAATTTGGAGGTAATCCTCCTTTTTCATTGTCCCATTTACTCTCTGTAAAGCACCAGTGCCATTGGCAGCAAAACAGGCCAAGAGCATAATACTACCACCACCATGCTTGACGATAGGAATTGGTGTTCCTGGGATTAAAGGCCTCACCTTTTCTCCTCCAAACATATTGCTGAGTATTGTAGCCAAACAGCTCAATTTTTGTTTCATCTGACATCACATGGACAAAGATAAGACCTTCTGGAGGAAAGTTCTGTAACCAAATATTAACATTGCTGTATGTATACTTTTGACCCAGCAGATTTGGTCATATTTTCAGTAGACCCATAATAAGTTCATAAAAGAACCAAACTTCATGAATGTTTTTTGTGACCAACAAGTATGTGCTCCAATCACTCTATCACAAAAAAATAAGAGTTGTATAAATTATTGGAAACTCAAGACAGTCATGACATTATGTTCTTTACAAGTGTATGTAAACTTTTGACCACGACTGTATGTCAGGTGAATACAGACAAAGACTTTCTTGATGTGTCCTTTCAAGCACAAGTTTATTTTTGCACCATGCCGCTTTCACCGCTGATGATAACAAAACATTTAGGATTTATGCACACAGTCAACCAAATAAGCCAAGCTATATTTTTCTCTACCACAAAGCATCGCAAAGCTCTTCCTTCATGGTTCCTACCCACAAAATACCAAACAGCAGTTGTTTTTTTTGCAGTTGTTGTTGACGTGGAGCTGCTCTGCAGTTGGACAACTACTGTTCTCCATGTCAGGCCCAACAACATGTGTTGGCTATAAAGTTTGTAAAACACACCGCTAAGCAAACGTGTCAAAGAGTGTCTCAGCATGGTCGGACGGATGACGCAATGACTGCAAATGCTGACAGGTGGGATGATAAACCAAACCCTTTTTTTCACTGGTTGGCAACACACGCTGGTTCTAAAGAAAAACGTTCATAAAGCTGTGGTCACATGGCGGAAGAAATCTTTAAATATAAAAAAAAAAAATTTTCAATGGGTTTTCCATTTTTGTCCTTAAAGTGGAACTGTACTCTTTTTTTTAAATGTTGCCTATCATTCACAGTCCTAATGTAAGAAAAGAGCACAAATGTTTTTCTTTTTTTGTATGCGTTCTAACTAGTAAATAAATGTGAGCAAAAGTCTGCTTAAAATGGAGCCTTTGCGAGTCGCTCTAATCTGCCTCTAAAGCACTTAAAAACATCCAAAATTTCATCAACATTTTAAATACACGCTGTGAGTATATGCAATGTAGTAACATTCCTAATAACATGTAATATTTACGTATTTTGCTTATTTTAGGCATACAGTGGCGCATTCATTTTACAAACACATCACATCGTTTCCTTCAACAAAAGCACTGATTACTAGTCACTGCACCAAACATGAGAGCCACCAAACATAATTAAACATCACTTACTGTACATTGTCTGCTCTCACTGGGATGCCAACTGTTAGGATGTTGATAAATTCCTGTTTAGATGAAGGATGATTCATAATCCTCGCAATGAAAATAGGTAGATGGAACCAAGTGTCTTTTTGTGTTTTTCTCAACATTCCTGGGTCTGAATCAGTGACGTGCAGTCAGGGGAGGCAGGTGAGGCGGGGCCTCACGTGCCATCATGGAAAGAAAAAAAAATGTAAAAAGAAAAAAAATAAATTAAATTGTTATATGTATCCAGTGATTATACTATAAAGTTATTTTCCATTTAACTTCACCAGTTTTAAATTATTTTTATTCAAAATCGCTGAATTTTCACATTTGCCGTTCAAATACTGAGAAGAGACTTGCGGTGAGTCAGCAGCCAGTTGAGCCTCGCCATGGATTGCGCAATGACTCGGTTAACTGCTGGCCTGCTGTGCAGTGAGACCGTATTGCTATATGAATTATATCATACATTTCCATAGTTTAGTTAGCTGAGGTATATAATGTACAGTGTATTTTGTCAACAACTGTATGTGTGTAACATATTCCTTGTGCCGAGCAATCATAAAACGGCTGCGAAGACGCACTGGCTGAGGCTCGCAGTAATCCCGCCTCCTGGTGGTAGAGGGCGCTAGTGATCCCAGAGATCATTCTTGCGACTACTCGGCTGCAGAAGAAGTGACAACAAGCAGCAACAGTTAGCAGCGATCGTTTATTTTTTCCTTCACCTGGACTTTTAACATGGAGGATTACATATCTAAAATAAAACAGTTTTCTAAACTGGACTTTCAATCGAAGCAGGAAGTAATAATTAAAAGAAAGATCTCCATCGAGACAGAGAGACTTTTAAAACTGAAGAAAGATAAGGAAGACTTCTATAAACAAGTTATCGATGCTTTTGTTCAAAAGGAGCGGCGCATGGACTTCATTTATAAGTAAAGGTAAGACCATAATAACGTTTTTTTTTAATTAATTGTGCTTTTTTGTGTGCTACAGTTTGTATGTGTAAAGTTAAAGTTAAGTTAAAGTACCAATGATTGTCACACACACTAGGTGTGGTGAAATTTGTCCTCTGCATTTGACCCATCACCTTGATCACCCCCTGGGAGGTGAGGGGAGCAGTGGGCAGCAACAGCACCGCGCCCGAGAATCATTTTTGGTGATTCAACCCCCAATTCCAACCCTTGATGCTGAATGCCAAGCAGGGAAGAATGCTGGTATGAGATTTTAAACATAACCCGTTAACTGCTGCCAATCAAATGGTGAATAAGATACTCTTTAGGGTTCATATGATTGTAAATCTGACTGTGATGAAGTCAGTGCCTCACCAGCCAAGAACCTCACCGCACGTCACTGGTCTGAATTGACTGTCAAAGTTTACCAACGTCTCAGTTTACGTCCACATAATTTATATTTTAGAATAAACTTTCACGAGCTCCGAGGCAAAAAAGCAGCTCACCAGCTGATGATGTCAATACAGCAGCAAAAGGAAGTCACCTCTCGGTGATCAATACGCAGCTAAATGTAGGTCCTTAACTTATAATAACAATATCGTTAATATGGTTAATATTCAGGTCACAAAATGTAAATACAGTATTGTTGGCAGTTTTTGGATGGTTATTTATTGGGTTTTGTGGTCGAAATAGACGCAATGACGTTATGGCTCCCATTGGCTTCATTGTAAGTGGACTTTGAGTTACCTTATTTGTCGGACTACAATGTGTACTTAAAATCCTTTCATCCATCCATCCATTTTCTACCGCTTGTCCCTTTTGGGGTCGCAGGGGGTGCCGAAGCCTATCTCAGCTGCATTTGGGCTTTTTTTTTTTAAATCAACACTGTGCCTTATAACCAGGTGCACCTAATGTACAGATTAATTCTGATTGTGTTTACCGACCTCAAATAATTTTTATTTGGTACATGGTGTAATGATAAGTGTGACCAGTCACACATAAGAGATACGTGTGGACTGTAGGTTGACGCCTGTTTAATAAATGAAGCTAGCAAGTACAGGTTAGCAAGCAAGCACAAAACGTTGATGTTTCATTGAAGATATAGAACATTACACATGGCGCTGAAAAATCTGTCAAAATGTTTTAGTACGACTTGGGTAAGCTACAACACCGCACCGCTTGATGGATTGTCGGCGCATTGCGGCTATTGTAGTCAGGCGTACTGTGCTTCAACATACGGTATTATTATGGTGTGTGATAAAAATACAAGCTGGGGTTGCTTTTCAGGCATCTGATTGGAGAAAATGCGCTTGACAGCCAGTAAATGTGTTTTTATGTGGATAGAGAGCTTTTTTTAAACTTCACACGCATTTTGAAAATATCAGCATTTGGTCAAGTAACGAAGCATTGAGGTATTTAATATTGTTATTGTCAAGTGGTCACGTATAGAATTAACCAGGTTTGATGTATGTTAAGAAACAGATGTGCACATTATTCTATCACACTATATATATATATATATATATATATATATATATATATATATATATATATATATATATATATATATATATATATATATATATATATATGTATATATACACACATATATATACAAAGATAGATAGATGTATAGATTTATTGTCACTCGGCTGCATCTTTTGTATTCAATATTTTTTGTTTTGTGCAGAACACAGGCAACTGATTGATACTGATAAAGAAAATGGAGTGGGATGGCTTCACATTGTCTAAAAAGGTTATACAGAAAAACGACAGCAGTTTGTACAAACAGGCAAACGCAAGTAAGAATATTTATGCATTACCTGTGGTGTTCCACAGGAGTCAGTATTGGGTCTCAAACTGTTTAATTTGTACATCAATGACATAAATAAGGTATACTTTGAAGTTTGTGTTTTTTGTTGATGACACACATATTTTTGTTCTGCAGAGAACCTTCAGTAGCTCTTGGAAGTAGTAACAAAAGAAATGAATAATTAGAAATGTTGGTATGACAAAAATAAATTATACTCTAAAGCATACTTGCCAACCTTGAGACCTCCGATTTCGGGAGGTGGGGCGGGGGGCGTGGTTGGGGGCAGGGGCGTGGTTGGAGGCGTGGTTAAGAGGGGAGGAGTATATTTACAGATAGAATTCACCAAGTCAAGTATTTCATATATATATACCGTATTTTTCGGACTATAAGTCGCAGTTTTTTTCATAGTTTGGCCGGGCTCCAGTGCGATTTATATATGTTTTTGTCCTTCTTTATTATGCATTTTCGGCAGGTGCGACTTATACTCTGGTGCGACTTATACTCCGAAAAATATGGTACTGTATATATATATATATATATATATATATATATATATATATATATATATATATATATATATATATATATATATATATATATATATATATACCGGTATATGTATATATATATATATATATATATATATATATATATATATATATATATATATATATATAAAAGAAATACTTGAATTTCAGTGTTCATTTATTTACACATATACACACACATGACACTCATCTACTCATTGTTGAGTTAAGGGTTGAATTGTCCATCCTTGTTTTATTCTCTGTCACTATTTTTCTAACCATGCTGAACACCCTCTCTGATGATGCATTGCTGTGTGGCACGCACAAAAGTGATTTCATCAAATGCACTAGAGTCTGGAATCTTCCATCTCTCCCTAGGATGGCCCAAAACCGGTCAATCTTTGCTTCCTGAGGAAGATCTTCACTGCCAAGCACTTGGTAGTCCACTACTTCTTCCCAGAGGCTATACAGATCCAATCGCAGCTGCGGCTTGGAACTTACAAGCGTATTTCTTCATCTTACTCGTCGTCGGTGTCGCTATGGCTGTATCTTCCTCTTTCTTCTGCTTTGTCTCCTTGTTGTGTGCGCAGTTGTGCACTGCACTCTCTGAAAGCCCTAGATGTTATTGTCACATATGCATGTACAGTAGATGGCAGTATTGTCCTGTTTAAGAGTGTCACAACATTGCTGTTTACGGCAGACAAACTGCTTTACGGTAGACGAAAACGTGACTGCTGTTGTTGTGTGTTGTTACCGCGCTGGGAGGACGTTAATGAAACTGCCTAACAATAAACCCACATAAGAAACCAAGAACTCGCCCTCGATCATTCTACAGTTATAACGTGATTGGGCAGGCACGCTGTTTATATTGTGGGAAAGCGTACATGAAAACAGGCTGTCCTCACTCAGGTCCGCATGGAGCTGGAGGGGGCGTGGCCTCCAGCTCCGCCTGAATTTCGGGAGATTTTGGGAGAAAATTTGTCCTGGAAGGTTTTCGGGAGAGGCGCTGAATTTCGGTAGTCTCCTGGAAAATTTGGGAGGGTTGGCAAGTATGCTCTAAAGTTGAACAAAACCAAATTCATGTTTGGAAACCGTAAAGTACAAATTAATGTCAATTTGGAAACTGATAACAAATAGATTTAAAGAAATACACGTGTGGGTTTTATTTTAGTCCACAAGCTGTACTGGAAACCTCAAATCAAGTATTTGTGTGGCAAAATACTGTAACAAAAAGTATTGCAATTTTAGGAAAAACAAAACATATCTTACTCACTCAGTGGCCTAGTGGTTAGAGTGTCCGCCCTTTTTGTAAACAGCTATCAGCAACAAATCTTGTTACTTTTCCCGGTGATATTGGAGACCTTTTAAGAGTCTTGCAGACAGTTTTGGAGACTTTATTGTGTCTTGGAAACTCTAAAGGGAAAGCAGGCAGCAGTCACCATCCTCAGCGAGCAGTGACGGCTGCTGCCGGTAAGCTGATGCTCAATGTTGTCAACAAAAGCAGCACAGTTAAGTTAAACACATGCCTTTGCTAAACGGACAGCCACCGCATGAAGGACTTTTAACATATGTGAGGACCGAGTCTTGCAAGAAGATGTCATTCATATCACCACAGCTGATCTGTAGAATACCCTGGAGAGGCACAGTTACAAAAATATTTAAGGGGGGTGCATCAAATTTTTTTGGGGGGGCCCCTGCCGAAAATGTATTCGCGCCGCGGTCGCACGCACACTTGTTAAAGCTTTAATGTTGGCCTTTGTTCATCCACAAATGATTACCGTATTTTTCGGACTATAAGTCGCAGTTTTTTTCATAGTTTGGCCGGGCTCCAGTGCGACTTATATATGTTTTTTCCTTCTTTATTATGCATTTTCGGCAGGTGCCACTTATACTCCGGTGCGACTTATACTCCGAAAAATACGGTACTGCATGTAAGAAAACCCCTTTATATTACTGGTTATCAGAAGGATATGTGTTTTAAAAATTTTAGGCCTTTATCGTGTCCAAAAAATTGAAGAGTTGGCCATTTCTATGGTATTAATTGTAAAAAAAAAAATCTGTTGTTGATCCAATCTTGAAGTGCTAAAACCTATTTCTTCTTTTAGAAGCTAGATACAATATTAACTGTTATTTGTTCAAGCACATAAAACATGATAACAAAGTGTTTGGATGTATTTATTAAATAATATGTTTGTATATATTTTAATATTGACACATCTCATCTGTGCATAAATTACTAGAATACCTTTAGGACAGGGATGTCAAACTCATTTTAGCTCAGGGGCCGCATGGAGGAAAATCTGTGCACACGCGGGCCGGACTATTAAAATCATGGCATTACAATTAAAAAATAAAGACAACTTCAGATTGTTTTCTTTCTCTTACTTTGGCCAAAAATAGAACAAACACATTCTGAAAATCCATTCTTCCATTTTCTACCGCTTGTCCCTTTTGGGGTCGCGGGGGGTCGCTGGAGCCTATCTATTACAATAAAAATATAGAAAAAAATACCAACAGTGGTAAAGTTTAGATCCATGAAGGAAAGAAGAAAGTGATTGAATAACTGAATAAATTTAAATATGCATAAAAATGTGTTTTCTTTTGTATTATTTTGTTTAATGAATTAAGTAACGTGTATGACAACCTTTTTCCAAAACACAATATAGAATGTGAGATATAACAGCATAATGCATGCATTTATCATTTGTTTTCAAAGCGGTTACAAAAAAGTGGGACGCCAAAAATTTATTGTGGGACCCCATTTTTATGACTTGATGGGGGTCCCTGGGACCCCATTTTGACAATTCCTATCGCCAACACTGATGGAGTATTGGTGCGTGCAAAACAGCAGCAGGCGGCTGTGGCCTGCGGGCCGGTTCTAATACTAATCAAATATCATCACGGGGGCCATAGATATTTCATTCGCGGGCTGGATCTATATATATATATATATATATATATATATATATATATATATATATATATATATATATATATATATATATATATATAAAAATATATATATAAATATATATATATATATATATATATATATATATATATATATATATATATATAGTTCCACTTTTCCACTTTTTTGTGAACTCCTGTAAATTAACATTTCACTTCACAATTTCTGGGTTTTCAAAATTATGAACCATTTTTTTCAACGAGTAACGCATTTTTGAGTAAAATACTTTTTTTAATTAAAAAGTTGCTTTTTTCTTGATGGGAATTGTATTATGGATTCATCTCATTAACATCATTTACAATCACCCAACATTGAGTTAGCATAACTCAACTTTTGGGTTAAAAAATTCAACCAAATAGTTTGGTTGGGAATAAACCAACATTAAGTTGTCATAAATCAACTTTTTGGTTAAATAATTCAACACAAAAGTTGGGTTGAAAAAAATTAACACAAAATGTTGAGTTAAAATACCTCAAATAAGGGGTTTGTCCTTTTCTGAACCATGACAGTTGGGTTAAAATTGGGTTATTTTTTAACCCAACATTTTTTAGTGTGCAGAGCTTCCTCAGTTTCTCCAGCTTTCATTACTTTAACTGGCTCATTACTCTATGTATTATCAAGTCAACATAGTTCCACATAATAAGTTTATAAATAGTCAAGTATGAGGTGTTGTCTTTGTGTTGGTATGTAACTGTTAGTCACACTGACGTTGCTCTTTTTAAATGAACAGAGTAAGTCCTGCTGCTGTTTCACTCCGTTTTTGTTCCACTCGCTTCCGCTTTTTTTTCTTTTTTTTTCATGTCCACCCGGTTCCTATGCCTATGGGGTACGCTAGTGGTGTGCTTCTGTCTTTTGATTGGTAAACGGGCAGTTGTTAGGATTGTCAGATAATATTTACACTTTTATTTTAATTTCAGTTCATTGGCTAGTTACACACCATCCATCCATCAATCCATTTTCTACCACTTGTCCCTTTCGGGGTCGCGGAGGGTGCACACTGATTCCATGAATTAAACTTTAAGTGGATACTCAAGCAAGATAAAGGTGTGTCGTTCCAAACCAAACAGTGACTTATGAAACTGAACTATACATCTCGGTGGAAATGTTCATGCATTGCATACCCTGTGGGATACATTGTGGTTATGTATACCCCTGCGTTAAATGCCCTACAGTGTTGATTTCATGTAAATCTGTGAATGCCTCAGTATCATTTCCCAGCTCATTGGGGTTAAATGAGGCTTGTGCGTACCAGGTCAAAAGCAAAACAAGTGACCCAGAAACCTTTATTACACTTACCCAAGTCACATCCACAAATTCTTGGGAATTCTTCCAGACAAATAACATCATCCAACTGCAATTGTGCAATATAAACAGTGTGAGAAAGTACTGCTGTGTGGACAGGTTTGTGTGATCATGGTTTGTGTAAGCTTCTTTGTGTGTATTGTAGCTATCATGATTGAGAAATATTAGAGAGAAAACCTAAGACGTATTTATCAATTTCATTTGCCTCAGATCCTTTTGGATTCCTATAGTTGTTGTTAAGCTTGTGTCATTGCTACTAATCACCTATGAGAGATGCAAAGAACAACTACTGGCAGCTGTCGCTCTGCACAGTCCTGCCATTGTGCATGTCATGCAGCTGGCACAAGGATGGAATGTCTGCAACACAATGGATCCATCAAAGCTCCCCTTAGGAGGATCAAACCTGGCTAGTGGTGCAGGCAGGTCATGGCAGCTGTAACTTGTTGGCTCAGTGGCATGATCCCCTGACAAGTCTCTACTTTCACTTCAGCCTGAGCTTCTGAGACCTGCTTTATCAGTTTAAACCCAACCATTTGCAAACTAATGCTTTGCAAAATCATCCCAATGCTGTTCATGTCATATCTACTATACAATGGGTTCTCCTCTCTGGTCCACATTTTCCTATGGTCGTTATGAGATGACCCATGTATAAGTCAATTCAAGTACCCTATTTTTAGGACCATAACGCGCACCGGATTATAAAGCGCACTGTCCATGAACGGGTCTTTTTTCATAAAAGGCACACCAGATTATAAGGCGCATTAAAGGAGTCATATACTGTAAAAAAAACAAATTCTACATTTAAAACACTCCCATATGGTCGACATAACATGTAATGGTGGTTCTTTGGTCAAAATGTTGCACTTATTATGTTTTACAGACCGTATTCAAGCCGCTTTCTGAAAATCTCTTCAGGATGTGCAGTTTTGTGGGTGGGTCTTATTTACCTTATTTTTATCTTATTTGACAAAACCTCATCGAGCTGGATGCAATCTTACTTGGAGGGGAGGGAGCAGGTGGTAGAGGTGAACGGCACTGTGACCCCCCCCCCCCCCCTCCCTCGCCCCCCCTCTCGGTGAGCTGTGGAGTCCCCCAAGGCAGTGTATTGGGGCCTTTACTGTTCCTAATATACATAAACGACTTGTCATCGGCATGCGACTGTGAATTGTTCTTGTTTGCGGATGACTCGGCCTTGCTGGTATCAGACAAGGACAAGTCACAGGTGGAGAAAATCCTCAGTGCTGAACTCTGTAGAACATGCACCTGGCTCGCTGACAACAAGCTATCCATACACTTGGGTAAAACAGAATCCATCCTATTTGGGTCCCACATCAACCTTAAGAAAGTCAATGACTTCACTATAAAAGTGGGTGACATTGTTATCACCAGGAAGGATGAGGTCACCTACCTAGGTTCCATTCTGGAGGCTAATCTTTCCTGTGATAAAATGGCAACCAAGGTAATCAAAAAGGTCAACCAACGAACGAGATTTCTCTATAGAATCTCCTCTCTGGTCAACAAAAGCACCATGAAGATTCTGGCGGGAACTCTCGTTCAACCCTTTTTCGATTACGCATGCACCTCCTGGTACCCTAGCACCTACAAAACCCTCAAATTGAAACTCCAAACATCCCAGAACAAGCTAGTCAGATTACTTCTAGACCTCCACCCCAGATCCCACCTCACTCCTACCCACTTCTCCAAAGTGGGCTGGCTCAGGGTGGAGGACAGAGTAAAACAACTTGCACTGAGCCTAGTCTATAAAATCCGCTACACCTCCCTGATACCGAAGTACATGTCAAACTACTTCCTTAACGTAAATGACCGCCATAACCACAACACCAGGGGGAGCTCCACTAACAACGTTAAACCCAGATTCCGAACTAACAAAGGTCTTAACTCATTCTCATTTTATGCCACATCAATGTGGAATGCGCTCCCAACAGGTATAAAAGAAAGGGCATCTCTATCCTCCTTCAAAATTGCAATAAAAATTCACCTCCAGGCAGCTAAAGGCACCTAAACTAACACCCTCCCCGGATTGTTAATAATCAAATGTAAACAATCAAATGCAGATACTTTTTCTTATGCCTTCTGATCTCTCTCTCTCTCTCTCTCTCTCTCTCTCTCTCTCTCTCTCTCTCTCTCTCTCTCTCTCTGTGCCCACTACTTGCTGTCCATATCCTACCAAGTCAGACCTACACTGTTCCAATATCCATTTCTCTGTTCTCAATTGTTTATGACTGATGATACCAACCAAACCCAAACCCCCCCCCCTCCACACCCCGGATTGTAAATAATGTAAATAATTCAATGTGATTATCTTGTGTGATGACTGTATTATGATGATAGTATATATGATAGTATATATCTGTATCATGAATCAATTTAAGTGGACCCCGACTTAAACAAGTTGAAAAACTTATTTGGGTGTTACCATTTAGTGGTCAATTGTACGGAATATGTACTTCACTGTGCAACCTACTAATAAAAGTCTCAATCAATCAATCAAACCTGGCTCCACTTTGACAGCGTCTTGTCCCCGCCCAGTTTGTTGTAGTTTGTAGTGCTTCCGTAGCAAGTCTACCGACATATTACGTTCGTACTATACACTACTTTGTATTAGAAATAGCAGAGGATGAACGCCCCACATACTATACCAATATTGAAGACTCGAATATTGGTCGATACCGATATTATTGCGATACGATACCCGCATAAATCGCAGCACATACTTTTATTATTTTGTGAAATGTTGGAAAAGGTTTGATCGAGTGAAATTAATCAAACACAGAACAATGACAGGTAAGGAGCACACTATCCTCTTTAATATTAAACATCTGGAATGGACCTATGCTCTCTTTTAATTGATGTGGAGTGGTAAATTGAATGATGCGGAAACATTTGTTATTGGATACTTTCTAATACACTTCTGCCTTGAAGATGTTGAACATGTAAGTAATTATAATTAATTTACACTTAAAAATGTTGTGTTTTTAAACGCAATGTAGCTATTCAATATTGAAATCCGATATCGATATCCGATATCAATATCGGATACGGACACCCTTAATGATAAACTTTTTACAGAACAGTATTTACTCTTTTTGCACACACACTACGAATACATTTTTGTTTTGTTCATAGTGCTGCTTTGTTGGGCCTCAGTTCTTGTTTACACGTGACGTCACGCAATGTAATCGTCAAATTCAGGGACGAATAAAAACTTGAATATTCCTGTTTTGTGCTACATGGGAATTCGCATGCTTCATTCAGCAACTATCCTCCTCTTTTTGGCTTTGCTGCACCCGTTAAAGAGCTAGGGAGACTCTAATTAGCATCATCATCTTTTAGTCCCTCAAAAAGGCACAAACTGTGAACAAGATTCGCGCAGATACTGTCTTAACTGGATCTTACCAACTGAAATTATTTTACAACTCTTTTTAGTCCTTATTTGTTGTTATCATTCTGTTCTCATCCGTAAAATCCACCTTGGGTTAGGTATATTTAATGAGCAACGTCCTTCAATGCTGGTAAAAAAGAAATGTTTTATTGTTCTTTGCTTCTTCTGTCAGGTAATGTTCAACCTAACCTTGGTCCAGATCTTAAGTGCTTGAGAACCCCTTGTGATTTTACAGCCAGATCTGGGCTTGGATTTTATTCAGGGTTGATAGCGGATTGTTCAGTGACAGTAAGGCATCACTGCCTGCATATTGCAATTCCACCACCTTTTCGAGGACGGGTACAACAAAAAACATTATAGCCCTTAATTGCAATATCTTAATACGTGATGGATTTCTTAAGCCAGGTTTCAGACAAGACGAGGATGTCAGTATCAGTAGATTTAGCCCACATCTTTACTAGATCAAGTTTAGGAAGTGGACTTCTAACATGTAAGTGAATAGGCCACAAATTACTCTTAAACATGGTAGAAAATGGATGGATGGATGGATTTTAAGCATTTTCGTGAATAAGCTTTTCATCATGATTTATGGCTCTTCGATTGGTCCGGGATCATCATTGATGTTGAATTGGCTTAGAAATATATTTTAATAATATACAAATTCAGAGGGAAAAGGTAGAAATAATCCTTGGTTTCCTTCTGAGCTGTCCAGTATGCTAAAAGAAAGCAGTGGCGTGCCCAGACACAGGGGTGGCACCTAGATCTGCAAGGGTGGCAAGGAGCAGCTGTTGTTACTATAGTAGTAATGTCAGGCTTGTCACTGACAGGTTGATTATGTTTTAGTTTTTCCTCGGTGTTTGTGTTTTATTTCCTGTCAGCGCTTTTATTTTGGTTCAGTTTCCTGCTTGTGTCCCAGAGCCCTCTTTCCCCTCACCTGCGGCTGATTGGCACCCTGGCCACACCTGGTGTCAATCAGTCGGCTACTATTTATACCTGCCTCGCCCTCCAGTCAGTGCTGGAGTATTGTTAGATGTTTCCTGCTTCCTGTTTGCTGTATGCTGTTAGCTGTTTCCAATTTGCCTGTTTCCTGGTTCCTGATTCCTGTTTTCCTACATTTTATTTTTGACATAAAAAGTCATGTTTTCCTGCAACAAGCCTGCCATCTCTGCATCTTGGGGTTCACCACCACCAATTCCCGACAAGTATACCACAGTTACCACCACCAAGTATGGAGTGAATCTTTTTGAAAGACAATTGGTGACATTAAACAATATTGCAAAGCATTGAGCTATTACAGTACATCAGACACCTTGCAACAGTTGGCAAAAAATAGAAATACAGTATGTCAAATTTCCTCCTCAATAAAGTAAAATTGTAACAATTATAAACCTTTATTTAAATTTAAACCGATAAGATCCTCATTCAAATCTACTCTTCACAGTGCTAGCAACAGAATCATTTAAAATATTACACAGTGTACCTTTAGGAGTATAACATTTTAAACATGCTTGTGTAAAAAAAAAAAATAATATAACTCAAATGACTTACGTTTAGTGAAGGACCACGGACGTCTTGAACCTGGCTGCTCATCATGGGTCATCATCAATCATAAAAGATTTCTCGCCAAAATGTGCACACGCTGCACGCTGGATAAGATTGTCCGCCACCCGAATATCTGCACACTGAATCCGCCGATTAAGATTGCCCGTCAATATTTGCGCGCCGAATAAGATTGTCCATGAATACAAAGTGTAGTATAAACGATAAAACATTGAATATTAAGAGTATGGGAACCATTCCTACCTTGCTTAGTTCCCTGATGACCTCCTTAAAGTTTTGTAATCCATCAGAAATATCTAGTCATCCATCCATTTTCTATCGATGTCCCTCAAACAACTAAAATGTGTCAACATATCCAAGTGTGTTGAGTGTTTTGCAGTAGAATGGGAAAAAAGTTGCCTCTATATTGAAGCTATAATCATATATATCTGATTTATGACACCAAAAGACTTCCAAAGTGGGCGGATAATTAAATCTGATCAAAATAGTATCAATCGTTGGCCCTTTTGAGAGATAAAGATGAAGCCAGTCACGTGATCATGTGATCATGTGATCATGTGATCATGTGATATTGCGCTAGGAACTACAGAGCCCTTCCCCATCAACATCAAAGCTAATCAAGCAGACTTTCTGAGAGCCAAAAACGATTACTTTTGGAAAAATTGTGATCCAGGACCTTACATTTTGAGCCCGAACACAAAGAGAATGAGCAATAAGTTTAGACGCCGAGTGATGGATGCAGTTTCATTGTGACACTATAACATCCGCAGCATTGCTAGGCGCTAATCATACAAATGTGTTATAACAAACTAAAATAAAACAAATACTGACTGTAATATTTCCACTCTCGCTGGGATGCCGACCGACAAGACGCTCACATTATTCCGCTTAGATGAAGAATCGATCACAATCTTCACAGAGGGTTAAAAAAAGTTTTTGCAGGAAGCATCTTCTGGGGTCTATTTCGCTATCATTGGGACGTGAAAGTGGACCAGCCTGTCGCTCCATGGCCACATTTGTCTACTAACAGGTGAGAGATGCATGAATTAAAATCTTGAATTTACTTTTAGAAAGTCTATGAATGTTCTTATTCATCCAAGTCATTGTCATCTCAGGGCATTCAATCGATCGCAACTGGACTGTTTGGGTTGTCTTAGAAAACGTTTCGCCGCTCATCCGAGTAGGCTTCATCAGCTCTTGCTCATAGACTTAGATTTGTCAGATCTAATTTAGCGGCTGCTGCCAAAATCCCAAATATTTATACTCCAAAACCATGAGGGTGTGCATGGGCAAGGATGGTTTTGCCCTATTGTAGTGAGAAAAACAACTGTTTTGATGCAAACGAGCAATCCTACTGTCAAAGCCAACGACAGTCGTTGAAGTGTAATTTCCCCTTGTTATCATTGAGATATTGTGTGGCAGAACGATCGCTGTGGATCGGCTACTGTCAGTCCAAAATAGTCGGAATCCCCCACGAAAGCGTTCCATTCAGTTGTAAACAAATGGCATACTAGTCACTTTCTCGAACCAGAATGTTTCTAACTCCTGTTATTTGTTGGAAGCTAAATTGCAGAGTATTTTAGGAATGGTTGAAAGGACAGTGTTGTATGTGGGAGACAGGTGGTGTCGCAGACCACCTCCCTTGTTCAGGGATGTTTTTTCAACCTTGACATAGATGGCTTCCTTCACTCCTCTTTCGTACGCTTTGTCTTCCTTGTCCAGAATCTGTACATTTGTGTTCTCAAAGGAGTGCTGTTTCTCCCTGAGGTGCAGGTAGACAGCTGAGTCTCCGCCTGAAGAGTTTGCCCGTCTATACTGTGCCATGCGTCGGCTTAGTGGTTGTTTTGTTTCCCCAATATATGGATTAGTGCATTCATCATTATACTGGATAGCATACACCAGATTGTTTTTGTGGGTGTGGGGTGTCCGGTCTTTAGATGCCCTAGTCTCTGTCTCAGGGTGTTGCCTGGTTTGAAGTGTACTAGGATGTTGTGTTGGTTAGAGTTTCTCAGATAGATCTGATACATATGGAATGACAATATTTTTGCGTCTGTCACCTGTTTTCTCCTCATCCACTCTGTTCTTGTTATTTTTGGAAAAAAATAAACACAAATAAGCATATAAAGTCAACTTGTTTTCAACTCTACTGGTACTCTAAAAATAAACTTGGGACAATCCGGGGGCTGTAATTTGGGGCTGCCTGAATTAAGCAGTTCTTTTGTGTACGACTATATGGAGCCTGAGTGGTACGTGTACCCCAGTTTGAAAAACACTGTTTTGCCTCTGAGTGGGGTGGCACCTTGGGTGGCCTGTCAGATTTTAGGGGTGGCACATGTCACCCCAGCCACACCCTAGGCACGCAACTGAAAGAAAGGGATGCTTCCTGGGCCAAGGCTAGAAATACCAAATTCCAGGCTGACTGGATGTTTTTTAGGCAGCTTCGAAATCGCTTTCTTTCTCTTGTCAAGAAGTCAACGTCTGAGTTTTACCTAGCTAAAACCTCCAGATCCCAATACATTTTGTCCTAAAAACATCTTATGGGAGTGGAATTTTAAATGATCTGACAACTTGTGTTTTGAAAGACTCAATGTAGTCTTACCAATAAATCAGCCATACTTAATTGTTTTAAAGAACATTTTAATTCTTCAGGTTCTTTATTTAACTCCATATCTCCACATCCAAATCAGCCGAATGTCCAGAAGGTTTGCATTTCGCCATGCCTTCATTCTTCCATAGCTAATACCTTTAGTTTTACTTCTCTTGATGTGTTTGAGGTCAAGAGTGCTTTAAAAAAAGTTGATCCTGGTAAATCTGCAGGTTCTGACAAACTTGAGCCTTCCTTTTTGAGGACAGCTGCTTATTTTCTTGCGGAACCTATTATGCATATATTTAATCTTTCCTTGTCCAGTTATGAGATTCATAACATATGGAATTCAGTTTATGGTTTACCTTTGGCTGCAACTGAGCAGGCTAAAGCAGCACTCAGGCACAGAGACATTGTGGGCCGAGTACAGCAGGGGAGGAGTGGTCTTGGCCTTGGGGCCAGTACACCAGCCTGGAGCAAGGCCACTCCATCTCAGAGACGCAAGCTGGTGGTCCAGGAGATACGTCGGGAAGAGGAAGCAAGAAGGTGCGCACAAGCTGTGGCGCAGGCAAAACAAGGGCAGTGGATGACATGGGAAGGAGTACAGAAGAGGAAGATCTCCTGGAAAGAGCTGTGGGAGATGGAGGCATTCAGGGCGAGCTTTACCATCAGGGCTGCCTACGATGTCCCGCCTTCTCCAAAAAACCTCAGCCAGTGGTATGGTGAAGACCCCACATGCCCTCTGTGTCCGAGTCCAGCAACACTGAAGCACATCCTGGTGGGCTGCAAGACCAGTCTCACCCAAGGCCGTTACACCTGGCGGCACAACCAGGTGCTAAAGTGTCTTGCAGCAGTGCTGGAAAGTCGACGGACAAGTGTCAATGCCCTTCCTCCCCCGTCATCCCGTTGGCAAGCAACAACATTTGTCCGGGAGGGCGAGGGTCAAGCCAACCTCACCCCCACAAGACCAGACACTGGACAGCTAGGCAGGGCACGGGACTGGAAACTGCTGTCAGACCTGGGCCAGAGACTCTGCTTCCCAGTTGAGATTGCGTCCACCAACCTGCGGCCAGATCTTGTTCTGTGGTCAGCTTCGCTCAGGCTCGTGTACATCATAGAGCTCACGGTGCCCTGGGAGAGTGCAATGGAGGAGGCCTACGAGCGCAAGAAGTTGAGGTACACTGAGCTTGCAGCCGATGCGCAACAACAAGGCTGGAAAGCGAGGGTACGCCCAGTGGAAGTAGGCTGCAGAGGGTTCGTGGCCACCTCAACATCCAGGCTCCTCAGGGAAATGGGAGTGCGAGGGAAGGCCCACCGGCAAGCAGTGAAAGACCTCTCAAAAGCCGCTGAAAAGGGGAGTCAGTGGCTGTGGGTCAAGCGAAGGGACTCCACCTGGGCTTTCAAGTGAGTGATGGCATCTAGGGAGTGATCCTGGGACGCTGAGACTCACTGCTGAACCCTCTGGAGGTGTCGTGGGCCTATCAGCGAAACACTGAGGAAGGGGGGTGCCCACTTGATAACCCAGAGGATGCCTTCACTCACTTGACCATCCCACAAAGTCGCATAGGTGTCTCAAGTATGCATTAGGGGATTGTAGCATCTAGTCCTACACAACAGATCTTGTTGAAAGGAGATCCCACAGCTGCTAATAACTATAGACCCATCTCCTGTATGTAAATAATCTCTCTGATAATGTGTCAAATGCTGTGTTCCTTTTTAATGCAGATGTCATGGTCATATACTTTTCATCCCCTGCTGTAGCGCGAACTCTTGAGCTCTTGCAGTCTGCTTTTGATCTTGTTCAATCCCAGTTGACTCAGCTGAGACTAGTGCAAAATGCAGAGAAATCTAAGGTGATGTTATTTTCAAATGGCAAACAACTGCCATTGTACATTCCAAAAATATTAACTGGTTATATGTTTGAACTTGAAATGGTCACAACATAAAAGTACTTTGGGATTGTTATTGATGAGAACTTGTCTTTAAAACACACATAGAAAAACGTATGTCAAAATTTTTAATTTTCTTTAGAAACAAGTCTTGTTTTTCCTTACAAGTAAACGCTTGATCCTGACCTTTCATGCCTTTGCTGGATAATGGAGACTTGCTTTTCATGAATGCACCCGACACTAATCTGAAAAAACTGGATACTGTATATCACTGTACCTTACGTTTTATTACTGGTTGTGGCAACCTTGTCCACCATTGCACTTTGTCTGCAACAGCAAACTGTCCGTGCTTACCAGTCCGCAGATTTTCTCAATGGATGTTTAAAAAAAAAAAAAAAGTATATATGTAGAGACTCCAGTCACTACAGTTTAAGGTCACAGAACATCCTTGGCGTGTTTGTTCCTATAGAGCCAACTCTATTCTTTGTAAATAATAAAAAAATAAAAAAATAAATAAAAAAAAAGCCTTCAGATATGTTGCTCCGTGGTGATGGAATTAATTTCAAAAGGATCTGAGGTCACCTGAACTCATCACTTTGGGGGAATTGAAGGCCATTTTAAAGGATAGAGAAACTGGTTCTTATTGGCACCGTACTTGTTTTTAATTTGTTTTTAAATTGTTTTTACTCGCACATTTATTTTTTTACCTATTGTGGGTTTTTTATGTTAATGTTGTAAGTCATTTGTATTTTTGTTTTTGATATTGTGTGACTGCTGTTTTTGTTGTTGTTGTTGTTGTTATATGTATTATGGAACCTGTTTTGCTGCCTTCTTGGCCAGGTCACTCTTGCAAAAGAGATTTTAATCTCAATGAGTTTTTACCGGGTTAAATAAAGGAAAATGCAACAAATGAACACGTTGACACTTAATTGCCAACACATAATATATATGTTTTAAATGTTTTTATTGAAAATGTGTTCACTCCTTGTGTTTAGGTGACCATTTAATGGAAGAGAAAGTAATAAAAAAATATAAATAACTTGATTAGCGATGAAGAAATAGAATAAAGATAATAATAATTTAATTTATTTCGCTGACATTGCCATGCTAGCTTTTACTGTTAAAGATAAGTCAGTGGTCATTTATTGTCAAAATAATGTTGCTGCTGTATAGTTATGAAGTGTTGTTTTATGTTTTCAGTTCACTTATTCATTTTCTAGGAAAGAAAGAAAAAATCCTGATCCTTCACAAACTGATAAGAGAGCTAGAAACATGCTATGAATACCGAAGCGAGAATATCTAATGAACAAAGAGATCTCACGAAGCTTCTCTTTGAACTGTCAATATGTTACCAACAGCTAAACACACCACAATGAGACTGTCTGGCATAAACTGATGTTTAAATGACTTGTTGACTGAAGGACTCCATTGCTGACAGCTCCAGGAAAATGTGAAAGTTGCACATGAAAAGCTAAAAGTGAAATACCCAAAAGCAATATGTGATACAAATTGTTCTTTTGGTGTTATTATATTTATACAATAAAGTTATACTCTACTATATGTGGGTCTGTTGTTCTGCTGCTTAAGAATTAATTGGAGGGCGCCATCTACTGATACTAATGGGAGACCGCTTTTCAAACAAAAAAACCTTTGTCATTTATAAAGTAGGCCTAATCGTTTCATCTGCAAACTACTTATGAACAAATTAATTTTTGTGTTTTTACATAGCTCTTTCATGTTAATAGCTTAAGAAACCTGTTGGACAATAACTCTTATCTTGCGCTTGGCATGATCTGAATATAGTGTGAGATGTTTACATTTGCATGGTTATAGCGACGACATATACTAACTTGGGGTGTCCCAGTACAACTTTTTCACTTCCAATTTGACATAGATATTGGGGCCTACAGTCTTGGCCCATACCGATAATCAGATCCAATATCAATACAGGGCAGCACGGTGACACAGGGGTTAGTGCTTGCCTCACAATAAGAAGGTCTTGGATTCGATCCCCGGGCTCAGGGTCTTTTTGTGTGAAGTTTGCATGTTCTCCCCATGTCTGCGTGGGTTCCCTCTGGGTACTCGGCCTTCATACTACCTCCAAAGACATGCACCTGGGGATAGGTTGATTGGCGACACAAAATTGGCCCGAGTGTGTGAATGTGAGTGTCTGTGTTGGCTCTGTGATGAGGTGGAGACTTGTCCAGGGTGTACCCCGCCTTCCGCCTAAATGCACTTTGGATAGGCTCCAGCACTGCCCGCGACCCCGAAAGGGACAAGCGGTAGAAAATGGATGAATGCATGGATGTCTGGAATTGACTTACACTGTCTTAAATTAAGTTGAAGTGGCGTCGTAATTTGTCTTTGGCAACACACAGTAAATTGATTGATGCGGACACGTTTGGCACTGGCTACTTTCTAATACGCACCTGCCTTGGAAACTTTCTATGTGTAAGTAAAATTAAACTATAATTATTTGATACTTACAAATGTGGTGTTTTTGATTGCAATATCGTTTAATTAAGGCAGTGCTTCTCTATTATTTTCGGCACCCCCAATACTCTCCGCTTATGTTCTTGATGTTCCCTTCTTGTTTTTGTGTTTTTGTTGCCTTTTGGATCGGGCACCTTCGGCACTGCGCAACAAGGTATAGCACTTTCGTGGCCTCATCGCTGCATTTTGGTTCTTTTTTGTGAAGTTTTGCATCTGTCTTCTGGCTCTCTGCCACACCCTGGTCGGAGTCCGCTTGGAGAGACCGGAAAAGATGCAGAGGAAGAGACGAGGCTGTGGCGCTGGCGTTGAGCGTCGGAATGGACGAGCTTCACGGAGCACTGGCTGAAATAGCAGGTATTGGACACTTAGGTCTCCCTGGACAGATTCTAGATCATCCATGTGGACCGGACATCTACTGGACATTGGCCGAAGAGAGCGCTGGCTCTCCTGGTTGCTTTGTTGGGTCTGTTCCTGTCTCTGACAGTGCTGCCATCACCCCCAGCAGAAGATGGCGTGGAGCACTGCAGAGGCCACCGCGGTGTATGTGTGGTTGTTTGTCTATGCATGATGCAATCAAATGTGCGCAATATGTATTATGTATTGCTCTTTTTTGTTGTTGTTCTTTCTTTTTTTTACTTTTGTAGCTGTATGTAGGAAAAGTGCCTCTGAAGAGGCAGATGGTTGCATCCGCTCTGTGCCCTTTTACACCAAAAGTTCAGGAACTTAAGGTTCCTGGATCCATAGGCGCCGATCTACATTTCTGCCAGTGGGTGCTCGGTGTGTGTGTGTATTAAAAAAAAAAGGACATTCAGCGAAGTTAGGATCCCATATGATTTGTGGTTTTATTATTTTGTAAAACGAACCAAACTCGTCACAAAATTAACTACAACGAGATTGATTTTTCAAAAATTATTTTAAAGATTGAAAGTTGCCGTCGATGCCACGTGGGTGCTCGGCATTGTCCGTGGGCCCCAAAGCACCCGCGAGATCGGCGTCTATGCCTGGATCCTGTAGCTCTTAGAACTTGAGCTTACTGTAGAAGTGTGTGGTTTGTGTTTCCACCACATTTCACATTTCAGGGTAGTTTATACAAATCAGACTGATGACGTATGGAGGAGTGGTTTAGTATATTTCTACACTGATACCATGTAAATAAAGAGAGAGAATATTAGGTCAGAGTTATTTTACTAAAAAGTAAGTAAATGAAATACAAAGTAATAATATACAATAAATACAAAACATATGCAATAAGATATGATTGAAAAAAAGTGTACTGAACTGTTCATAAAAAGTCAGGCTTTTGTCAGCAATGTCCAATACTTGCCAACCCTCCCGGATTTTCCGGGAGACTCCCGAAATTCAGCGCCTCTCCCGAAAACCTCCTGGGACAAATTTTCTCCCGAAAATCTCCCGAAATTCAGGCGGACCTGAGTGACGTGTCGACAGCCTGTTTTCACGTCCGCTTTCCCACAATATAAACAGTGTGCCTGCCCAATCACGTTATAACTGTAGAATGATGGAGGGCGAGTTCTTGGTTTCTTATGTGGGTTTATTGTTAGGCAGTTTCATTAACGTCCTCCCAGCGCGGTAACAACACACAACAACAGCAGTCACGTTTTCGTCTACCGTAAAGCAGTTCGTCAGCCGTAAACAGCAATGTTGTGACACTCTTAAACAGGACAATACTGCCATCTACTGTACATGCATATGTGACAATAACATCTACGGCTTTTAGAGAGTGCAGTGTCCAACTGCGCACACAACAAGGAGACGAAGCAGAACGCATCATCAGAGAGGGTGTTCAGCATGGTTAGAAAAATAGTGACAGAGAATAGAACAAGGATGGACAACTCAACCCTTAACTCAACAATGAGTAGATGAGTGTTATGTGTGTGTGTATATATGTGTAAATAAATTAACACTGAAATTCAAGTATTTCTCTTATTTATATATATATATATATATATATATATATATATATATATATATATATATATATATATGTATAATAAAATATATATATATATATATATATATATATATATATATATATATATATATATATATATATATATATATATATAGCTAGAATTCACTGAAAGTCAAGTATTTCTTATATATATATATGAAATACTTGACTTGGTGAATTCTAGCTGTAAATCTACTCCTCCCCTCTTAACCACACGCCCCCAACCCCGCCCCGACCACGCCCCCGCCCCACCCCCGACCACGCCCCCCACCCCCCACCTCCCGAAATCGGAGGTCTCAAGATTGGCAAGTATGGCAATGTCCAACAGTCAGAAATGATGAATTCATGAGGGTCAGGCGATTCATTTTGGTCCATTTCAACTGTAACTATAAAAAATAAATGTTGGTGTTTATCTCACGCCGACAACACAAACACATCGGCTTTAGCGTTCGCTTGTGAGCATTAGCATTCTGTTCACTCGGGTTGAGGCTAATAACTACAAAAAATGGAGTGTCACATGTCTACTTTTACAACATGTAATAAAGTAAATAGTTAATATTTGATGTTATTTACCTTTGTTCCACTTGTGTACTGCCTCCTTTATTCCACATTTCTCCAACGAAGTCTCAGAGTTTAAAAGAGTCCGTCCACTTCTCGTAACTTCACATATTGAAATAAAGTTTGTCAAAAATAATAAACAACAATGAACTGCATACAGTTTAAAGACTACAGCTATTGCACTGCGCCCAACGGAGGGCCTGCCCCACTATTTGAGAAGGATTGACTGAACACTTAGGAACACGTCGAGCTTGTGTGCTTGGCTGTTGTGTAGCTGCTAGCTTCTAGTAGCCTATAGCCTACCATGTTTTGTATTTTATTGAATTGTAAATATGTATTGATATCATGTTAAAAAAATTAAACAAAAACAACAAGAATGAGTAATAAAATAAAATAATAACAACATAGAGATGTGTCAAATATGTTTACAGTTACATGTTTAAACTTTTCACATTCTAACATGAAAGGAGTAGGAAGAAGTAGAGTTTATTTCCTGTCTGGAAATAATGTCTAACACAATTGTTCACTTCCTTTTTTGATCCTAAACACAACAACAATGAATGAATAAATAAAAACATAAACAATAAATACCAATACATAAATTAATTCACTAAAATACAAGAATAGACCAACATTGTGAGCTCTGTGGAGAACATCTAGATCAGGGGTCACCAACGCGGTGCCCGCGGGCACCAGGTCGCCCGTAAGGACCAGATGAGTAGCCCGCTGGCCTGTTCTAAAAATAGCTCAAATAGCAGCACTTACCAGTGAGTTGCCTCTATTTTTTTAATTGTATTTATTCACTAGCAAGCTGGTCTCGCTTTGCTCGACATTTTAATTCTAAGAGAGACAAAACTCATATAGAATTTGAAAATCCAAGAAAATATTTTAAAGACTTGGTCTTCACTAACTGACAAAGAAACAGATAACAGATTTGGTGTCCAGTTCAAAGTGTGACATGATTTATTTAAAAATTTGAGAGTTGACTTTTGTATTTTACATGAGTTGTTATTTGTACAAACATGGTGCAAAGTAATTCATGATTTGTTAAAAAATGTTAGTGGCTAGCTAGTTAAAATGGGATATTGTGATTTCACAAGACTGTCTTAGAAGTGATCATTTGAAAATGTTCAATTGGAAAAATGTGCACTTAGAGAAAATATAAAAATAAAGTGTTGCATATTGATATTTATCTGTTTATATATATATATTTATTGTGAGAAATCATTAAGATGATCAGTGTTTCCACAAAGATAAATATCATTAATTATTAATAATAACATAGAGTTAAAGGTAAATTGACCAAATTGGCTATTTCTGGCAATTTATTTAAGTGTGTATCAAACTGGTAGCTCTTCGCATTAATCAGTACCCAAGAAGTAGCTCTTGGTTTCAAAAAGGTTGGTGACCCCTGATCTAGATGTTGACTTGCTGTCTAGCTTTGCACAAGGTAAATGCTAATACTGCTTATATTGGAGATTTTAGATGCTAGCCAATAACAACCGATATATATATATTTTTTTGGTGATGTTGGACTGATACCAATATCGGATTGGGACACCCTTAATAATACCCTTTTAACAGTACGGTATTCATTATTTTTTGTGCACTTATTACGAAGATTATTATGTATCAGGAAGGAATATGTGTTTATCTGTACATATATGGTTATGGTGTACTTTATTTCAAACAGGCCTAACAAAGTTATGTTCAAGTAATAAGTAAGTAATAGTTATGTTATTTAGTTAGCTATATGTGAAATATGTCTTTAGTTAACTTAATAGGTCAACAAAATAAGTAAATAAAATATCTTAAACAACCAATTAACAATTTTTTTTTGCAAATATATTTTATTGAATTTTACAGTTAAAATCACATTTGACAATCATACTTTGCTCGCTCAGACCCTTCGCACATGCACACATCCACTCATCCACACTCACATGCACGCTTGTGGAGAGAGGTGCACTTGGGCTTTAACAACTCAAGGTTTACAGTATAGACAATATTAGAAAAGGTACCCAGATATTGTATATATCCATCCATCCTGCACTGGCTCAGGATCAGCAGACGATCCAGACCATAGCAAGATGGATGAATATTCCTCGGCATCAAGGATCCACAATAAATGATCACTAGATCACCTCCCGGGGACCTCTCCACCATTCACACCTAAAAAAGAAGAAGAGTTAACTTAATAGGTCAACAAAATAAGTAAATAAAAGATCTTAAACTACCAAACTATTTTTTTTACATTTCATTCACTGTTTGTTTGCACTTTGATACGATACATTTCACAACAATGTTGCCCTTTCTTAAAAATGGAGTACAACAAATCTGTTTTTTGGTAATATGTAAACGGAATAGACATGATGCATGGAACAAACAATAGCAAATAACCTAACTAACAGACCAGAAGGTGCTGTTCTTGCCATTAAAACGTATTGGTTGTAAGTATTTCTCTCCTGAGGAAGCCCACAATTTAGTCCGGCATTGACTTTGAGGTCAATTCAACATTCTGAAGAGCAGTTCCTTGCCAGTGAAGTCCAAACAAGATTAGTAGGTAGGTGATGTTTTTACTCGCAGTGACGCTCATAGGAATGTGGCTGAGCGCCCTTCACTTTGATAGGGGGCGATGCCAATTGTTTGGTATTGATGCGATACCAAGTAAATACAGCACAAGTATTGCCGAGACAATAATTTAAATATTTTGCCTTTAATTTGTTGATCATGATTTTAATCAGATCAAAACAAAGGCCAAACTAAAATATTTATAATCAATTTGTTCATGTCAACAATTTGACAATACATAGGACAATGAAAAAATACCAACAAATTATAAAATGATTCCCATATTCCATTTGATTACTCCATCCATCCATTTTCTACTGCTTGTCCCTTGCGGGGTCGCGGGGGGTGCTGGAGCCTTTCTCAGCTGCATTCGGGCGGAAGGCGGGGTACACCCTGGACAAGTCGCCACCTCATCGCAGGGCCAAAACAGATACACAGACAACATTCACACTCACATTCACACACTAGGGGCAATTTTAGTGTTGCCAATCAACCTATCCCCAGGTGCATGTTTTTGGAGGTGGGAGGAAGTAACTAGAGGGAACCCACGCAGTCACGGGGAGAACATGCAAACTCCACACAGATCTGGACTGGACCTGGTTTTAAGAACCCTTTAAACAATCTAATTTCATTGACAAACTGGTCTGGTGACGATAATGTCCTTTATTTAAAAAAAAACAAAAAAACATTTTCTTGAACAAAAAATAATGTAAAATAAAATAAAAACAGTTACATAGAAACTAGTAATTAATGGAAATGAGTAAAATTAACTGTTAAAGGTTAGTACTATTAGTGGACCAGCAGCACACACAATCATGTGTGCTTCACGGACTGTATCCCTTGCAGACTGTATTGCTATATATTGTAGGGAACCAGAATATTCATAACAGAAGGAAACAACCCTTTTGTGTGGATGAGTGTGAATGAGTGAGATTGAGTGTAAATGGGGGAGGGAGGGTTTTTGGGTTGGTGCACTAACTGTAAGTGTATCTTGTGTTTTTTATGTTGATTTAATTAAAAAAAACTACAAATAAATAAAAACTCCACACAGAAAGAACTCAGGACCTTAGTATTGTGAGGCACGTACACTAACCCAGGGGTCGGGAACCTTTTTGGCTGAGAGAGCCATGAAAGCCAAATATTTTAAAATGTATTTCCGTGAGAGCCATATAATATTCTTTAACTCTGAATACAACTAAATGTGTGCATTTTTAAGTAAGACCAAAATTTTTAGAGTACCCTATTTTTCGGACTATAAGTCGCAGTTTTTTTCATAGTTTGCCCGGGGGTGCGACGTATACTCCGGAGCGACTTAACACATTACCGTAAAATATCAAATAAGTGAAGTGAAGTGAAGTGAATTATATTTATATAGCGCTTTTCTCTAGTGACTCAAAGCGCTTTACATAGTGAAACCCAATATCTAAGTTACATTTTTAAACCAGTGTGGGTGGCACTGGGAGCAGGTGGGTAAAGTGTCTTGCCCAAGGACACAACGGCAGTGACTAGGATGGCAGAAGCAGGAATCGAATCTGGAACCCTCAAGTAATATTATTTAGCTCATTCACGTAAGAGACTAGACGTATAAGATTTCATGGGATATAGCGATTAGGAGTGACAAATTGTTTGGTAAACGTATAGCATGTTCTATATGTTATAGTTATTTGAATGACTCTTACCATAATATGTTACGTTAACATACCAGGCACGTTCTCAGTTGGTTATTTATGCCTCATATAACGTACACTTATTCAGCCTGTTGTTCACTATTCTTTATTTATTTTAAATTGCCTTTCAAATGTCTATTCTTGGTGTTGGGTTTTATCAAATAAATTTCCCCAAAAAATGTGACTCATACTCCAGTGCGACTTATATATGTTTTTTTCCTTCTTTATTAAGCATTTTCAGCCGGTGCGACTTATAGTCCGAAAAACCCGGTCTATAAAGCGCTCTTAAAATCCTTTCATTTTCACGGAGTGGACAGTTTCAATCGCAATCTGGAAATGCCTACACAAATAAAAAGCTTGCAGACAGACTCAAAAAGGGTATAAACGTTACCGTATATGTTTTTTTCCTTCTTTATCATGCATTTTCGGCCGGTGCGACTTATACTCCGGAGCGACTTATACTCCGAAAAATACGGTATAATAAGTCTCTCTCTTTTTTTTAATAACAGTTATTCTGAAGGTAACCAATAATAAAGAAAATACTTCTTACCATTAATGCGAATTCTGGTGCTGTATGGTTTTGCTGATGGCTTTGTAGTCTGGTTGATACGTGGCTATTTTTAACACTGTGATTACCAGCGGAATTATTCATTACTTATCGTGTTAAGCAATGTCAGCTAGGATTTATCTGAGAGCCAGATGCAGTCATCAAAAGAGCCACATCTGGCTCTAGAGCCATAGGTTCCCATACCCCTGCACTACCCCCTGTTCCACCGTGCTGCCCCCATTTGATTACTGTTTGGGCAAAATATAGTTACTAGTGCAAAACCTAACAAATCTTTTTGTCATTAAAGCCTTATTGTCAATGACGTATTCCCTTAATTTCTATGCAATTCACACAAATACCATCAATTTAACCAATATGAACAACACGGAAAAAAACCTTTATCGCGCTAATATCGATCCGATACTGACACGGCCCTCGGTATCGTTACTGTCGATATTTGTGTCGATCCACCCGGTAGTCGACAGCCCCACACGTCATGAGGTCGCTGCCACCGTCTGAAAACATACCACCCCCGACTCTGCTCCAAGGTATTTATACCCCACTATCATTGTTAATATAGTATATAATAATGACTGATTGCTGTCCACTAACCAACCTTTCCCAGTTTGAAAAATACACCCCGATGTTTTAACTCATGTCATTTCCTGTCCGGTTCAGGCATCTTGCTAACGCCAAATAAGGTCTCGCCACATTGGCTGGAACCTAGCATACGAGGCAACACTCCAGTGGGTTTGTGCTAGAACAATACGACTTCATGAAACGGTTGTAATAAAGTTGAGGGTGTGATGTGAAAGCCTTAACATAAAGGCGTAACATAAAACCTGCTCCTCTTAAAAGCTAACGCGAATGTAGCCGCAATGTAAGGCTGTGTGAATGTAGCTCAGCACCACTTGCACTAAAACAGCCTTAGTCAGGTTCATATTTAAGAACAAACAACACATATACTGTTTGTACACTTTGCTCTCTGCATTCTTAAAAAACACACTGTTAATATACACACTGCTTACCCAGTGTTACATTGACTTGCGGGATATACCCACAAAGTAAAGCAAGTACTTGAATAAAGTACTTTGCTTTATATTGTTGCCAAATTGTGTTGTGATACGTGGGCTTGAAATAGTCATGTGGATGTGTAATCTCTCACAGGGTCTCCTAGGGATTTATTTTTAAGAGCAAACAAAGGTTGGAGGTCAATAAGAGAAGTGGGTCAATGAAATAGGATAACAAAAAGGGCAAAAATGGTTTGCTCAAATGGGCCTCATATTGTTATATCAGTGTTAACCTGTTTGATTAGCATTATGACCTACACATTCTTTTTTTTGCATGACTATCCAATTACTTAATGTAACGTGGTGCTGTTCTTCGCTAACCTGACTCTCGCCAGATCCTTGTAGTTCGCTGAGCTCCACTCAAGGATCTGGGACTTCTCAATAGGAGATGTATTTCAGAAGGCGGGGCCTTGTAATCATTGTATGTGATTGGAGAAACCTCTTGTCCGTTATCTTGAATGCCGTGCCACTTCAACCACTCACATGGAAATCAACCCGTGACGCTGATGAGAGCGACGCTGGGAAATCCAAAACAGAACAGCCGACAGAGCGAAAAGTTAATGAGTGCCTTCAAAACCGTTCTCTGTTCATCTTTTGAAGAATTAATATTCGATAGATTTGACAAAACAGTTGCAATAGCAGAATCAATGTCAGCACACGACTCCTCGCTGCATTGTTGTTTGAATCAATCAATTGAATCAAACAGTCGCTTCGGCGCTACGTCACAGCTATGAAATCCCGCCCGGCGATCCTGATTGGTTCATTATTTTTTGCTATCTTGAAGGAGTTGCATTGCCATCGAGCTCAGATCCTTGTGTGGAGCTCAGCGAACTACAAGGATCTGGCGAGAGTCAGGTTAGTTACTGTGCAATGAAGACAAGCAGTAGAAAATGGATGGATGTATAAATCAATACACCACCTAAAGGGGTCGTATTATGATTTTTTTTCTACATTTAAAACATTTTGCACAGATTATGTTTTAGAATAGACTTTATTCATCCCACAACGGGGGAAATTATGTGGTTGTAGTGCAGATATGGCAGCACGGTGGACAGGAGTTAGTGCATGTGCCTCACAATACGAAGGTCCTGAGTCAATCCCCGGCTCGGGATCTTTCTGTGTGGAGTTTGCATGTTCTCCCCTTGACTGCGTGGGTTCCCTCCGGGTACTGCGGCTTCCTCCCACCTCCAAAAACATGCACCTGGGGATAGGTTGTTTGGCAACATTTAATTGGCCGTAGTGTGTGAATGTGCGTGTGAATGTTGTCTGTCTATCTGTGTTGGCCCTGCGATGAGGTGGCGACTTGTCCAGGGTGTAGCCCGCTTTCCGCCCAAATGCAGCTGAGATAGGCTCCAGCACCCCCCGCAACCCCGAAAGGTACAAGCGGTAGAAAATGGATGGATGGATAGTGCAGATAAGAAAAACAAAGGTAATTACACATGAAATCAAGAGGGAAACATCAAAGAACAAGGTCATAAAGGCAGTAAGAGAGCATAGGGCTAATGCAACCAGCTGCGCCATTTCTTTATACAGTTTAAAGTGAAACACAACAAAAAAAACGAAAACATTTGCAATAAATAGTAAATATTGCTCAATTACAACAAAACAAAGCAAAAACACAATTTCAGCACCCATATAGTGTACAACGCGGTGGCCTCTGCTGGGGTTGGGGTTCGCATGGCCAGAGACAGTATCAGACCCAACAAAGGAACCAAGAGAGCCGACTCCGGCCTAGGCTGCCCACGAGCCCCCAGCCAATGTTTGGTCCACGCGTATGAGCGAGAACCCGTCATGGGAAAGTGTCCAAGACACGTTCATTCAGCTCCGTGAAGCTTGTCTATTCCGACGTTCAACGCTAGCTCCGCAGCCCAGTCTCTTGATCCTTATCTCCTCCAGTCTCCAAGGCAGACTCAAAAGTTCACAAAAAAGCACTGCTGAAGTCACGAAAGTGCCATCCCTCGTTGCACAGTCCCGAAAGTGCCTGGACCAAACAGCAAAAAACAAGAGGGAACACCCTGTTCGTAGGAGTGCAGGGCTACTAAAGCGACGCCATCTTGGGGAGAAAACCCGCTTTTAAAAGCCTCTTTCTGACCGTCTCTTCAAGATGCGCCCTTTTGGGGACGGTCTTATTTACGTGGCTCCACTTCAACAGCATCTTCTGGACAGATTTACTGCAAGTTAGAACTATACACCAATTTGTATTAGAAATGGCAACAGAGGAGGATTCATGTACATCTATGAGCCGGTCTGCCCCACAACAAGATAGAGAAAAAGAAGGAACTTACTGACTATGTCATCAGTCTACAATGGCGGACTATGGGAAATTTCTACCATATATGGAGATATCCACTGACTTCACAAATGGGGAAAATTCCAAACAGCTTGTTAGGAGGAAAGTATGAAGAAAGGCAAGGTTGTATTGTAAATATCTCCACTATTCCTCTACGGTTTGATATAAAATTTTCAGGACTTATGCAAATCCCAAATACACAAAAACAGGTACCAATAGGTGGGAAAAGTTGGTCTTGCATAATAGGTCCCCTTTAAATGTAGGCAAAATGATAAGTATTTTCTGGACAAGGAAGTTCAAGGGGATATCAGTGAACAGACAGAAAGAGGAGTGGTAGAGGTAGGATTAATTACTTCTTAAAATACACTACTAAGATAATACAGGGGATTGTGAGCTTGTCAACAGAGCTAAGCACCTCTTAGTCCAGGAGGACGAGAAGTTCTCCACACTGATCAGCTGCTGTTCTGAGTGTATTTTTTGACTCATATTTTTGTGGTGACAGGTTTTGATGGTGGCCCTTAGCTCGATGGAGTCCAAACAGGTGACGGAGTGATGGTCTAAGGACTCACAGTCACGGAGGTGCTGCTGAGTGGAATGTTGCGCTGGTCGGTGCACCTTGAAGGAGGGCCACGGAGAGTCAACCATGCTGCTGTGGCCGTGGGTCACAAGGTGTACACCTTCGGGGGCTACTGCTCTGGGGAGGACTATGAGACACTGCGTCAGATTGACGTGCATGTTTTCAACACAGGTACGTTGAAACGGATATCCATAAATTACTATCAACATGGTTTTTTTTTTTCTTAAATGCATGGTCGACAACCTGGAGTAACTTGAACCCGACTTAGAGCTGTGCCAAGGATGCAAATATTCATAAAGATGCTCTTGGAAAAACAAGAACACTTTGCTATTGTTTTAATATTTTATCAGGTCCGTTGTGCTGGGCTTCTTGTTTTTGATGTCTGTTTTACAGCTGTCTGTTGTTTCCACCCCAGCTGTAGGCAAATTTAAGTTATAGATATAGTAACAAGTTCTTAAATCGTTCAGAGAAAGAGAAGTAATGATCAAAGTGTACATTTAGTTTTAACTTAACATTTTTTGTCATGTAAGAAATGCATACAGTCCTTGAATGTGTAAAATAAACAGCAAGTGTTAACGTATGAATAATTATTCAACTGTTATGTGCCTTAGTGTCTCTACGCTGGATGAAATTGCCCCCAGTGAGGCCTGTGGGACATGAGCGTGCTCGTGAAGTGCCCTATATGCGCTATGGTCACACAGCAGTGCTTCTGGATGACACCATATACCTGTGGGGGGGACGTAACGACACAGAGGGGGCCTGCAATGTGCTGTATGCTTTTGATGTCAGTAAGTAGACCTGAGCACACTGAGTCTCTACAGTCATACAATAGGAAAAGGGCTACAAATTCCATCTCTCCACTGACAAGAGTGGTTGGATTTATTTGTGATGACGGTGAAATACTTTGGGGATGATAAGTATTTCCTCCCATGCTGAATTAGAAAGTTTACCCCCTTACAAAGATACAAACCGTCCCAAATATGTATGGTAGTTTTTTTGCAACAGGGAGAGACACTGTTGGAAAAAAAAATGAGAGAAAATAAAATTAAAGGAGATTTTATCGATACCAATATCAATATTCCTTATCATTACCTGTATTCATCTTTACTTTTATCAGTACTATATGTAATCGGTGTAAATAAAAATGGGAAAAAATGCGATTTTTCTTTTTTTTATTACCATTTTCTTATAACGTATTTCCTTGAATTAGCACCGGGGCGGTAATTCATTTAAAACCTCTTCTCACTCCGGTGCTTACCAAAGGCATGCGGTAAATTTAGGCCTGCGCTTATAAATTTGAGTGTGATGTAAGGATACCATCATGAAAAGCACATTTAATAAAAAAAACGTTATTATGGTCTTACCTTTACTTATAAATGAAGTTCATGCGAAGCTCCTTCTGAACAAAAGCATCGATAACTTGTTTATAGAAGTCTTCCTTATCTTTCTTCAGTTTTAAAAGTCTCTGTCTCGATGGAGATCTTCCTTTAATTATTACCTCCTGCTTCGATTGAAAGTCCAGTTTAGAAAACTGTTTTATTTTAGATATGTAATCCTCCATGTTAAAAGTGCAAGCGAGAGGAAAAAATAAACGATCGCTGCTAACTGTTGCTGCTTGTTGTCACTTCTTCTGTAGCCGAGTAGTCGCAAGAAGGATCACTAGCGCCCTCTACCACCAGGAGGCGGGAGTCATTTATTGACTCATATTTGACACACGCAGCTACGGTATATTAATAAAACATAGCTGCTTACTGTTCTTTTTAGCATATTCAATAGTTTGGACCTTAAATCCTACTGAATAGCTCTTTATCTTCCCTTTATGCGATTTTAAATTATTGAAATCAGCCTCCTCCATTTTGAAAATGATGACAGGTGAAGTGTCACTCGTGATGTGACGAGTTTGACCCGGCGGAAATTCTAGGCATATGCTAATTATTTTGCGAAATGAGTTTGACCCGGCAGTAATTCTAGACATGCGCTAATAAAAATAATATTTTGCGAAACGAGTTTGACCCGGTGGTAATTCTGACCCGGCGGTAATGCTAAGCATGCGCTAATTATTTTGCGAAACGAGTTAGACCCGGCGGTAATTCTAGGCAGGCGCATACTATACACCCGGCGGCAATTCAAGGAAAAACGGTATCACAAGAGGTTTTAAACCACCATCATCATATACCACCTCACAGCAGAAAAATATTTTACCTTTTTACAACACATGCTTTTTAGGTATTAAACAATTCAAGTATGTTTGCAGTGCAAGGGCCAATGCAGTTATGTCATCATCATGTAAAGACCACACAGATCATCATTTTGTTTCTTTTCATGGATTGCTAAGAGGACGGTTGCGGCGGTCGTGAGTAAGGCTCGTTCAATTTAAACTGACACTAACTCTTATTAACGTGCGTGACTTTACGGGACTTGGGAGGAGTAAATATCGTTGTGCTACAAACTTTACGCGCCTTTTGTAGTTTATTAGTTATTTGGGATTATTCCAAGCTGATTATTAGATCCTACCCGTGTCTTTTTTTATTCGTTGCAGCGGCACCTAAAGTGAACGGGACAGCTCTACGTGCCATAATTACAACAGTCAGCTGGATAGCAGTATCATTGACCGTACCAAAAAAATACCGGTATTCGGTATACATCCCTACCTATGATGATTCTAATCAACATTTAACACAGAAATATTTAGTGGACCTGCTTTGGTGTAAATGCTGAGAGTTTTGCCCCACGGTAACGTTTATACCCTTTTTGAGTCTGTCTGCAAGCTTTTTATTTGTGTAGGCATTTCCAGATTGCGATTGAAACTGTCCACTCCGTGAAAATGAAAGGATTTTAAGAGCGCCTTATAGACCGTATTTTTCGGACTATAAGTCGCACCGGCTGAAAATGCTTAATAAAGAAGGAAAAAAACATATATAAGTTGCACTGGAGTATAAGTCGCATTTTTTGGGGAAATTTATTTGATAAAACCCAACACCAAGAATAGACATTTGAAAGGCAATTTAAAATAAATAAAGAATAGTGAACAACAGGCTGAATAAGTGTACGTTATATGACACATAAATAACCAACTGAGAACGTGCCTGGTATGTTAACGTAACATATTATGGTAAGAGTCATTCTAATAACTATAACATATAGAACATGCTATACGTTTACCAAACAATCTGTCACTCCTAATCGCTAAATCCCATGAAATCTTATACGTCTAGTCTCTTATGTGAATGAGCTAAATAATATTATTTGATATTTTACGGTAATTTGATAATAATTTCACACATAAGTCGCTCTTGAGTATAAGTCGCACCCTGTCCGAAAAATATGGTATATGTGTATATATATATATATATATATATATATATATATATATACATATCATACACACTATCCATGTCATTCGATGCGTTTTCTTTATTTTCATGACTATTTACATTGTAGATTGTCACTAAAGGCATCAAAACTATGAATGAACACATGTGGAGTTATGTACTTAAGGTGATATAACTGAAAACATGTTTTATATTCTAGGTTCTTCAAAGTAGCCACCCTTTGCTGTGATTACTGCTTTGCACACTTTTGGCATTCTCTCAATGAGCTTCAAGAGGTAGTCACCTGAAATGGTTTTCACTTCACAGGTGTTATAGTTTTGATGCCTTCAGTGACAATCTACAAGGTAAATAGTCTTGAAAATAAATAAAACACATTGAACTGAGAAGGTGTGTCCCAACTTTTGATCTGTAATGTATATATATATTTTTAAATATTCCATGCTTTAAATTATTCAACAGCTTCAAACTCAAGTTACGTGTTGTTGTTCAGTCTGTTATAGCTTCCTTTAATCAATGAAAACTGAAGTGTTATTTTGATACAAAAATTTTTAATCAATGCTCTGCTGTGTGGCAAAAAAAATTGTCACCCAATTCAGCCCCTGAGGCCAAAAAATTGGACACCCCTGTTTTAATAGGTCATTAATTCATAACAACACTGATTATGACGCATTATTATTTTTGGAACAATTAATGTTTTTTTCAAAAAACTCTCACTATCCCTCCTTGCCGAAAATTTGACTAACTCATAAAAGTGTTATAATTACCGTAAGTCATAAATGTTGTTGTTTTTTTACTTTAAACACTTCAAATCTTTCAGCAGCTTCATACCTATTCATAGATATTAAGTTTTTGTTATTTTTTATGTATTTTTTTAATTTTTTTTTTTTTTTTTAATAAAAAACTAAAACTTATTTTATGGGAAAAACACAAAATATGCAATATAAAGTGGCACGGGGCAGCACGGTGGCGCACTGGTTAGCACTCGTGCCTCACTGTGGGAAGGTACTGGGTTCGACTCCTGACCTTGGGGTCTTTCTGTGTGGAGTTAGCATGTTCTCCTTGGGACTGCTGGGGTTCTCTCTGGGCACTCTGGCTTGCTTCCACCTCCAAAGACATGCACCTGGAGATAAACTGATTGGCAACACTGATTTGGCCCTATTGTGTGAATGTGAGTGTGAATGTTGTCTGTGTTGGCCCTGCCATGAGGTGGTGACTTGTCCAGGGTTTACCCTGCCTTCCGCCCAAGTGCAGCTAGGATTGGCTCCAGCCACCCTTGTTTTTTTTGTCATAGGTGACTCTGGGGTTAAATGTAGATGATGGTCAATTGCTATTTTGTTTGTCTCCAATAACAAATTATCTTCCATACTGGAGTATGTGTAGACATTTTGGCAGGCTTTGCACGTTTTAGCTGTTCATAATGAAGTGTGTAACCTGCTCACTTGTTACCAGTTTGAAGTGGGCCAGAAATAATGTATCTTTCTTCATAGATAGCCACAAATGGTTCACACCCAAAGTTTCCGGGACAGTTCCAGGGGCAAGAGATGGCCACTCTGCCTGTGTGATGTTGAAAGCGATGTATATATTTGGAGGATATGAGCAGCTGGTAAGTCTTTGCCCCTCATTTCCCTTTAAATATGGACACAGGGAAACGGTAATAAGGAATTTAATGTATTTCCTTTGCCGCTCTCTAGGCTGACTGCTTCTCCAATGACATCCACAAACTGGACACCACCACCATGATATGGTCTTTTATTAATGCCAGAGTGAGTTGTTTATAAACAAAATATTGTTATTATTATTATTTTACATTTTTATATTTTACATCATTCATTCTTTTTATGAAGTTGTCTTTATAAGTACCGGTAAGCATTTCACTTTTTGCTAAATAATCTGTCCACATCCTAGATCAAACGATAAAAATGTAAAGTGGGGCGGCATGGTGTAGTGGGTAGAGCGGCCGTGCCAGAAACCTGAGGGTTGCAGGTTCGCTCCCCGCCTCTTGACATCCAAATCGCTGCCGTTGTGTCCTTGGGCAGGACATTTCACCCTTGCCCCCGGTGCCGCTCACACTGGTGAATGAATGATGAATGAATGACAGGTGGTGGTCGGAGGGGCTGTAGACGCAAACTGGCTTTCTCGCTTCGGTCAGTCCACCCCAGGGCAGCTGTGGCTACAAATGTAGCTTACCACCTCCAGGTGTGAATGAATGATGGGTTCCCACTTCTCTGTGAGCGCTTTGAGTATTTAACAATAGAAAGGCACAATATAAAATCTAATCCATTATTATTATTATTATTAAAGAGCACAGGTATTGCACAAGTACTCCTTGATCATAGTGAAGTGAAGTGAATTATATTTATCTCGCGCTTTTCTCTAGTGACTCAAAGCGCTTTACATAGCGAAACCCATTATCTAAGTTACATTTAAACCAGTGTGGGTTGCACTGGGAGCAGGTAGGTAAAGTATCTTGTATAAGGACACAATGGCAGTGACTAGAATGGTGGAAGCGGGGATCGAACCTGGAATCCTCAAGTTGCTGGCAACAGCCGGTCTATCAACCAAGCCACGCTGGCCCAGCTCATAGTAGAAGATTACTCTGTAAAGAAATGTGCATTTCCTACACCTTCAGTATTACAGTGTCACAGGTTTTGAGTGAGCAGGCTTTTAGTCTGCCAACTGCTAGACTCTCTGCCAGACATTCCTATTGAAGATGTTCAAAAGGATAAACCACTGTGTTTAGAATGATCTTTTTTTGCTCATTAATCTTCATTTTGATAAGTCTCACTTACTGCGTGGGTGGATTTTTTAAAATTTTGTAATAAAAGGAGGGGTACTCATTTATCAAGATTTTAAATGTGGTAGAAATTATTCTTTTTTTTTTATGGAAGCACATTTTAGCACAAACAACAAAAGTGAATGCTTTGTGGCATTCACACAATAACTGCTATTATGTCTTACTTTGTAATTTATTAGTGTTTACAGATTTACATTTTTTTGTGGATTTCATTTAAATTCTCACCAAACTTTGAGTGAGTAATATTTTCAATATGCCAGCTGCTACAAACATTTGGCATTTTACAGTATAGCTTTGGCGTGTGTGTGTTATTAACTGAATCCACTAGATGGCAGCATTTTTCCTGCGGTCAATAGTGGAGGAAGGTGTTCAAATACCACTACCGATGTGTGTTAAATGTTATGAACTAAAACTAATAAATATTTTGAAATTCATTTTGTATAATTGTTTTTTTTGTTTGTGTTTTTCCCTTCCAGGGTATTCCAGCAAGCTGGCGTGACTTCCACTCAGCAACCATTATAGGCACAAAGATGTTCGTTTTTGGAGGGCGGGGAGACCGTTTTGGTCCGTTCCACTCCAATAATGAAATCTACTGCAATATGATAGAGGTGTTTGACACACAGACCAACTGCTGGCTGAGCACTCCCTCAACACAACCATTGCCTGAGGGACGGAGGAGTCATTCAGCCTGTAAGGACATCGAGCCCAGAAAATTTTAAATGACTTTCATATTTTAAGACGCAATGCTGCAAAATGTCATCATCATCTTCATCATCATGTTCAAACAGTGACCTACTTTCCCTCCTTTGTCCTATTGTATGTTTAGTTTCCTACAAGGGAGAGCTGTACATATTTGGAGGATACAATGCTCATTTGGACCAGCACTTCAACGATCTCTGGAAATTCAATCCAGGTTTGTATTTTTCATATAGTGTTACTCATTTGGTGCTGTGGGCTTTTTATTTTTAATTACGAAATTTATAGTAGTGGCTCATCCGGAAGGATAATTACAAATGGTGTCAATACTGGCATTTATTGACCTACTTTTTATTTTGGTTGTTGTAAACTCGACAATGTGGGTATTTTATTACATGTTGCTGCATAAACTGATGGTGGGCGTGTGTGATATGAATAGGACAGTCAACAAAGTCCCCCCAGGATTTCACAAGCTTTTTTGAGATTATTACGACCTTAAGTGATTTTAGGTATTTATTGTAACAGGCACATTTATAATAACTTAATATTTAGATGTTAAGATCATTTTAAGCATATGCGACGCATTAATTTAAAAAATGCATCACAATGGGTTTTTTTCTTCATCACTGATTTCTGCTCACTGCAGACTTGATGAAAGTGATACAGACCCCCTCACGCCATGACAGAGGTGTCATTCAACTAGTTGTGAGTCAATGTATCGTCTCAAAAGTTACGAAAATATTTTATGAAGGTTGAAAATGTACTTAGTGCAACCATAATATACTTTAAAGGGTTACTTGCTGAGATAGGCTCCAGCACCCCCCGCCACCACAAAAAAGGGACAAGCTTGTCCAAAATGGATGGATGGATGGTTACTTGCATTATTATTATTTATTGTAATAATAATAATAATGCAAGTAATCATTTAAAAGGATATTAACTTTTATTTCTCATTACTGGATACTTTTTTACCATTGCACTGTAATTGGAAGGTAAATAACTTTGTAAGTAACTTTTGTAAATAACCAAACAAAAAATAAAAATTACTTATTTCTCTAAGCAAATATTAAACTTAAATATATATTGAACATCTTAAAGGGGAATGTATTCCCTTTATTTTTTTTGTTAATTGCCATCATGTGTTCCCTGAATTCTCGCTAGTTAGTTTGTGTTGATGGGCTAATAATGTAACCTGACTCTCGCCAGATCCTTGTAGTTCGCTGAGTTCCACACAAAGATCTGGGCTCAAGGGCATTGCAAACTCCTTCAAGACAGCAAAAAATAATGAACCAATCAGGATCGCCTGTGGGATTTCATAGATGTGACGTAGTGCCGAAGCGACTGTTTGATTCAAACAACAATGGCGGCACGCAGCCAGGAGTCATGTGCTGACATTGATTGTGCTATTGCAACTGTTTTGCGACATCGATCGTTTTCTGACATTGCTGCGTTGTTTCAGTAAAAGTTCTCTAACTTTCTGTCGTTATCCAATATGTCAGCTGTTCTGTTTTGGATTTCCCAGCGTCGCTCTCATCAACGTCACGGGTTGATTTCCATGTGAGTGGTTGAAGTAGCACGTCATTGAAGATAACGGAAAAGTGGTTTATCCAATCACATACAATGATTTTTTTTTTACAAGGCCCCATCTTCTGAAATACATCTCCTATTGAGAAATCCCAGATCCTTGTGTGGAGCTCAGCGAACTACAAGGATCTGGCGAGAGTCAGGTTACTAATAATGCCCATCCGATTGGAAGCTGAAATAATCCCACAACGGGACATTTGTCTTTGTAATCTTATGTTTTTCCTCCTGGTTTTTGTTACTTTGCGGCAAGTCACGAATATGTAGGCTGTCTGTACGTGCTTCCTGTGTGTGTGTACAAAGCTGGCGCCCTGCTTTTCGCCCACCAATGAGACAAATTGTGATTGACTGAAAAGAGAGCTTACTGCATTCAGTTATCATACTGTTAAATAAACAATTTCAGGTTCTGAGAACGATGCACAGAGTGAGATGTCTTTCTCCCAATTTTAAGCGAGAGACGAACAAATGCCATGCTCAACAATTCTGATTGGCGAAGATGTCTGTCACTCAAATGCCAGTGACGGCGGAGAAAAAAAACAAAACAAAAAAAACCTCAGTTTCTTGCAGTTACTTAATTGCACTAATTAAAACTTCCCGAAAGGTCCTGGGTATGACGTTAAACTACATCCAGGCATGAGATGGGAGGTTGTGTGTGGGGTTAGTGAGTCCCAACTAACGTCTATAAAATGCACACAAAGAACCGTTTGCACCTTCTCTTGTGACTGGCGGGCGGTCAGCGCCATAAAGCTGAGCGGGTCCCTGGGTAATTGGGGCGCGGACAACCAACAGGACAGACTAAGTTCAACAGCCCAGTAAGGCAATTAGTCTAGGAGAAGGATCTCTGATATAAAATGCCCCTTCCAACCCGCACCAAGCCAGCATGGAAGGTGTAGGCTAATAACCAGCATGAAAAGTACGCCAAGAAGACGGCCCCCAGTCCCCAGCAGTTCCAGAGCTCCAGACCAAGATGGCGGTTTGTTAAGGCAAGGAACAGGGGCTGCTAAGAATCCCTGGGTTCATACAGGCCATCATTGGGATCTGCGAGTGGCAACGTATAATGTGAGATCCCTAATTGGAGACGACAGATTAACGGAACTTGAAGAAGAATTAGATGGTATAGAATGGGATATCATAGGTCTCAGTGAAGTGAAGCGACAAGGAGAACAATTAATTGAACTAAGCAGCGGGCATCAATTCTATCACATAGGAATGGGAAACAGAAGCCTAGCAGGTGTTGGTTTCATCATTAATAAGAAATGGACAAAGTATATAACAGAATTTAAAGGAATAAATGAAAGAATAGCCCAAATAACCATAAAACTGAACAGTAAATACAGCAATAATGTCATTCAGGTGTATGCTCCAACATCAGCGCATGATGATGAAGAGGTTGACAAATTGTATGAGGAAGTGGAACAGGCTCTCAAATCATCAAAAACTCACTTTAACCTAGTAATAGGGGATTTCAATGCTAAAGTAGGAATCAAGCAAGATGGGGAGGAAGAAGTGACGGGAAACTTTGGATCAGGTCTCAGAAATGACAGAGGTGAAATGCTCATCGATTTTGCTTCCAGAAACAAACTCAAAATTATGAACACCTGCTTCAAGAAGAACATATCCAGAAGATGGACTTGGAGAAGCCCGGACGGTAAAACCAAGAATTAAATTTACTTTATCTTGACTAACAAGCCAAATATAATTCAAGATGTTACCATATTCAACAAAGTAAACACTGGCAGTGACCACCGTATGGTTATGTGCAAAGTGAAGGTAGATACAAGACTAGAAAGAATGAAATTAATAGCAAAATACAGAACTCCTGATATGATCAATTTGGAAGCCAGAAAGCATGAATTTCAACTAGAACTACAAAACCGCTTTCAAGGACTGGAAGTAGAAGATACCTACGACTTTGACGAATGGAATGACAAATTCATTGACATAGTACATGAGAGCTCTATAAAAACAGCAGGGAAAGAAAAGAAAAAGCAAGAGTCCAAACTCTCAGACAGCACAAAGTGGCTAATGGAGAAAAGGAGGAATATGAAGAGAGATGGAGTTGGAGTCCAGAATGTTGAATATACAGAAACATGCAGGACAATACGAAAGAAACTCCGACAAGACATAAGAAAATACAACACCCTTAGAATTCAAGAGACAGTAGAAAACAATAGAAGTTTGAAGAAAACAAGGCAGAAACTTGCAAGTGGAAAGCAGAAAATAACATCATTACTTGATAAAAAAGAGACAGAAATCACAGATCAAGACATGATTTTAAAGAGGATTGAAGAATTTTATGAAGAACTCTATCAAAGCAGTCAGTCAGTGGACCTTCAATTATCCATAGACTCAGAAGAAATTCCAGACATCACATATTGGGAGGTGCAGTATGCAGTCAAACACATGAAACGAGGGAAAGCACCAGGACCAGATAATATTTTAATTGACACAATTAAAGAGGGGGAGGATGTCATTGATAAGGAGCTGGCGAAGCTATACACAGCCTGCTTACATCAGGGGAAAGTGCCAGAGAAGTGGAAAGAAGCTAACATGATCATCCTTTTCAAGAAAGGGGACAAGAGGGACCTCAAGAACTACAGACCTATTAGCCTTCTTTCAAACATATACAAGTTGTTTACAAGAATCCTGACAAATCGAATGGAAAATACACTTAATAGCCACCAACCCAGAGAACAAGCAGGGTTTAGGAGTGTTTTTTCTACCATGGACCATATTCATACATTGAATCAGATCAAAGAAAAATGCCAAGAATACAACAAACCACTTTGTATGGCCTTCATAGACTATGAAAAGGCATTTGATTCGGTGGAGACACAGTCGGTTCTAAAAGCTCTGCAAGATCAAGGAATTCATCATAAGTACATTAACTTACTCAAGGACATCTACACAAACTGCACTACCACAGTTACGATGCACAAACCAAGCGAGAAAATCCACATAAAGAAGGGTGTCCGACAAGGCGATACAATTTCGCCTAAACTGTTTACAGCTTGTTTGGAAGGCATATTTCGCTCTCTGGAGTGGGAGGATAAAGGAGTTGATATCAACGGAGACAAATTTAATCATCTGAGGTTTGCAGATGACATTGTTGTCTTGGGAGAGCAAATCAGTGAAGTGGAAGATATGCTTAAAGACCTTGCAAATGCCAGCAAATGTTGTGGATTGAAAATTAATATGAAGAAAACAAAAGTTATGGCAAATTCCATGGTACCTCATGGACCTGTGACTGTTAATGGAAATGAAATTGATGAAGTTAATGAAATATATCTATCTAGGGCAGAGATTTAGCCTGAAAGAAAAGAGTCAAGAACAGGAGATAGGGAGGAGAATCAGATTGGGCTGGTGCCAATATGGAAAACTGAGCAACATCATGAGAGGAGAAATACCGTTAAGCCTAAAAAGAAAGGTCTTTAATCAATGCGTGTTACCAACCATGACATATGGAGCTGAAACCTGGGCATTGTCAAATAAAATGGAAAAGAAAATAGCAGCAGCACAACACAACATGGAAAGAAATATGCTCGGAATCACATATAAAGACAGAAAAACAAATGAATGGGTGAGAAAACAAACGCAAGTCCAAGACATTATGAGAACTATCAAATTAAGTAAGTGGAAGTGGGCTGGACATGTCAGTATGAGAACAGATAATAGATTGACTTCCCTAATGACGTCATGGAGACCCATGAATGGAAGCAGAAATGGGGAAGACAGAGAGTGAGATGGCGAGATGAAGTAGACAAATATTGGGGAACAGTGCAGTGGCAGGGAGCAGCTAGAGATCGTTTACTATGGCAGAAACATGCTGAGGCTTTCGTCCAGCAGTGGACTGACAACGGCTGATGATGATGATGATGAAAGGGACAAGCGATAGATTATGGTTGGATGCATGCTGATTCCATCCATCCATCCATCCATTTTCTACCGCTTAGTCCCTTCGGGGTCGCGGGGGGCGCTGGAGCCTATCTCAGCTACAATCGGGCGGAAGGCGGGGTACACCCTGGACAAGTCGCTACCTCATCACAGGGCGCATGCTGATTCGATGTCGAATAAGTATGCAGCCCTACTACTCAGTGACTAATGTTAGTGGCAAAAATGATTGTGATTGGCCAGGATATGCAGGTAAATTGTTGGGACTGTACAAAGTTGAGAGGTTTTGCTTACATTTGTGGAATTTTGGGGGATTGCAACATTGCAAAATCAAAGACTTTTATAAGACTTTTAGTGCAAGAAACAGCTTTAGCAGACTGTATGTGTACTCTGTTACTGCATTCTACCTTTTATCCACTAGATAGCAGCACTTCAGTTCCAATTGGAGCTGTAACTGGAGTAGATTAGATGCAACTAAATTGTGTCCCATCCTTCTGGTAAAATGAATCCTGCTCCCATTTGGAATGACTCCCGCTCCAGTACCAATCCCTTTTTTTACTTCGTCTTAGTCTTTGGCTAATACATTGAATTTGGTTTGATCTTTTTCCCATTGTTTTTTTAATTACTTTGTGTTTTGCAGTTTTTTTTATACATATGGCAACAAAAACAGTTACTCTGCGGTAATACAATATCTATAATATAATATATACATTTATTTTTGTTTGCCGAATAAAGATATGCTTAGTTGATATTTTTCAGGAATTTGCATTGCAAGTGTACACCACCACTGGTGTGCTTGATTAATTTAAAGCATGTTTTGCATACTACGTGTTTACTCACAATCAACTCATGAACTTTAAGAATATTCGAGACTTACCTGACAGTTTAGTGAGTTTGATGTGTATGTCGTAAGTTTTTACTTTGCTTTGTAATTCATTTTACCACATCAGTTTCTCTATTGTAATATGCTTGCTCCATTGCTGCTCTTCAAATTATTCTGGCGGAAAGCACTTAGGTCTCTGAGAATTGTACTTGTTTTGGCTTACATTACAGTGTGGGCTTACTGAAAGAAAATAACAAAATGGGAGCGCCTGTCCTATCTTCTATTTCCTATTGCTTGGTTCCTACTCCCATCTGCTTCCATTAAATGTATTCTCTTGTACTGTCCCGATCACGTAATTAATACTAAAGTTGACTCCCTTCTTGCAGGATTCCCTCGGAATTCCCTTGACCCGTGGGATTTCCGGAAAAAATGTTAGCATTTAGTTCCAATCCCAATTGAATTACCTGTCGCCATAGAGATGCAATGATGCTGTTAGCAGTGTTCCGTTTGAAGACACTGTACAAAATGATAGAAATGGAGAGCACCAACATGGTGACACGGCCCCAGAGCATCTTACATTCATGAAATATTCATGTTTGTATTGGAAAACGGTTATATGATTGACATTCTGTGTGTGAGCAGGAAACTAAAATAACTGTGGAATTATTTCAGACATCTCTAGCTGTGATAAAGCCACTGTCTTTATGTTAAGCTATTTTAATGCAGTAGACTTATTCGTTCTTTTTCCTGAGTTGTATAACTCAATGCAGAGTCTCCTTCAGGATTTGTCTCTGCCGCACAGACAGTCTTTGTGTAAACTGGTAGTGAGATGATTTATTGTAAATTAGTCTAGGTTAATGCTAACTTTACACATTTAATAAAAAGGTAGTTCTAAAACTTACAAGGGCTTGACAAATCTTAATACCCAGTCTATTATTTTTCCGGGTTTACAGGCATCTCTGTTTAATTGAGTAAGTCT